>NC_140509.1:59083865-59451365 GCF_964339955.1 Pipistrellus hanaki | reverse complement strand
GGTTCTGATGCCATCAGGATGAGCTGAAGTCCCAGAGCACACTCCTTTCTGCTCAAGGTGATGGGGCACACCTGAAGCAATCCCTTAAGAAACCTGTCCCTCATGCCTTCTTAGGATGTGTAGTGCAACTGTGTGGTGCCAGTGGTCCAGTGTGGTCCTTCCTCCAGGACTGAAATCTGCATTGTGGTCAGAGTCAAGGGCTCCTGGAGCCCTGAAGAAACTCAGGGGGGTAGGAACAAATATTGAGAATCTGCTAGCATTGCTAGCACAGTGGTCGGAAGCCACATGCGGCTCTTTGGCCCCTTGAGTGTGGCTCTTCCACAAAATACCACGTACGGGCGCCCATGTATAGTGCGATAGAATCTTTGTGGCCCATGCACAGAAGTCGGTTTTTGGCTCTCAAAAGAAATTTCAATTGTTGTACTGCTGATATTTGGCTCTGTTTGCCGACCACTGTGCTAGCACATTACCATCAAGTGTTCTAGTCACTGCTCCCATCTTTGGTCCACACTCCCCACCCCTCTGTCCTTCTGGGAGTGCTTTAAACCTTTTCCAGACTCCTTAGGGATGTGCACACCCCCACACCCCCTACCACCCATGGACACAGTGTCCCCTCTCGCCCCCTGCAATGCCCGATAACATTCATCTGCAAGGCGACTTGCTATTCCTGAGTGGTTGCCTTCAGTCTGTATTAAGTCAGTGGTAATGCTTTCTCTGAATGTCTGTATTAGTATTTAAAATTATTTTCTCTTGGGTCCGTTTTTCAAGTGGAATGTTTCTTCATTTCCTGCTTTGTGTGCATGTGTGCATGTAATTAGTGTGTGTGAGTGTGTGTGTGTGTGTGTGTGAGTGAGTGTTTATTCCTCTGTTGTTTGCAACCCTCCCAGTTGGGGATCATTTGTAAATTTAGTTAATGAGCATTTAACACATTCCCTTTGATGAAGCTGTTAAAGCTGGCACCCCACCAGACACCTCCCCCTCTCCCAAGCGTTTGTGTTTACCTATTCTTAACTACTTAGTTATGGTTTCTCGTTTGTTGGCACAATCTCAAACTAACCTTTAGTCCCCCCGGGAGTGGGGGTGGGAGTGGGGGGGTGAGAGTGGATGAGAGCAGGGCTTCGGTTTGCTAAGAAAAAGCTTAAATCTGTATTCAAAGCAATTCTGTGTTGCTGGTGGGCTTTCATTTTCCCTGAGCAAAATATGCTGCAGACAGAACAAACATTTTATGATCACCCTAGCTGGTCATGCATGTGGCAGTGACATAAGCTATAGCTGTGGGCTTTTGCAAGAACAAATACCGAACTCAAAACCGGCGGGCTCCAGCTGTCAGTTTTCCTGGATTTAATTATAATTCCAGCTCTGAAGAGGGCATGTGTGTCAAGTGTGCTTTCTCAGTCACTTAGAGGAAAGAAGTGGCAGAGCAGCCCTGGGATTTGTGTAGGTCCTGAGCTCTCATCACCGGCCCCTAGAGTAGAGGATCATGGGAGCACATTCAACCTGTCACAGTGACAGAAACACAGTCTGTCCCCATATGATGTATTTAAAAAAAAACTGCACATGGATGTCTCCAAAATCAATTCTTTAAAATGGATTCCAATTAAAAATAGAAAACAAACCCAGGGATGGATTGAATGATATATATTCATCTCCTAGCTTAGAAAAATTCTCCCATCACTTTATTTCTTATCTACCATATGTAAGTCCCTCACCCATCTGTAGAACTAAAATTCAGAAATGATATTTTAGTTCTACAGTTTCATACCTCTCAGCAAATCCCATATCCCATGTCAACCCTAGAGCTGACACAGACATACACAGAATACACACACACACACACACACACACACACACACACACACACACACATATACACACACCCCAGTTCAGGGCCAGCAGAAATAAGGCCTGGTAGCAATTAGACTGAGATTTCTAACCTGGTTCTCAGCAGCTGGCCCAGAGTCCGTGCTTCTAAATGTGAACACAGCATGTTGCCCAAATTATTTACATCAAAGCGCTGGCTACCACAGGAAGCAGGGGCCAGGGTGATGGCCCCTTCTAGCCTCTAGGGTCTAGATTACTGGAGAGGTAGTTGTCTGCAGGCAGCTGAATTTCACACGTTGTGCAATTTTTCTATTTTACTGTTTTCTATTTCTAAGCTGGGAGAAAAAAACAATACAAGGTCAGTTTTAAGGGATGGATTGTTTGGGTTGATTCCACCCCAGGTCACCTGACATGACCCATAATTGCAGAAGCATTTAGACTTTGAATAGCAGACAAGAAAAGAGGAGGGAGGGAACCGCTGGTGTTGACTCAAGGAGGGGAAGGATGGCTGACCCTGTGCAAACATGACCATTGGCCCAGTCATGTGTAAAGGTGTGATTCCTACCTGGTTTCAAATGCCTCACAGTCTTAAGCCCAGAGCCTCTCACCTCATTTTTGTCAGTGTTTTCCTTTCCTGTAGACCTCAGGGTAAAAGGCAGTGAAGTGGGCAGACTCACCAGGCCTGTCCTGTGGATTTGTCTGGGTGGGGCCCCCGGGGAGGTCACAGCAGCCGGTGGTAACCTTTGCCATTGTTCAGCATGAGCTTAAAGAGAGGCTTTTAGACAAAGGCTTCTTTTTAAGCCTGATTATCTTCAGAGTCATAGGTCAGTGTTACTGGAATATATTTGAGAACTAGGAACCTAAAAACAAGCGCAATGAGTCTTGCATATTGGGGAATGGGAGTAGGATCCACAACCAGAGACTGGTTTGATTCCTGTCCTGCCGGCATGCACTCCTTGTACAGCAACCCTGAATGGAATGAAAGCCACAGATTCTGGGAGGAACTTCAATGTTTCAATGCAATGTTCAGTTTCTCTGTGATGACAAGCAACACCCTTAGATTTTTAGTCTCTGATTCCCAGATAGGCAAGTTAAGACCTCCCCTAGTTAAGAACTGGGAATTAATTTAAAAGTTATTATTACAGATCTTAAGATGTTTTTATAAAAGAAAAGGTATCTTGTTTCCCAGACTTCCTTTTTCCTTGCATTATCTTCTCCCCTACCATTCCTGACATTTTCCTTTCATTCTACTTGTGACATCCGAGCCAGTGGCCCAGAAATGACCATCACATCACTACTGCTTGTAGAACAGGGTAACTAACTTTTTTTTGTGGTGTTAAGTTTATTGATGTTTTTAGAATATTGTTTGATCTATGTTCATGTTCTCTCAAATATTTCTCATGTTTAAGAGTGAATATTTTAAAATTCCCTGTGACTGTGAGGTCACTTTTTTGGAACTCGAATGACTGTTCCCCGCTGGGAAATCTTCAGAAGATCTTACTGTGAGTGTTCTGACCCATGTGGAGCCAAGTCACTGGGAGGGTCAGCTCCCCACGCTTTAAGCAGAATGGTATCACACAGAGACACAGAGGGGAACACCACATGGCATTTCAGTGTCTTTTACACATTGAATAAATCTGAATTTCTGCAACTTAAGAGCCCTAAAAGGTTATCAAAGCTTAAGAGCCCTAAAAGGTTATCAAAGCCTGGTCTATTTTTTTTCTAGAAGTTCAAGATAGTTTAAATCCTGCTTAGCAAAATTCAGATTACAGCAGGAAAGGGGGAAAACATTTCACTTTTTTGAGCCTCTTGATATGGCTGTGAGCCAGTGAGTTTCTCCTGTGGCCTGTTTTATCTTGCATTCTTCTCACTAGTTTGAATTATGACCTTACTGGGCCAAGGCTACTGAGATTTCTCAACCTAGAGCAACTACTAAGTATGGAAAGTTCAGTTCTCATTCAATAAACTAGGAAGCAGGAAATCCCAGTAAAGGTGTCAAAAATGATCCTCTTTCATACCCTTTTAAATTATTTTTTTAATATTTTAATTTATTTCAGAGAGGAAGGAAGAGAGAACTATCAATGATGAGAATCATTGATTGGTTGCCTCCTGCACGCCCCCCCCCTCCCCCCCTGGGGATTAAGCTCATAACCCAGGCATGTGCCCTGACCAGGAATCAAACCATAACCTCCTGGTTCATAAGTCAATGCTCAACCACTGAGCAACACCAGCCAGGCTTTAATTCTCCTTCTTTGTCAAAATAGGAAATATGGTATTTTTATGTCTATTTTACCTTATGATGCAACTTACTCATACCTCTGTATTGCCTTTCTGGGCAAGTTGAGCTTAAATCCATTTTCTCTATTTCTATCGATAGAATAAAGGATTTGTGTGTGTGTGTGTGTGTGTGTGTGTGTGTGTGTGGTTAAAAAGTTTTTCAAATAACAGCATGCAGTTGAGGGAAATGTTTTAAAACTTATACTCAGTTTAAGGTTTTAAAAAACCCACTTAATAGGTAAAATGTGTCACTGATATCATATTCATTCCCATTTCTTCTACTCACCTTAATCCTAACACTTCCCCTTTTCTGAGCCATCTCTCCCAGATATAGGGGCTCAAGGACCATTTTACCTGTGAGTGTTTTACCTCTGCTTCACCGACTAGAGCAGACATCTGTAATTGCCACTGCTGAGCTCTCTTCTTCCTTTTCTAGTAACAAGATCCGGGTCTCCTTTGCAGCCCACTGATGCCTGCTATTAGTCTGCAGTTGAGTGGGACTCCACCTCCAGCTCTAAGCTGAAGGCCTGGCCATTCATAAGAGCATCAAGTTCCCACCACCTCTCTGTTTAGTTCAGGTAGGGACTAAGCAGGTCAGAGTTAATCTCAGGATGTTTGCTGAAAGTGCTGAAAAAGATGTATTTTCTCCTGTGGTTTCTGAGATGGTTGGTTTAAGTATGGAGCCGCTGATGGCGATCGGCTCACTATGCAGAGAATGTCTGTTGAAGATTAAGTCAAACCAGATAAAAGATGTTAGGTGAAGAGAGACACAGATAGCCAAAGACAACCCCAAGCATTGGATCCTCTGCTACTATTTCAGTTATGGGACCCAATAGGTTCCCCTCAGATTAAACCAATGTATGTAGGGTCATTACAATATGGAAATCTCACACTCAGCTGGCAGTCCAGGCCTAAGCCTTGCTCCAGCTGTGTTTAGTTTTATAAAACCTATGATGGGTATCAATATGGTATTAATAATTCCCCTCCCTACAGCTGTCCCATCATCCTCTTTCACACTAATGCCAGCACACTCCCATTCACAACATCAAAGCCCAGGACTTAGAGCAGCCTTCAGCATCCACAATGTCCAAAGAGGAAGAATAGCACAGCTCTGTAGCTGCTGAAAGAGCTCTTCAGAGTGTGAGTTTGGGTCAAGCACAGCAGGCTGGCAGGTGTGAGGGGCAGGGCCACAACCCAAGAAGCAGTTATCCTAGGCTGGGGCTGAAAGAAGGAGAGGAAAAGGAACCCTAACTATTGAGGAAAAGGGTGCAAAACCCAAGGAGGTGCTAGTAGCTACATGTGATGATGACAATGATGGTGATGATGGTGGTGGTGGTGATGATGATGACGACAACAACACAAAATAGAATCAGGGAACACTGTCCATATTGATATATATTATATGTCTTACAAAACTAAATGTGACAATCCCAAGGGGAGAAAAACACCTAAAAACTTGGCTTGACTGTGTACAAACCAGTTACAGTCACTTATGTGTAATGTGTCGCATTTATGCCCAATTACCATTAGATGTATGATTATGTACTTCATTAAGTATGTGTCAGATTAATTTAATTTCTCAGATTGTATTTGATGGCATCTATAAACATGATATATTTGTGCTCTGGCTTCCTAATATTTTTATGACATGTACAAATTAGTCATCTGCCTACAACTTTTTAAAAACTTATAATGTCCCGGCCAGCATAGCTCAGTGATTGAGTGTCGACCTATGAACCAGGAGGTGATGGTTAAATTCCCAGTCAGGGCACATGTCCAGGTTGTGGGCTCGAACCCCAGTAGGGGGCATGCAGGAGGCAGCTGAATCAGTGATTCTCTCTCATCATTGATGTTTCTATCTCTCTCTCCCTCTCCCTTTCTCTTTGAAATCAATAAAAATATATTTTTTTAAAACTTACAATGTAGAAGTATTTCTGCTTGAGGAAATAAAGGACCACCAATTGATAAATAAAGAGCATTGTTCCTTACCAACTGGAAGGCATCACCATCATTTCTTGTACAACTCAGACCCTGTGAAAATGAGGTGGTGGATATTTGCCCATATTTGTTTCAGGCAAAATTCGTTGAAAAAGAATGTTAGGAAAAACCTTTAAAAGGGGTGAGAGGTTAATGCAAAGAGAAGGCCATATGGTAGAGGGGGAAATGCAAGGAGTAGAGTGAGGCAGACCTCCTTGAGCCTCAGTCTTCAGATACGTAAAATGGGAGTTATAGCTCCCACCTCACATGATTGATGTAAGGATTACATGGGCAGGACAGTTCAATAAGTGCTAGCTATTCTCATCTTTAGAAAATGGTGGAATTCAGCCTGAAGATAGTCTGGGAAATGGGGGAGAAAATCTTATTTTCTCTGTCTGGAAATTATGGTTCCCCGTATGAAAAAGTACATCAAACTCCTCCATATCAGGTTAAACCATTTGAAGTTATTTTCATGGGTCAAAAATGATCCAATAGCATTAATTTTATCTGGTTCAATCTAATGAGGGGAATAGAATTTATATCCTCACATGTGTCCATCCTCATCACCTCAAAATGATGAGAGCCATTCACCCCCTCTGATGAGGCAGACTGAGCTTCCCCAAGAAGGCTAAGCAAAACAGGCTCGGGGATGGGGGGTAACAAGAGATGGAGAGAGAGGCAAGATGTGACTGATCTATTACATACTGCAGTACTCTTTAAAATGAAATAAAAACCAGTACTGGCCAGGGGTTCTCAGTGGTTAGAGCATCACCCTGGGCACTGAAGGATCTTGGATTGATTGCTGGTCAGGACACATACCCAGGTTGGGAATTCAATCCTCAGTCAGGACACATGTGGAACTCAACTGATCAATGTTTCTCTCTCACATCTGTGTTTCTCTCTTCCTCTCCCTTTCTCTTTCTCTAGAATCAATGAAAAACAAACAAACAAACAAACAACATATCTTTGGGTAAGGATTAAAACAATGGAATTAAAACAAAAAATAAGGGCTAAGAATAAGGATGCCACAGCTTGTGGTATGCAATTCTTACTGTAATTGTTTTCCTTGTTGCTGGCTTCCCGGGGAGCAGTTGGGGATTCAGTAAAAGGGAAAGGACTGAAAAATCCAGATGTGGAGAAGAAGGAAAGTTTAGAACCAAGAAAAATAGACACTAGTATTTGAAAACATTTGGTGTTTCAAGTTCCTCCTGAAAAGATCAGCTAGCATCTTTAACACTTGTACTGAAATCAGCCAAAGGAAAAACACTGAGTAGGGAATATGGAACAGGAAGGAACTGCCTTTGTAAAACGTACTTAATGAAGTGTTTAAGTGTTACTTGAGTTTAGAAGGCACACAGAACTATCTTCCGTGATGATCTTTTCATAAAATCACGCAGCTGAAAGTTTCGTCTTATTTCCTGCCTCAGGGAGCTGTATAACTAAACCGCCCCATTTGAACAATTATCCAATTTAGTTTTTAAGGTTTTAAACCACACTCTGCCTGAGTTCTGAGCTTGCCTGTCACCCGCCACAGGCGGAGGGTGACACCTATGTACCCTAGGCCCCCACCCTGCTTCCTCTGGGATTTGGGCTACTAGAGCCTTCCACAGAAACGGTCTTCTTTTCTGCATGGACATTACTACAGATGTTAGCAGCCCTCGGCCTTCCATCCCTCCCCGTGCGTGGCTTGTGGGCTCTATAACTCATGCCTCATCCCTAGAAGGCTCCGCACCTGGAGGAGAGCTGGGAGGGATGCTCAAACGCTGAGTCTGGAGGAAGCACAGTCACCCGGATGTGGCTGAGTTTTGGCAGCTCCCTTCTCTGTCTCATAAGTTAGCATCAAGGCAGAGAAACAAGGCAGATAATGTGTGCATTCCACCAGCCCTAGACTCTTTGCCACACTGTAAAGGGGCCATTTAAATGAGCAGCAGCCCAGAGAGGTACAGCAGATCTACCAGCATCCACAACAACCTGGATCTCAGGGCTCACTGAATCTGGATCTTCTGTGATCCAAACCCTGCGGGTGGTCAGTTGTGCTGGCAGTGCCACTTCAGATGTGCTCAGAACCAGAGCACCCCGGGGCTAAAGGTGAGCAAAGACAACACCTTGTCTCCCCAGGCGTGGCTCCTTGCGTGCTGCAAGAAATCAGCAGCCTCTGGAATGGCCCTGATGGGTTTACAATTCTGTCGGATACATGCCTGGTTTGAGCTGGGGTCCTTGAGCTGCTTGCTTTCCCTTCCTCAGAAAGGAAGTGCTGTGGTTGTCTTGCAAGGGTTTCAGAGGAGTATTGGGATTCCACTTGGCTGGCAGGGACACTGGGCAGCACTGTGAGGGGCTCCTGGCACCCCTGCCCCTCTCCACAGCTGCTCACAGACACTGAGCACAGAGCAGCAAGTCCGGGGGTTGGGGGGAAGGAGGCTTGAGATGCTCATTTATGCCACTGATATTAGGATCCAGATTTTCTAAAATCTGCGTGCCCCAACCTGGTAGCCTGTGCAAGAGGCACAGTGACTTAGAATCCTTGGGGAAGCCTTCAGCTGGCACCTCCCCATGTCCCAAACCACTGTGCTCCCGATTCCTGGCAGCTGTTGTTATACAGCCCTCACCTGAATAAAGCCATGTCAGGATCCTGGGAGGAGGGGAAGGAAGGTTCTAGTCCATTTCAGAACTTGGGGAATACGTGCAATCCTTATAGACTCGGGGAGCATTAAGATTCATCAGGGAGCAAGAGGAACCTGAGAAAGAGCCCCTGGCCTAATTTAGATGGCGGAATGTTTCCAGGAAAATCCTGTGAATTGCAATTGGGCGCTTGGCATGGTTCTGAGAAGACCGAGGGGACTCTGTTCTCTGAAAGGCATGGCGAGTCTACGTCTGCCAAGCCTGGGCTGGCCCCGTCAAAAAACAGTGCTCCAGCTGAAACCGGTTTGGCTCAGTGGTAGAGCATGGGTCTGCGGACTGAAAGGTCCCGGGTTCGATTCCGGTCAGGGGCATGTACATCCCCAGTAGGGGGTGTGCAGGAGGCAGCTGGTCGATGTTTCTCTCTCATCGACGTTTCTAGCTCTCTAGCTCTCTCCCTTCCTCTCTGTAAAAAATCAGTAATGATTGGTAGGAGAGTCACTACTAGGGCTTCCAGCAGCATCTGCAATAAGGTCAGCTGGATCAGTGTATGGATTTTCATTATGATTGGTCTGAAAGACATCAGGGTCAAAGAGAGCACTCTGAGAATGCCCAGAGCTTGAAGAATCTCGAATAGGGGTGCCAATGGGTGGGCAATCGTCACTAGTGCTGGGAAGCTTAGAAGCTTCTTCTGCTTCACCCTGCCTGAGAACCAGGGAGCACTGCATTTCTCCACAGTGTGGAGGAGAAGAGGCAGAATAAACCAAGCCTGGGACACCTCCCTCCTGTCTAGGTGTACTCATTCTCCTGTTTCAAAAGACGGCAAGGACATGAAGTCAACTTCTGTTTTCTGCTGCTGGCATCTTATGTATTCTTTGACTTCATTTCTCTTCTGTCTTTAGCTTCATGTTAGGGGTTCTTGGTTAAAACCTGCTCTGATGTACATGAGGATTTCAGGCTTAAAATCAGTATGTTTTAAAATAAGTATCAGGGATGGATGGATGAAGCAGGATGTAATTGCCAAAACCTGGCTTGAGGTTGATAGCTCTTGGAAAGATTTTTCTTAAGGCCTACATCTAAAAATTTAGTGCAGCAATATCATGAATTCTCAGAAAACAAAAATGAAATCTTTCAGGGAGTCTGTGAGTCATACGGTATTCAGTCAAGTTACTTAAAGCAGATGCCAGTATAAGAAACTCATTGTCCACAATCCCTGGGCGATCCCATTGTGTTACCTTTCCCCCCCTTCTTCTCAACCCCCCGCCTCCATGATTTCTACCCTTAAAGTTAGCTTTTTGAGGGATAGGAAGTGCTTAACATCTGAGAAACTAGGCTGGGAAACAAGTTCAGCTGTAAAAGCTGGGCTTTAGATTTTGAGTTTTAAAAATGTACATCAGGAGCAGCTGGGAGGGTCTTTTCTAAAATCTTTGATTTTTCTGTGTATATGGCTGTTCTGTAATTACTTTGGGGGTTTTCATTTTTTTTGAAAGACAAAAACCTGGGATTTTCCCCAAAAAACATTACAAAAGAACCTGATTATTTACATGCAAATAAATTTCTTTGATAAAAAGTAAAAAAAAAAAAAAATCAATAAAATATATTAAAACAAAAAAACAGTACTCAGGTGGTGCAGGCCGCTCATGCGTTCCTGAAGTGGTGGGCTTACACTCTACACCAAGAAATTCCATGTCAGGGGTTCTGGATTTCTCGGCAGATGTGTTGTTGGCCACAGGAGAAGGCAGACAAGATGGCATACGATGAGGCCGCACTGCCAGGAAACTGTCACCGGGTTCATTATCAAATGGAGATGGGTGGCAGAATCGAGGAATGGTCGAGAGCACAGACTTTGGGGTCAGAATTATAGAAATCTTGGATCTTCCCCTTATTAGCTCTGAGAGAGATCTAGACAAATTACCCAACCCCTCTACTGGGATGGGTGATAGGTCTCTTTTCACCAGGATATAGGAAGATTAAGTAACAGTTGGTAAAATGCTTACTTATAACCTTGCCTAGAACACAAGGAGATACTTGATGCCTGGTTGCTGCTGTTGCTTTTTGTATTATTCCTACATAGAAAGGATTGCATAAGGCATAGAGTTGCTAATGCCCGACCACTAATGGCCCACTATTTAAGTAATGGCAGTGAGGAGCTATGAACCTCAACTTCTCTGATCAAATCCCAAGCCCTTGCTTATAATGGAGAAAGAGGATGGTGAGGGGGGGAAAAAAAACTTTTTTTTTAATTTTTTAAAATTAAAGTTTTAATTTCCCTTATATCTTATTGGGTGGGAAAAACACCAATTTTCTTTCTAAAGTGGCTCAATGACAGTACAGCGTCCTAGCCTGGATTCTCTGCTACACATTGACATTTACCTTTCCCAAAGACTAGGAGTTAAGACCCACAAGCATAGCCATTTTGTTAAAATACATAGAATCTGGTTTCCACCTTTGAAATAGGCAAAGAAACAGGTCATGAATGCTGAGTGAGTCCTTTGTACTGATAAGACATTTTCACACATGCACACAGATTGTCAGCTTTACATCGGTGAATTCTAGTCTACTGTCTCTGTTTCAACAACCTAATAAGAGAGAGCATTTTAAATTTGAAAAGGTCTGAGATTGTGTCTAATCCAACGTCTTCATTTTACTGATGAGCAATCAACGGTCCAGGATGATGAAATCAATGAATCTCTGAAGTCAAGGTGACCCACTTGGGCTTAAATATAGCTTTAGGGGAAGCGATCTGAGTTCTGGTGCCTCAGGCGGTAGGCAGACTCTTTACAGAGGCATTTTGAAGCCTTAGATAAAAGAGCTGTGTTGATGCACCTGAGCATTCTCTCTCTCTCTCTCCCCCTCTCTCTCTCTCTCTCTGTCTCTCTCTCTCTCTCTCTCTCTCTCTCTCTCTCTTTCTCTCTCTCTCCCCTACCCCCCTGGCTCCCAATTTTGCTTTGTCCCCAAAATTCTGATCCGATCTTTCAGGAAAGAATTGAAGTAAAATCAACAATCAAGGCATTTTTTTAGAACAGAATAGATCCATTATTCTTGGGGTGAGCAGATTCCAGATTATGATTTTTGTTCTTAACTCTGCCTCCTCTCTTGCAGAGAAGGAGAAAATGGAGAAAAACAAACAATATCAGTAACAGGAACTCCTCAGGCTCCTTTTTAGTACCATCGACTGGGGCTGAGAAGCGATGTCTCAGTGGCCTGCGGTGCATTCTGAATAAGTTCAGGTCACACCGAGGTGGAGGCAGGCGGAAGTGAATAGTACAACATTGTTCTCTGCGTGTTTCCTGCGTCAGACAGCAGTTACTTCACCGCCACCGCTGTGTTGCCCATAGCTTGCCCCGTAGTGAAGTGACTCACTCTAACACAGGACAGCCTGGGTCCCTCCCAGGCAGACGTGCAGTGGAGACAAGGACGCTGTGCAATTCTGGTGACCTCCTTATAAGGAAGCCAAGCGCTTAGAGTTTTTCTAAAACAATGAAGTTCCAAGTTCCATTTTATTCTCTTACCATTCATTGTATGCATTGACTTTATTACATTTCTTAGTTACCTTTAAAACCTAGTGGACATCCTTGTTATTGTAAAGGAGAAAATCCTTGTTTAAAAGCAAATTCCCATGGCAATTTGCACATTCTGAAATACATTCTATATTAAATAATAGTAACATTGACTTAGTATTTACGGTGTTCCTGGATGCTTTGCACTGCTCTCTCATCCACTAAAGTGACTGATCCACTGATCCTTTAGGCTTCATGGTTTTCATTGTCCCATTATACGGATGAGAAAATCGAGGCTCAGTGGGGTTGAGGAATGGACTGCGGCTTCGTCAAGCTCAAAAGGCAGCACAGTGAGACCTAGAGCCTCCCTGTTTAAAGGATTTGGAAATTTAGCCCAATATTGAAGACACACATTTCTGTCCTTATCAAGAGTCTGGTGAGGAGCCCGAGGTCAAGAAGTCAAAGGTCTACAGCACAGAGGTTTTCCCCTCGGCGTGGGTTCACCTGAGGGAAGAAGGTCTTCCGGGAAGACAGCTGCTGTGTGCTGCATTCCTAAAATGTCTAGCATTTTCACACGGCCAGGCTGCTCCTCCAGAGGGGAAGGGCCTGCTGGCAGAGGACACCGATCGCAGCCTGTCATGTGAACCAGTGTTCACGGGTCACAGAGGGTAGGACTCTGGCCACTGACCTTCGGGAGCTACAAAGGAGAGGCCCTGCGGAGCATCGCGCCCAGCCATCACTCTGGGAGCCATTTTCTCTCCTAGTTTGTTTATTTTCCTGAAGAAAGGCCAGGGCGAAATAGCTTAGACTAAAGGCACTGTGTTTTGAAAGCAGTCAGCTATGGGTTTATGTAGTAACCTACTTTTATTTGATTGTGACAACACTTTAAGATAAGAGCAGTGAGACTTACTTTGAAGAGAAGAATGTCAAATTTAGATGAGAAGTAAATAAATGGTGCTTAGTTAAATTTAAATTTCAGATAAACAATGATTGATTTTTTGCTATATGTATGTACCATGCAATATTGGGGACATATAAACTAACAGTTGTTCATGTCTGATGAAGTGACCCAATTGAAGCATCAAAGTAACACAGCAATGCTACCTTTGGTAAAAGTTAATACATGGCTATAATTTACAAGTTGTACAGGAAATAACATTTATTAAAAGAAAATAAAATGAATTGTTGACTTGGAACAAATTTTCCCACATTTTTTATTTGGTAATGTCTCACTTTAAATAAATCTATAAATTTGCTAGCAGAGAAACAATAAATAATCATATTTTATCTTGGGTTGAAATATTAAGTAATTCAGAAGTAAAGCATAAAGAAAAATTTTAAGCATCTAGATTACTTTAACAGTATCCTCCTATCTAATAAAAGAGTAATATGCAAATTGACCATCACTCCAACACACAAGAAGGATGCCCCTATGTGGTCAAATATGGCCACCCCATATGGACACAAGATGTTACCACAAGATGGCCATCAGGGGAGGGCAGTTGTGGGTGATCAGGCCTGCAGGGGAGGACAATTAGTGGTAACTGGGCCAGCAGAGAAGGGCAGTTGGGGGTGACCAGGCCAGCAAGGGAGGACAGTTAGGGGCAACCAGGCCTGCACAGGAGGGCAGGTGAGGGTGACCAGGCCAGCATGGAAGGGCAGTTAGGGGCGACCAGGCTGGCAAGGGAGTGCAGTTAGGAGTTACCGGGACAGCAGGGGAGGGCAGTTGGGGGTGACTGGGCCAGCAGGGGAGGGCAGTTAAGGGCAATTGGGCCAGCAGGGAACAGTTAGGCGTCAATAATGCTTGCAGGGGAGTGGTTAGGGGGTTATCAGGCTGGCAGGCAGAAGTGGTTAGGGGCAATTAGGCATGCAGGCAGGCAGGTGAGCAGGTGAGCGGTTGGGAGCTAGCAGTTATGGATGGTGAGAGAGATATCCCAGATTGGAGAGGGTACAGGCTGGGCTGAGGGACACCATCTCTTCCCCTTACCCCTGTGTACCAATTTTATGCACCGGGCCTCTAGTACAGGATAAATGTTTAGGTGTGAAACAAATACCCACTGAGTACTCACTCTATGCCAGACATTGTTGAAGGAGTTTGAACTTCTTGCCTGGCTGGTGTGGCTTAGTTGGTTGGAGCATCGTCCCATACACTGCAGGGTTGTGGCTTCAATACCTGGTCAGGGAACGTCTGATTAATGTTTCTCTCCCCCTCTCCCTTCCTCTCTCTCTAAAAATCAATAAAAATATACCCTCGGATAATGATTAAAAATAAATAAATTTAAAAAGGTAGCAAGAAAATGAACTTTTTTATCCTCTTGGCCTTATACTCTAAAGAATGATTTTATGAAGATGTGTGCATTTTAAACTAGAGCCAATTCTGGGATGCTTAGTTTAAATTAGAGCCAATTCTGGGATGCAAGCAGTGGGGCAATTTGACAATATAAAAGGGTTCTTTCTTATAATTTAGATTTTAGAGATAGATATTTATTTTTCAGCATTTATTGGTGCTGCAAGAATTACACATGCTGATATCATTTCAGTACATTAAGAAGTTCTCAGGGGGTGTAGGACTGAAAACTGTATAAACTTAAGAAGCCTTTGGGGTAAAAGGTCAAACTGAATTGAAAGGACACAAGAAGCAAAACATTAATTTGGGATGCTATCTTTAGTCGGGGTGCCTGTCCTCTCCTCCCCCCACATTTGGGTGGAGAGTTCTAGGAACAGAGAATTTTGGCAAGATGTTGGGGAGGAAATGAAACTTAAGTTCCTAGGGCCTGTTTCCACTGATGCATGGTTATCAGTTTAGCAACACATTGTTGTTCTTATTCTACACTTGAGAGATAGTAAATTGCTTTTGGATAGAAATGAATTAACTCTTTCCTGTGACTACATTACCATAACATACTGTCAAAAGTGATTTAGTAAACTGAATAGGGAAGGGCAAAAACATTAATATAGTTCCAAGAAATAAATTGATTAATGTGTCCTTTTTTCATTAGTATGATCAGGTTCACAAGATGATTTTATGCTAATATTCATTTTCACAACCTGTATTGTCTATCTCAGCAAACTCAAGGTTAGAAGGATGTTCAAGGTTATCTATTCTAACCTTCCTGCACCCATCGGATGGTTATTTTCCCCTATAACATGCTCACCATGTGGTCCCACATTTTAAGTGTCCCATTTTTTTAAGTTTCAGAGGTTCTGATTTTTTAAAAACTGCAAAAAGATTTTTAAAAATGCCTCTTTGTCTCTCAGAAATAAGATTTCTGTTTCTATCATTTAAAGCAAGGAAATGAGATCAGTGCCAAGTTTCAATAACCCTAAAACACATTAAAGAAGCATTCCCTGTATCTTCTACTTGAAAGAAGAAAAAGAACTAATAAACGCTTTTTTAATAGTAGGTAGTAATGGCAATTCCATATCTAAAACCAAGTAACCTTCTGTATCTAAATAGCATCTATATGTAAAAACAACTAACATAGTGATTATAATGTGCCAAATACTGAGCTAGGTCATTTTCATGTCATTTCTGTTTTAATTCAAAATTTGTCATTCAGTTTTAAACAAGACCCTTAAAAAGCTAGTGCTATGTTGATCTTGGTTAATAGAGATGATCAAAGTGAGAGACAGAGGAGTTAAGTAATTTGCCTATCATTTTATTTTATTTTATTTTATTTTTTTAAAATATATTTTATTGATTTTGTACAGAGAGGAAGGGAGAGAGATAGAGAGTTAGAAACATCAATGATAGACATCGATTAGCTGCCTCTTGCACACCCCCTACTGGGGATATGCCCGCAACCAAGGTACATGCCCTTGACCGGAATCGAACCCGGGACCTTTCAGTCCCCAAGCCGAAGCTCTATCCATTGAGCCAAACCGGTCTTGGCATGCCTATCATTTTAACATTAGAAGGGATCTCAGGAACATAGAATCCACTCCTAATTTTCTCTGACTTGCCTTGTATCTTGGGTCAAAAAGTCAGAGTTTGAATGCTCTGGTTTCTCTTCAGACCACATAAATCTTTCGCCTTTTACAAAAAGTCAAAGTTTGAAATCTTAGATTCATGATGTTTTGATTATTTCATGCTTTCTTATTCTCAGACTCATAGCTCCATGCTACAGGAATATTCTATATTGCCATATATCTATGTATCTATATCTATACTAATAAAAGGATAATATGCTAATTCAGACAAAGCCACTGTTGCAGAGGGCCGAGACAGAGGCAGTTAGGGGCCAGCAGGCAGGCCGGCCGAGCGGTTATGGGCAATCAGGCAAGATGGGGAGAGCAGTTATGGGTGATCAGGCCGGCAGGGAAGCAGTTAGGGGCATCAAGCAGGCAGGAAGAGACGGTTAATGGTGATCAGGCAGGCATTTAGAGGCAGTTAGGAGCGATCAGGCAGGCAGGCAGAATAGTTAGGAGCAATCAGGCAGGCAGGCAGGTGAGCCATAAGGATCCAGCAGTCCTGGATTGTGAGAGGGATGTCTGACTGTTGGTTTAGGCCCAATCCCTGTAGGACATCCCCAGAGGGGTCCTGGATTGGAGAGAGTGCAGGCTAAGCTGAGGGACCACCTTCCATGCATGAATTTCATGCACTGGGCCTCTAGAATAGATATATAATAACAAATGATTGCAGCTATTTTTCTTCTCCCAGTTTGACCATGGATAAGGTAAAGGAAATGAAAATGCGTTTGATTCCAGACACCTTTGTACTTTAAACTTAATTTAAAACTAAAAGCACAGCACCAACCAACAGCAGCAGAATACATATTCATCTCAAGCACAAATGTAGCATTGTCTAGAATAGTCGATAAGCTAAGACAATATAAATGATGTAAAGTCATACATATTATGCTGTCTGATCATGATGGAATTAATTTTGAAATTGATAATAGAAGGAAATTTGAGAAATTCACAAATATAGGAAAATTAAACATTATACTTTTAAATAACCAATGGATCAAAGAAGAAATTACAAGGAAAATTAGATTCTCTTTTGAGATTAAATAAAACAAGACAACAACACATTAAAACTTATGGATGCAGCTAAAGCAGTACTGAGAGGGCAATATATAGATGGATATCACCATTGGAAGTAGCCTTTAGATTAGGATTGATACTCCTGCCTTGTTTTTGTCTTACTGCCCAAAAGAAGACTTATATGCGGCTGATCTGAGTTCATTTAATAGCGCCACAAATAGTCATCCCACAGAATGTCAGAAACCAGCTGCATGTAAGGCTTCAGAGAACTTCATCCTCGCCCCAGGGCTCGGTCAGTACCTCCAGGGACCCACTGTGTGCAACATGTTCGTGAGATGTGGCCAGATGACCACAGGTTGGTATTTTCACACATGCATGGTGACAGTGCCTCTTAGTTGTCCTTGAATGCCCCAGAGAGTTGGCCACTAATCACATCCTCAGCACAACCTCACAGGCAACTGGAGAGTAAGGAGGGAGCCCTGTCCCCAAAAAGCTCACAGCACAACAAGCTGCCACGCCCCTTTAATGATGGCAGCTCCTGGAAGAGGATAGTCATGAGCCAGAGTCATGACTGCCCAATGCCTCATTCACCCTACTGTTTGCTGATCTCAAGCTTCAAAGTATGTCACATGATTTGTCCTAAGAATCCAGCCCCACCAGAATGACCTGTCATCTCCCACTTGCTGCTAATGGAGCAGCTGCTTTTTGAATTATGTTGTTGCAATTTTTGCTCAGCTATTAGTCCATTAACTTGACTTTATTTTATTTTGGTGAAAGGCAAATCACTTGGCTAGGAGAATTTTATTTAATTGGTCACTTGGCTCAAGGTTTGATGACTTTTCCATTAATGTTTATTCAACAAATAAATTTTATTTCATTTTTCCTGAAATAACCCAGCAAACTCTGAATGTTCAGTGTTAAGATATGCAGAACACTGAAGAGGAGCCATGATCCCAGAATTTCTATGATAACATAGGAATAGAAAATATGGAAGAGACACAGTCTGAAGGCTCAGAAACTTAACCCTGTTTCCCCGAAAATAAGACAGTGTCTTATATTAATTTTTGCTACAAAGATGTGCTAGGTCTTATTTTCAGGGGATGTCTTATTTTTCCATGAAGAAGAATACGGTACACATTTATTGTTAAATGAAAATAAAGGAAATTTATTACCTGTATACAGTACGGTAGTACAGTAGTTGTCAACACAAACCAGACAAACTGAATCCTACAGTATCAAGAATTTACTCATTTATTCAATGACAATCATGTCATCATCTTCTGGAACATCATCAGAACAATCCAATTCCTGAATTTCCTGGTGAATTTCTTGTGACTCCATTTCTTTCAGAATCAGTGGACCAAATCTCTCATGTTTAGCCTAGGGGGGCCTTATTTTCGGGGGGGATGCCTTATATTTCACTCAGAAGGAAACCTGTAAGTAGGTCTTATTTTCGGAGGATGTCTTATTTTCGGGAAAACATGGTAGCATGGGGATAAGCAAAATGTACAACCACTCACAGTGTTCCCATTAGATTTTATCTCTTTCTTTGAGACATTTATAAATATTCTAATCTTTATATCCTTTTCTATTTCTCATTCTATTGTCTCATGTGTATTTGTGTATGTACATATGTGTGCATATATGTACATTTATTGCACCTTATATAAAATATAATAATGGCATTTTACCACAATTTAACAACCTATAAAAAAAGCAAAAATGTTTAATAATGACTAACAATATGGCATTTCTGAGAACTTACTCTATAATGGACACTAGGGGGGGAAAAACTTTCTTGAAGTATATCAATTGTTCACCAAAAAATTGGCACCACTTTTTTAAAACAAAATTTTTGCATATTTTTATTGATTTAAGAGCGAGAGGGAGAGGAAGAAAGAGATAGAAATATTAATGATGAGGGGAAATCATTGATTGGCTGCCTTCTGCATTCCCCATACTCGGGATCAGGCCCACACCCAGGCATGTGCCCTTGATCGGAATCAAATCTTGGATCCTTCAGTCTAGAGGCTGATGCTCTATCCACTGAATCAAACCAGCTAGGGCAATTGGTACCACTTTAAAAAGTATTTCCTGCTTTCCTTTCTTGCTCTCTAGTTTCTCACATCTACAATATGGAATTGTTTCTTTCCAGTCTGAAATTCTGTTCCACCACATGGTCTCATAAGAAAGGCTTTGGTGCTTATAGTTATATTAACTTGAGCAGAAAGGTATATGGAATATTGGATGAAACATAAAGGTTATTATTAAATGAAATTAGTGATGAGGGTAAAAATACAAAATCTCTAAGGTGGAGTTTACAAGGCCTTCTTGCCTTTTCAGTGAGAAAGGCCAAGCATTAGTCTGCTGGCCTTGCCCCCTGTGAGTTTCAGGAAGACCTCTGCTCATAAATCCATGGCGTTGAAGGTCATGCAAAGGGCTTGCCCACACAAGCTTGTTTTCTCTAGGATCAGAAGCAAGATCTCAGCTAATCCCAGTTATACTGGTGTTGCACATTTCCCGCCTCCACCCACCTCCACCCACTAGTTCTGGCCCCAAATTGCT
Organism: Pipistrellus hanaki; assembly: GCF_964339955.1. Classification (NCBI taxonomy): domain Eukaryota; kingdom Metazoa; phylum Chordata; class Mammalia; order Chiroptera; family Vespertilionidae; genus Pipistrellus; species Pipistrellus hanaki. Next base: position 59,431,623 of record NC_140509.1, on the reverse strand, counting down.
TCTGAGCTGACCCTGCCCATTGGCCAGAACAGGCCCACAGACGATCATTCCTCAGGGCAGCCGGAGCTTGTACAACAGCCTGGAATGCTGTCATAAGAAATGCAATTATCCTCACGCCATTAGTAGACTGAGACTCGTGTTGCTCTAAACAAAAGACTAGTTCCTCTTCCTTGGATTGAAAGTCTTAGAGCGTATAGAGGTCAATTGTAAATATTGGACATGTGACTTTTGCCTGCTCTCTGATGGGTCAGAGCTCTACTAGTAAACACATAGGCACTGTATACAAGAAGACTGTTTCTTTGTTGGGCAAGGACAAACAAGAACTGGCCAGTTTTGAGTGATTTTTATTCCATCCTCCATTTAAATAGTCGGCCCAGGGTATTCCGTGAAGGCATAATAACAAGGCACTGTGCTGTGGGGTGTGTGAAGAAGTCTGTCAAAGAGTATAGAATCCAGCAGAGGATTAAAAGTATACATAAACATGATACAAGGAAGTACATGGTAAGGACTTGACCTCGGGAATCAGAGATACCTGAGTTCAAATTTCTGCTCTGTCTGTTTAATAAAGGGTGCTATAACAATTGGAAATCTATAGGTAAAAAAATTTTTTTTAAATAAACCTGAAATCATACACCATATCTTACACAAAGGTGAACTTAAAATAATAAATATAAGTGTAAAATCTAAAACTAGAAAATTTTCTAGAGGAAAACAGAAATAATGGTGACTCTGCTAGGCAAAGATTCCTTAGATAAAACAACAAATAAGATCCTTTAAAGAAAATATGGATTAGTTGGACTTAACCAAAAGCAAAAATTCTCCTTGAAAGAGAAAATGAAAATACAACCACAGACTGAGAGAAAATATTTGCAAAGCATGTGTCTGATAACGCTGATAAAAGACTTGTATCCAGCCGAAACCGGTTTGGCTCAATGGATAGAGCTTCGGCTTGGGGACTGAAAGGTCCAGGGTTCGATTCCGGTCAAGGGCATGTACCTTGGTTGCCGGCATATCCCCAGTAGGGGGTGTGCAAGAGGCAGCTGATCGATGACTCTCTCATCAATGTTTCTAACTCTCTATCTCTCTCCCTTCCTCTCTGTACAAAATCAATAAAATATATTTAAAAAAAAAAAAAAGGCTTGTATCCAGAATACATATTCAGATATCTTAAAATTTAATATTAAGAAAACAACCCAGTTTTTTAAGTGTCAAAAAGTTGGAACAAGGCACTTGAAAGGGTACTCAAAATTATTCATTAGTTATTAGAGAAATGCAAGTGAAAATCCATTAGAATGACTTTAAAAAATAACATAATTCCAACTGCTATCAAGTCTATGGAACCAAGGGCATTCTCAATATTGCTTCTCAGAATGCACAATGATACAGCCACATCAGAACAACAATGTGGTGACTACTGATAAAATCAAATACATACCTTGTTTTTTGGGGTGATGAAACCGGTCTATAACTGTTTGTGGTGATGGTTACATGATAGTAAAACCCAGAGCACGGTCTAGTAAAAAGCATGAAATTTACTGTGCGTAAATTATAAATCCATAAATGTTAATGTGAGTTAGAAGGAAAAGAAGTCATCTATAGACTGTATTTAGTTGTCAAAAACAATGAAGGTGATCCTGAAAACAAAACAAAACTCTGTTCTGGCACCTGAAGCTGAGTGAAGTGCCCTTAGCCAAGTTTCTTCACTTTTATAAATTGCCACTTCCTTCTCTTTAAAATAAGAAAAAAAATACAATAGCACCACATAAAAATATATGTGCTGAGAGTTAAATGACTGACCACATGAAATATAATTAGCTGATTTACTCTGTCTCAGGCTTTGTATGTACCTTTATATTCATTATCTCTAATTCTATTCTAAAAACTTTGCAAGATAAGTTCTGTGTTTAACAAGCTGGGTATATGGTACATGGTATATGATATAAGTTATATGGCAAGGACATCATATGTGTTGATTGTTGTTACTCTTTATTGAAAGTCTCAATGTCCAGGTACTAAGAATAAGCAGTAGAAAAACCCATGGAGTTCCATGCAGCTCATAGTCGAATAGACAGTGAAAGAGGAGACAATTAAGATGCAGTGGTTGAGCATCAACCTATAAACCAGAAGGTGATGGTTTAATTCCCAGATAGGGAACATGCCCGGATTGTGGGCTTGATCCCCAGTGGAGGGCATGCAGGAGGCAGCCAATCAGTGATTTCTCTCATCATTGATTGACTTTTATTTCCTCTCTGAAAGTCAATAAAAAATATACTTTAAAAAAAGATGTGGTGTGATAAGTGCTAGGTGAGGGGGGTCTGTGGGATACTTCTCTGGGGACATGGAGGAGGGGAAGGAGGTTCTTACTGGGGGAGATGGTGGCATTGTCAGGTGGCATCTGATCAAGTCTTGAAGGATAAGAGAAACATCAGCAGACGGGGATACAGTAATGTGTGGAGTGACTAAAGTAAGAAACACTCCAAACAATAACAGAGAAACAAACATCCCTCTCCCCTGAAAAGAAAACTGTCTTCGGAAATTAGTGGCAGAGGAAGGAGACACCCATTGTACCAGAAGGCAACATGGGAAGCTCACATAAGGTAACATGACATCCTGATGTTGACATAACTGTCCTAATGTCCAGGTCTTTAGAAGAGGCTTTCATAGTCTCCTTTACCCCCATTCCAGCATCTTAGGTTCACCTGTAGCTCAAATGTAAAGCCTCTTAGCTGCAATTTTTATTCATTCTTATTTGTGAAAGCATGAGGAGTGGGGGGTTCAAAAATAACGCCAAACTGCTGGCTTTTCTACTATGTGAGGTTTAACACATATTTTTCAATGCCCAGTGCCTCTTGGGACATGGTATTTAAATAGAACTAACACTCTTCTGGGTGTAAAATACTACTGTGAAACTATTCGAAAGATTCCTGGCAAGGAAGAGGACTAGGGGGTGGCAGTGAGAGGAACGCACTGAATGAAGTGGCTCTTTGTTAGTGTAAACATACAAACCTGTGTGGGGACTCTTTGCCCTTCTGCTGTCCCCACAACCCCTCAACAGGTGGCACGAGTTCCTTGACATTTGTAGAGCAGATGGGATGTCATTTTAATGTTGTTTCTAATTGACAAGGGCCTCGGGGGCTGTGCATGTGCGGCTGCATGCCTGGTTGAGGGTGAGCCATGGAATTAGATGCTGCTACCTGCTCCTTCTGGCAGGGAAGTGAGAGCTGAAATTGTGTCAAATGGCTAGAGCACACGGTGTTACCGCTTAATCAAAGGCCTTCTTTTGCTGGGTTTATTTCCCTTAGCTTGCCAATCCGTCCCTCCTCCTTGCAGAGCTCTGAATTTTGGACCACTTGAACAAGGAGACCTTGTTCCTCTGAAAATTACCTTTAGCATAAACTGTGCTATCCTGTCTAAGTTTTCATAAGCAATTCAGGTTGCATTAAATTTACACCAGAAATGAGTTGGGTGCTTCCCAGAAATGATCCAAAGAGGAAGAGACTGGGAAGTAGCTGAGGCAGGCCCTGGAGCCTACCAGCTATTCTAATCAGAGTACAAACAGCACAGAGTGGGAAGGCCTGCCCCGGACAGACATTGTTTGCAGTTCTCATTTTAGAAGCCATATGGTGGTAGACGCAGCCCCACTTTCTGTCGTGAACACACGCAGTGCCAAGATGGCAGTCTCACTCAGCATCCACGAGGACCCGGCACACTAATTAGAATACTTTTGTTCGTACACAACAAAGCAGAAAGCACTTTCTTCATCAGTTTAGGAATGGTCTTTGAAACTGCCTTGGGTTGCCTTCAATCATTCAGCTTCTTGGAAGAAAACAGATCCCAATTATTCATCATAACTTATTAGATCCGACGTGAAAACAATTTATATGGTAATGAGGAATTTGCTGGGCCCACTGAGTGTGTTATTTTGTGCCTGAGCCTAGGGGTTATTTCTAAGACGTTCATGTCATTTCCCTCTAATCAATGGCATACGTTTTCATTTGGGGCCTTCAAACACATTTTGGAAATAGATTTCCTTCTGTTTCTCTTCTCTCTTCTCCACCCAACATCATTACAATGTCCTTAGCTCAAGAGGAGGGACAAGAAAGAGAGGTCGGCTTTAGAATACCTTATTCTCTTCTCAGCCCCAAGTCTGTTAATGAAAGAATAGTATAAATAATTTTTTAAAAAGCAGTAAATGATCTGCAAACATTTAAGGGATTCAATTGGCCACTATTTATCGTTAGTTTTAAACAGAATTGAAATGAAAATCTTAATAACCACTATTATTTATCCAAGTAGGTGCGGTATTAAGTGTTTTCCCACATAATAATACTAAAGTAGCTAATATATTTTTATTGGTCACTTACTATATGCCACCTTAGTGTCAAGCTCATTTATTCCTCTCATCAACACTGTCACAGACATGATCTTTCACCACATTTTACAATAGAAGAAAGTGGGACTTAGAAAAAAAAAACAAAAATGAGCTAAAATTGAACTTGGTACATCTGAAGCCAAGGCCCGTGTGCTCAGCTACCACCGGAGATCCTTTAATGAATCCCACATGGACAGTCTGGGTTTATCTGACATATGAAACTCCACTGATTGATCAGTTTTATATATAAAAAAAAATCAAACTATTTTAAATTTCAAGAATTTTCTTACCTGGGTTGTAGGAGCCTTCTTGGCCTGTCAAAATCTCAGAACTAAGAATAGCCTGCCTCCCCTGTGGATCTCTGCCTCCCAGGACCATAGATTCTTCCCCTTCACAATCAGAGGATACACAACCTTCGCTCAGAGATTTCCTGGCACACCAGGATTTTTGAACCAGAATCAAAGCAGTCCTAACATGACTTCTGCCCAACTTGACTTTAGATTTTCCTTATTCTTCCAAGTGATTGACTTAAAATATAACACTATCAGATTCAGATCACCATGTTTACTATTTAACATCCAGCCTTACTCTTATCTAGGTTTGCCCAGTTGGAAGCAGCTTCCACAGTCTTCCCTCTGTTCCTCTCATTTTTAGATGGGAGGGGCTGCGTGGGAACCCACCCGAGTCCTGGGTGGAGGCTGTGTGGGGCTGGGCAGCCTCTTTTATTTTTATTTTTTTTATTCACTGAATATGAAGGAAGCTGCTCTGTAGCTGTTTTTCAGTCTAGACAGGATATGATGATAATAGCACAAATAAAAGTTTATGTATTCCAGCCAGGGACAAATTAAGTGGGTACAGGGCACAGATATATGTCATGCTGTTATTAACATCGAGCAGCACAAGGCCCACTCCAGGGCACAGAGCCCAGATTAATTGGCTTGCCCAGAATGCATCTCTTGATTAGAAAAAAAAAGTTCTCAGGAAATGCTGGGCAGTGTGCATTTGGACTCTCAATTTTCTTCTCATAGGCACTGAAAATTAGACATTTTATAGACTAAAAGACTGAGTGGCATTTGACACCGCTGGTTTGTTGAAATGTTTTGCCAGTGTTCGTCCATAGGTAATAAATATTTCTGGAAGAAACCTGCCACCCCGTGTTGGATTGATTCGGATGATATTTCCTATTGCTTGGCTGAGGTGCCCAAGCTCTGGTATAGTCGGGAGTACAGAATTATGGCAGATGTGTGTATCTTGAGTACTAGATATGCTGAAAAGATCAAAGTGAGGCTCTTTAAGTCACATGAGCTACAGAAATAAAACCCCCAAGGTTGCTGTGCTTAAAAATACTGCCATTTGTGCCTCGGAGAGTCTAATAGGGATCAGGCATGGCACCTGGCTGACTGAACTCCCTTCCATGTCAGCCAGGAAGGGAAGGAATCCAGAGAAATAGCCAACAGCATAGAGCAAGTTCAAAAATAGTGTCTCTTCATGGAAAAGCTTGAGATAAACAGTAAAGAAGGTAGATTCTGTATCCAAGAAAAATCAAGGGTGAAATTGCTTGTGCTGCTGACCAAAGACTAAACAGATCTCTTGGATGCGGGTGAGCAATTCCAATGGTCTCCACATTACCTGGCGTGCATAAGCCAAGGATAAAATTCGGTTCCGTAAAAAGCTCTTGCTAACCCGTGACATTCTGTTTACCATCAAACCTGTAAAACCAGGGAAGTTAAACACTATGGGTGGATCAAAAGAGGTGGGTCCTGAATATTTGTTATTACTAAGGGAGGTTTGAGGAAGTATTGAGAAAACCTTTTTTAAATGTGACTCTCAATAGCTCCTGCTTGCTTTTAATGGATGCTGAACCCATTCAGGTTCCATTCCTTAAAAATTGGCCATAGTGCATTCCTGTTCCTTTTTGGAAATACTACAACATGTAAACATTTCATAGCACATTCCATTGTTTAACAGGCATTCAAGGATTATCATAAGTAATGTAAAAGGTTACGCTTTCTGAGACAGCTTTGAGAAGAAAGAACTGTTTGTCTCTCAGCTTCAGGAACTCAGTTCTTCCAATTCATGCAGTTACATACGTAGAGAATCTAGGTTTTGAGTGAGTACTGAGAATTCCTGCCATGCCTCACATCAAAGACCTTGTGGTCAAAGGCACTAGTATCATGGGCTCCAGTCTCTGCCACTCTCATTCTTTTGCCTCAAAACAAGAAAAGTTCTATTGGGACAGTATCCACAAATTACCTGAAAGATGGGGAAATGTGTAGCTAGCGATGGACATTACTTTGAATAAAGCACTTATGAGGTTTCTCTTGAAATTATCGAGGTATGCTTCCATCCATCCTTCCATTCATTCATTTGAACTCTTAGAGCACTTGTGTGTCTGGCTGATATTAAGTTTGGCTCCATGAAGACTTGAATATGGAGGTATAAAAGTACAATAGCAGACAGATTTTGGAAGGTGATGAATAGCATTACAATAAATAATATATAGAATAGATAGTGTCTACTAAGTGTACCCATTAATAATGCGGATTTTTTTTTTCAATAGATGGAGTTACACCTATGTTGATATATATGCGATTTGATATGTATGCTCTTTTGTAGTATTGACAGCAAGCTTCAAAACTTCATATGTCAAATTTGCTGAAGGTGTTAACATCATAGAAATTTTTACACTTAAAAATGTTGAATTTAGTGCCAAAAAGAAAAAAAACAGAGCATTTGCAGGAAGTTTTAATTCATTGTTTTATTTTGAAGAAAAAGTTATATATTTCGGGAAGCTTATGGCTCCATCTCAAGATACTTGTGAATGCTGGTTTAAATGTTTGAAGACCAACAATTACAAGCATTATTGGATGAAGATGCATGTCAAACCCAAAAACAACTTGCAGAAAGATTAAACGTTGCTCAGCAAACAATTTCTGATCATTTATAAGCAATGGGAAAGATTTTAAAGAAAGGAAAATGTTGCCACATCAACTGAAACAAAGACAAATGGAAAACTGAAAAGTCATCAGTAAAATGTTGCTTCAACGGCACAAAAGAAAATCTTTTTTGCATCGAATTATGACTGGCGATGAAAAGTTGATTTATTTTGAGAATTCCAAATGCACAAAATCATGGGTTGATCCAGGTTAACCATCAACATTGACTGCAAGGCCAAACCACTTTGGAAAGAAGACAATGCTTTGCATTTTATGGGATCAGGAAGGTGTGGTGTATTATGAGCTTTTAAAACCAGGTGAAACTGTTACTACTAACCGCTACCGACAACAAATAATCAATTTGAACCACGCTTTGATCATGTAAAGACCAGAATGTTCCAGATAACACGGCAAAGTAATTTTGCTTCATGATGATGCACCATCACACACTTCAAAACCAGTTAAAGACACGTTAAAAAGTCTTGCCTGGAAAGTATTAACCCACCAGCTGTATTCATCAGACCTTGCTCCTTCAGGTTATCACTTGTTTGATAGATGGCACACACACTTTCTGAACAGCACTTCACAACATTACGAAGAAGTGAAAAATTGGGTCTCTGAATCTTTTGCCTCAAAACAAGAAAAGTTCTATTGGGACAGTATCCACAAATTACCTGAAAGATGGGGAAATGTGTAGCTAGCGATGGACATTACTTTGAATAAAGCACTTATGAGGTTTCTCTTGAAATTATCGTGTTTTCTTTGATTATAAAATCCACCATTATTAACCGGTACACTTAGTGTGCACAGTAAACACTTAATAAATGTTAGCTATTAACATGAATTGTGTTTATCATTAAACAATGTAGTAACAGCATAGGAAGTTTTTCAATGATAATTTAATTCAAAATCCAACATCCTAATGCATCATCACTAGTTTTCATTTTACGTTTATTTCTTTATTTATTCAAAAGCTATTTCTTGCCCTGGCCAGTGTCACTCAGTGGTTAGAGTGTTGCTCCATGAACTGAAGGGTCGCTGGTTCGATTCCTGGTCAAGGGCATGTACCTGGGTTGCAGGAAGGCAACCTGTGGATATGTCTCTCTCACATCGATGTTTCTCTCTCTCTCTCCCCTCCTTTCCTCCCAGTTTCTCTTAAAAAAAAAAAAAAAAAAAAAAAGAGCCGAAACCGGTTTGACTCAGTGGATAGAGCATCAACCTGCAGACTGAAAGGTCCCAGATTCGATTCTGGTCAAGGGCACATACCTTGGTTGCGGGCACATCCCCAGTGGGGGGTGTGCAAGAGGCAGCTAATCGATGATTCTCTCTCATCGATATTTCTAACTCTCTATTCCTCTCTGTAAAAAAAAAAAAAAAAAAATCAATAATATATATATATATATATATATATATATATAATGAAAAAGAAAGATCAATGGAAAAAATATCCTCATGTGAGAATTAAAAAACAAAACAAAACAAAAACATTTTTTGACTCCTACTCTGTTGCAAATGTGGGGACAGCCCATTTGCAGGTTCTCTTCTCACCTTTGTACATGTACACTCCTAATTTCTGAGTAAAGTTTATCATAAAGAGGGTATTTTCCCATGCTGTTACATGTTATTTATGTTAACATTTTAATCAATAGATATTGTCCTATCAATATCATCATTGATTTGACCATTTTTCTCTCGTGGAATATGAAGCTTCTTTCCACATTTTCAATATTATTTTTAAAACTGCAACAATAAACCTTTGAGGTGAAGGGATCAAAAAGTACAGAGTGGTAGTTACAAAATAGTCCTGGGGATCTAAAGTACAGCATAGGGAATATAGTCAATTATATTGTAATAACTATGTGTGGTGCCAGACGGGTACTTAAAGTATCAGGGGGAACACTTAGTAAAGTATATGATTATCTAACCACTATGCTGTGCACTGAAACTACTACAAAATAATATTAAAAATAAACTGTAATTGAAAAACAAAATGAACTAAAAATAATAAACCTTTGAGCACAGAGCTACTTATTTCTTTCTAATAATTTGCTAGGGTAAATTGCCAGAAATCTAAATACTGTACCAGAGGATATGAACATTTTTATGGATTTTGATGCAACTTTCCAAATTTCTCAAACTTGTACCAATTTACAATTATAATTTCCTTTACATCAGTCACATTCCACTGCTGCCTCTGTGAAGATACTGCTTGATTTCTAGTTGGAGTATCAAGAAACACTCTAGTCTCAGCAAGAATGCCTGCATAGTCATTTCTTACATGGGTTATCTTCCAGATGGCTTAATCCATCCATTGTAGAGATAATTCCACTAAGCGGGAAAGGCTGTTTACAGCTCCCCACATTTTAGTGCCTTCTTCCTTCCTTATTTTTATTCCTTAAGCCAATTTCGATACCTAATCACCCACTTTTAGCACTAGAGAATGTTACAAATGGAAGAGACCTCAATGATCTCTTATTATCCTTTTAGTATTAGTGTTGAAGGTACTGAGAGCCAAGACAATTGTGAATTACTTCAGACCCCAGAGTTGGTGGGGAGATCTGGGAAGTGATCTTCTGCACACAGCCAATTGGTACTGCTGCTAGAGAATATCAAGGGGGTAGGGATTGGCTCATAAATACTAATATTGGAAAGACAAAGACAAAAATGGCCTTCAGGGAAGTTTGACCTGCACATTAGTGAAATGTTCCAAATGTGACACCCTGCCTCACGTGCCCACGGCTTTTCATATGCATGCTGTTATTGTAAGCTGTGGAGTTACCTACCCAGCCCAGGGGATGCCAGCGGAACATGGTGTACTTGGAAAGTAATATGAAGATCACCACCTTGGAAAAGAAATTGGGAAGCATCAAAATACAAAGTATGAGCTCTTCCGCAGCATGAAGACTAACCTCTTTGGCTTGTAGAATACAAGATGCAGTGTGACTGACCCATAGCACTTCATAAAACAAAGAGCTTCACATTTCTCCATCACATTATCATTTTATGTCTTTGTGCCTTTTCTCCTGTTGCTCTTCTAGCTTATCCCCCACATGGCTGGTTAATTTCGACTCTTCCTTCTAGACATTATTTCAGATAAAGCCTCTTTCAGGAAGTCTCCCATGATGCCTCTAGGTTGCAGTGACTCCTCAGTCTTTATGTTCATAAAGAACCTGTGTATTTGTTTACCACACTGAGCTGAGGATATTTGCTTATGTCATTTGACTAAGCTCATCAAGGTATCAGTATCTGTGACTTATTCTTAGTACATGATAGATATTTACTAGTAGTAAACATTTGTTGAACTGGAATATCTGAAATGTATAAATAAGGATTTTGTGAGAACCCTAAAATCCATTGAATATGGCCTGAATATGGCTTCAGGTAAATGTGACTAGAATATAATTCTAACTAACAATGTTTACATCTGATTCATCTTATTGTATTATTGAATAGGAAGAAAGTATTAACAGGAAACGTATAATCTATTTGGCCATAAAATAAGCCCCAAAACAATATTTTTTTAAAAAATGTAACTTGTTATCATCACCATCATTTCCTCTGGGATCTTATTCTAGTAGTACCCTCTTTTAAATGTCTGATCTCTCCATCTCTACTAGTTCTTTTCTGCTTAACTAGTAAATTTGTTCAAACCTATCATATCCTTAAAAACCTTTCTTCAAACCTTGTGATTTCCCTCTATCATCTTTTTCATCCATTTTTCTCCCATCATTCTTCAACCCCCTGCAGTCTACTTTCTACTCCTTCTCCTGCCACTGAAATTGCACTGGCTGAGCAAGGTTACCAGTGACGCCCAAAATGAGTATTCAATTGATACTTCTGTTGACTTTTCTGTCATGTTGGACACCGCCGATCACTCCCTTCTTCCTGTAATTCTTTCCTCCCTTGACATAGTGCCACCATGTTTCTCCCTTCACCTGTGGGACTATTTTCTCTCAGAACTTGTGCCCTTTCCCATTTCTCAAGGCCTGTCTATTCCATTTTCCATTCTCATTTACACCATGGATTTTAGTCTTTGCTATTCATTATAAACGTCTGTGTCTCTTTCAAAAAATAAAGAAACCTGAGAAAAAGGAAGTCTTGTGCACTGTTGGTAGGAATGTATGGAAAGCCCGATAGAGATTTCTCAAAAAATTCAAACTAGAGCTACCATATGATCCAGTAATCCCCTGGGCATATATCTGAAGGAAATAAAAACAGGATATCTGTACTACCATGTTCATTGCAGCATTATTCACAATACCAAGACATAGAAATAACCTTAGTGTTAACAAATGATTGGATAAAGAAGATTATATGTACTTCAGTCATGAGAAAGAAGGAAATCCTGTTATTGTAGACAAGTGTGGATTTGGAGGGCATTATATTAAGTGTAATAAGTCAGACAGAGAAAGACAAATACTATATGATATCACTTATATGTGGAATCTAAAAAGGCCAATCTCCTAAAAACAGAGAGTAGAATGGTGGTTATAAGGGCTGGAGTGTGGGTAAATAGGAGTTGTTGGTCAAAAGATAAAACTTCCAGTTATTAGATGAATTATTTCTGGGGATCTATAGCATGGTGACTATATTAACAATACTGTATGATATCATTGGAAATTGCTAAGAGAGTAAATCTTAAATGTTCTCACCACAAAAACGGAATTGTCATTATGTGATAGAGGTATTAGCTAATGCTATGGTAGTAGTCATCTTGTATTGTATCAAATCAACACGTTGTACACCTTAAACTTACACAATATTATATGGTAATTATATATCAATAAAGCTGGGAGAGAGCAGGAGTATTTCAGCAAAAAATGATAGATTGAACAAAATAGAGAAGCAGAAAATAGGAAACACAAGGAATGTGGGGGAAAGTAGGTAAGAGCCTCCCAAGGTAGTTCTGTGTTGGACCATAACAGAAGATGAAGCTGGAAAAGCAATGTGGAATCAGGCAGGAACTGATATGCATGTGCCAAAGTGCCCTGTTATTAATCTGCAACCATTGGCCTAAATGAATAGCTTGACTTTTTAAAAAATCACCTTGTCTCAAATGTCACCCTCTTCTAGGCTCCAAATTGCCATTAATTATAACATGCACTTAAATCAGACAGCTTAACACTTCCCTGCTTAAAATTTTCAGTGGTTCCATTTTGTTTGTATCAGCCATGTAATTGGTAAGACATAATCAAAATTTATCACACACCTGCATTTCTACTCGGCTTCCTTGATTGGAAGAGAAAAGGGTGGAGTTACACAAAGCGTTGCACTGAAAGGGCCTTAACTAACAAAAGCCTGCTCTTAGGTTGGCATATAGGACCATGCATTCATGTTACTGCTTCTTACCTCTAACATTCTAGCTCACCCTCCGCATGGATGTTACCCACTTACTCAAATCTTCCAGGCTTTTCCTTCTGCCTTGAATGCTTTTTCTTTTATTTCCTCGACTGGCCAATGAATTGTGTGGTTTTAGCCCATTGACAGGAAGCATGTCCTTTGTGAACTCTTCTCATTCTTCACCAGGTTGACCATACTCTCCTATGAGCACCTCTTTGTTGTGTCTATATGACAACTAACTACTTTTCTAGCTCTGTTACTAAATGAGATGCTTCTGAAAACCAAAGCTGTCTTTTGTCAACACTTAATGTGATGTCAGATACAATCAGCACCCAGTATTTGTTGCAGAATGAATGAATGAATGAAAGAACACAAAACATTTCTCTACTTTGAACAAGCAGGAGAAAGACTAAACAAAATCATGGCATTTTCTCAAAGACTACATAAAAAGTAGTATAAATGGGGCAGTTTATTTAAAAGATTATACACCAAACATTTTATGACACTTAAGCAGCTTTGAAAGATCATTTTTCTTATGTTGATTAAAAAGCCATTTGTCTTTTTAAAGTTTTATCCAGTTAATTTAGTTAGTAAACTTCTTTTCCTCACTCTTACTGCAATAGTAAATCTGGCCCAGTCTGGAATGAGTTGTAATGAATTGTGCTTAGTTGGTCCAGATTGAAGTTGATTTACTTATAGGTTTACCAGTGAATGATTAATTTGTCTCTTTGCTACCGTTTAGCTTCAGCCTCTTGTCTTTTAGTAATTATTACAGAAATAGATAAGTGTTTTTTACTAATTTTATTTGTTGATCACTAAAGAATGGCTACTTTTTTTTTTTTTTTTGAGAATTCTTATTTATGCTATTGCTGAAGAATTCTTTAGCATTCTTTTTCTCTTTCATGTGTGTTCTATTTAGACCAGGAAATTGACATTTCAGCCCAGAAGACTTAGGCCAGATGTTAGTCCATTAGCTGGAAGATGGATTTCCTGCCCCAATAGGTGACCTCTGAAAGCAAAATGGGCTTTTTCTTAATGGGTAGACTGTCCAAATGACCTCATTTCTAGAACAAGCATCCTTTGTGAAGTGCGTCTTTGCTATTGAAATCAACATCATCTGATTTTTGAGAACATTCATTAGATGAAAAGTAACTAACACCCAGTTGTTTCATTTATAAGGCATAGGAAAAATTTATGCCTAGACAACCCATTTTTTTTTTCCTTTTAAAAATATTTGTGTTCATTGAGAGGGGAAATGGTGCAGAAAATCTGGTGTCTGCTTTCCCATATTAATATTTCTTTTAGATCTATTTCAAACTCCTTCAGGTCATAACATTAACCAAAGGAGCATGTTATGTGCTTCCTTAAACAGGGAATTGTTTCACTGAGCTTGACCAAGGCACTATTTAAAGAAGTAGCCATGACCCCAGTGTCCTGTCGCTCAGACTCTTAGCTCCATGTGTGGGAAGTTCATTGAGACATTCCGATGGAGCCACCTCTTTTGATGAGTTCTTCACCAAGTTCACTTATTTATATCTTTAATTGGATAAGACGGCACAGAGAAACGGAGATAACTGAGCCTTTGTGTGTGTGTGTGTGTGTGTGTGTGTGTGTGTGTGTGTGTGCGCGCGCTTGCACTTGCGCTGTGCTGTGAGTGCACACACACCCATGCCTGTGTGTGTGTCACAGGAAATGCAATTTCAAAGAAAGTACCCAGGAGAGGAAAACGGCCTTGAATGACTGGGAGGAGACTATAACACTATGCATGAAAAGAAGGGGAGTTAGATTGCGTGAGAAGAAAAATAAATGTTTCAGAGATTCTTTTAAATGATAGAATTTTATAGCTGAATGGAAAATGAGGGCTCTCTCCCACCTCAGTCCCCAGGAACAAGAATGAAAGAAAGTGTCTCTTTTTAATAGCTGGCAGAAATGTTACTGGTATAAAAATCTTGTTCACTGTGATCCAAAACGTTGGCTCCTCCATGAGAGACCAGAACAGAATGAAGCAGAGCCGTACCCAGAGTTAAGATCAGGCTGGGCACTGCCCCTCAGACTCATGGCTCTTCCCCAAGCAATTTATATGGTAAATATGGGACTCCTTCAAAAATGAGCATAAAAAGGATTTCACACTCTCCTTTGTTTTAATGAGTTAACACATACTTTCCCCAGAATGCTATACTCAGCCCAAGACTCTGCTTTTCTAAACAGTTATTTGCAAGTGTCATTAATCATAAAATATTTTGGGGGTGGCTGTTCAAAGTATTCTGAAAAATATTTCAACTCAGGGTAAGACTGTAATAATCTCCTATGGCTCCCAGGACTGATGTAAGCGAGAAGCTTTGGTTGCCTGTGCATAGTATTGCTCCACCTCGAAGAAGCAGAGCGACAGTGTTAACCGGAGCTTTTCAAGTAAACGGGGAGAAAAATACGTATTTTCACAACTATGTTTCAGCACTAGCAACAGCCAAGGAGGCATTCTCATAGAGCAGCATGCACAAACTAGACAAGATTGATTAAGCAGTCTTGTTGGTGGATGATACCTCCCAGCTGTGCTTTTAAGCCTTTTTTTTTTTTTTTTTTTGCATAATTTGGAAACATTTAACATAATCTCTGATCTCTTATTAGCACCTTTTTTTTTTTTTTTTTTTTTTTTTTTTTAATACTCTCTCAAGCTGAAAGGTAAAAAGGAGGGAGCAAGATTCCAAAGATGGTTCCCTCTCGCACCACCTTCTTTTCTCTCAGTAAGTGTCAGGCTGCTCCCACACAGCCTCACAGCTCTCCACAGGAGACACTGCCCTCATCTTAATTCAGAAGCTATTTTATGGTGAGTTCCAGTCTTCTGGTTCTTTGCCCTAAATGTTGTGAACTCAGTGTTGGCAGTCCACTCAGAATGTTTTTGTTTCTTGTCTATAGTGTGGATTACTGAATAGTTCCGAATCCTTATATTTCAGATTTATGAGTGTGCTTAAAAATTATCTACTCTGATCCTGCCATGTGGTGTGAAGTGTCACTCAAGGTAGTGTTGTGTCTGAAGAATAATTCCCAGGCAGAACATCCGTGTCTACATAGTAACAACAGAGATGGCAACCTACCTGGCTAGGCTTGTAGGCTTCCTAGTGGAGGAAGAGTATTTATAACCCCGAATCCACATTTTGCTTATTTACCTTCTCTCCACAGCCTGCTCCTGCCATCTTCACTTTGTTTTAATCTCTCTTACCTCTTTTCTAACCTCTTATCAAATACTGCATGATGAAGAGGCTTCTAAACAGGTAATGCCTTAGCATGGATTTCACTTTTAGGGCATTTGCAGGGAAAAAAATTTCTTTGGGATTGTCTAGGGAAAAAAATACTTTAGGCTCTCCTTGAAGTTAGTTCCCAGAGGCATTGTGGAATGCCCTGCCTTGAAATGCCAGAGAGGGCTGCTGACGGTTGGCAAAAATTAAACAAGCTGATCTACTTCTATTGCTCAATTTCAGAAGGCAATGCGATAAAAAAAAATTGCATTATTTATAATTGTTTAGATCTAATCTGTGCTTAATCTCAAATTTTCTCTAAAGAAAATGTGTTGTTTTTCAAGTACAGCAACTATTAAAATGAAGCTGTTTTCCTAAAACGTGAGCTATTCTTATGGATAATATATTTTTATTCTAATACAATCATTCATGCTCTACTGTACTCTGGGAAATGTGACATTAGGTGATTTATCACAGAGTGCACTTACACAAACCTAGATGGAACAGTCTACTACACACTTAGGCTTTATGTAGCCTATTGCTCCTAAGACACAACCTGTCCAGCATGTCTCTGTATAAAACAACATGAAATTAAATCAAATGCAAGAGAAAATGACAGAATCAAGAGATGCAGTAAACATGAGATGTATTGAGGCAGCTGCCAGCATAACACAGCAAACTATCTACACTAATAAAAGAATAAAATGCAAATTGACCATACCTTTGCGACGCCCATCAGCCAATTAAAGGTGAGTATGCAAATTAACCCAACAAAGCTGGCGGGTTAATCTGCATACGCAGGTGCCGAGTGGTGGGGGGTGGAGCAGGATACTTGCGTTGTCACCATGGTGATGATGCAAGCAATATGCACCGCCCCAACCTCTCTGGGCCTCTGGGCAGCGTGGGAAGGCAGAAAGGCGGCTCTGGCTTGATCCAAGGTGGTGCTGGCAGCCAAGGAAAGGAAGGCCCATTCTTGCATGAATCTTTGTGCATTGGGCCTCTAGTGTTTTTGTGAGTAGAATAAAATACCAATAAATAGTATAGTCTAGTAAAAACATAAACCAGTAACATAGTCATTTATAATCATTATCAAGTATCTTATATAATAAAAGGGTAATGTGCAAATTGACCCTAACGGCAGAATGACCAGAATGACCACTTGACCAGTCACTATGATATGCACTGACCACCTCTTGGTCCCTCCCCCCAGCAAGCAGGCTCCGATCACCCAATGGCGAACAGGGAGCCTGGAGTGGGTAGCAGCAGGGGGCAGAGCCAGCTGCTGGCAGCCAGGGAAGATGGCCCTGATCGCAGGCCAACCCTAGGGACCATACCTGCACCCAAGCTTCATGCACTGGGCCTCTAGTTATGTACATAATTGTATGTGCTTGCTTTTACATGACTGGCGGTGCAGTGGGTTTATTTCCACCAGCATGACCACAAACACAGACATGTGAGTAATGCATACATAACATCTATGTTACCATGTCACCAAGCAATAGGAATTTTTTAGCTCTGTTATAATCTTACAGGACCACGGTCGTTTATGTGGTCCACCGTTGACTATGCCATCATTATGTAGCACATGACTGTATTTCATTGTCTGCTCATTAAAACCAAGTATCTCCGAACATCTAATTTTGTAATCTCCACTCGCTTATCTCACAACAGTTTCTTTTATTAATTTTAAAAGTAATCTACTGGTATAGTTTTTCAATATGTTATATTATAAAACTTAACATTTCTTCAACTGTGTATTTTCTTTTTTCTTTTTTTGACATTCTCATAGTTCCAAGTAGCTCTCAATCTTGAGCAGATATCATGGTTACCTGAGGAGCTTGTTAACATGCAGATCACACCTTCCACCCCCAGAGTATCTGACTCAGTAGGGTTTTGGTGCTGGTGGTAGAAATTTGTATTTTTAACAAGTTCCTAGGTGATACTGATGCCTCTGTCCTTGAGTCCACATGAGAGAAGCACTGATCTAGATAAAAATTCTAAAAGATGGTGGTGGTATGGACTAAAGCAGTGACAGTGGAGATGGAGAAAAGGAGATACACTTAGCCTATACATGGTATCACCCAAAATGTATACACACTGTAGCAGCTAATAGCTCAATTTGGAAAATGAAATGTATTTTAGTAAACACCGATGTTATAATTATTCAAAGAGTAATTTTTGGGGGGATATCCTATATTTAGAAAGTAGAATCAATTAGGCTTATCTGTGGTTTCGGTGAGAGTGATGGTGTGGGAGGAGAAGGAACCAAGCATGTCTCTGAAGTTGATAGCTTGAACAAATACATGGATGCCACTGAGTACTACTGAAATGGGAAGTGAGCAAGGTGGGAGTGTTGGATTGTAGTGAAAAGTCATATATTCTATTAAAGTTTAAATAAAATAATCTTAAAGTGTCAAACAGTGTCATAGCATAGGTTTTCAGTAAATAATAGATATTGATATTACTGTTGTTATTATTATCTTTACCATTAAAACTGAATAGTTCTAATGACCCCACCCTGCTAGATATAACCTCCTAAATTCATTATGCAACAACCACATTCCAGAGCTAGGAATTACTCCTTTGTGTAACTCAAGACATTTAGGTATAAACCAGGAAATTTTACAGGTATCTTCATGGTATGAGTGGATAAAGGAAGGAAGACTAAAGGGAAGGAAAATGGGAAAACAGTTCTAATTCAGAGAATTACCATTTGCCTTATCCCCAACAACCTCACAACAACCATATTAAATAGGTGGAATTACCTCATCGTATAGATGAGATAAATAACTTGCCCAATAAACCACTTTCTCTTTCACTCAAGTCTTATTAAAACTTGAGTAAAAGTTTAAACCAGCTTTCCTGACCCCATTAACTTTGTGCCTACTACCAATTCCACCATGGCTGCTAAGCAATTGGCTGGTTACCTTCCTTATGACCTCAACAGATAACTGGCAACACTCTGCAATGTTTGGATTAGTGACTTTTAATCTTTAGTTCTCCTGACTCAGAGTAAGAACCACTTTTTACAAAACAAGCCAGCATTTACATGTATATGTACACGTGCGACTATATGTACATGTCTTGTACACATATATATGCAACAATATGACTGATACTAACTTTCAAGAAATAAGTTTTTTGTTTTGTTTTGTTTTTTTTTTGTGGAAAGTACATTGTCAATATTTACACTCAGTGAATGCACTCTAATAGTTTTCTTCTCATTCATTGCAATGAAAGTTTATCAGGACCTACAGAATTGATTTTACAATCAGTTTTGAGTCTCTAGTAGATGACTGGAAAATATTCTAGATCCCTTTCTACAAGAGGATTTTCTAGAAGAGGATCCTTTGGAAGTCCTCCACCAACATCATAACAATGCCAATGAGCTGGATGCAAGAGAGTCCCATGGAAAGGGAAAAAACAAGAGCAGGATTTTTGTATATTTTCTGTAAATACATCTTTAATGGAGCATCTATACTTGCCTAGCTTTGTGAGAATCAAATACAATCTAAATGAAAGCACTTTTAAAAGTAATCAGGATGTCTGGCTTTGATTTTGCTCTGTGTAGCTATGCTCACTTAGGTTGATCATTCAAGTCCTCTGGAGCCCATTTCTTCATTGAAAAATAAGGGATTTGACCAAGATCACCTCATGGACCCTTTCCCAACCTATGCTAAAAGCTTCTAGTAAATGGTAACTCATGGGATTCTGAAATAGTATGATGATGATTGTGATGTTGATGATTAGCCTTTCATATTTTGTTAAAGTCCTAAGGGAATTTTTGGAAATAAAGATGGACTTTAACTAAAGGAAAAAAGACTGAAATTTGGGAGAATAATTAGCCTCATTTTGAAGGGTTGTCGCATCATGAAGTGGATGAGTAAAGAGTTTCAGCTTCATTTTTTAAATGATCAACCAAACTATTCATGTTAAAGAAGTAAAAAAGTGACTACTTAAAATTTCATGTTGCTGTACAGAACACAAGATTATTGTTATCAAGCTCTTCCCAAAAGTGGCCAGAGGTGACCTCTGAAAAGTTCACTATTCACTTTACCCAGAAAAACCCACAAAATCATGCAGATCAAGAGGTTCAAATCTTCATGTTCACTTCAGGAACACCCGTGAAACTGCCCAGGCCAGCAAGGGCTTGCATGTCAAAAAAGCCACCCGTGTCTGAAGGATGTCATTCTACAGAAGCAATGTGTGCCTTTCCGTTATTACAATGGTGGCATTGGCAGGTGTGCCCAGGCTGAACAGTGGGGCTGAACGCCAAGTCAATGGCCCAGAAGAATGCTGACTTTTTTGCTTCACATGCTTAAAAATGAAGAGAGTAATGCTGATCTTAAGGGTTTATCTAGATGTAGGTCAGTGAGCACATCCAGGTGAACAAAGCTCCCAAGATGTGACACAAAACTTACAGAGCTCATGGACAGGTTAACGGTTAAAACCCATATGTGAGCTCTCTCTGCCACATGGGGATGTTCCTTAGCGAAAAACAGCAGATTGCTCCTAAACTAGAAGAGGGGGCTGCACAGAAGAAAAATATGTTTCAGAAGAAACTGAAGAAACAAAAACATATGCCCTGGGAGTAAATTCAGAATAAAGTAAATGCTAATAAAAGAAAAAAAAAATTATTGTAATCAACATTCTCTCCCACTCCCTTCCCAAACAGTACTTATCTTAGTTTTCTATCCATTTATTAGGAAGCACCGGGTAAAGGAGCCTGAATATCTAGGGTGGATGGATTTCTATAGGTTTAATTATACTGATATGTGTGTATGTTGTTGTTGCTAAAAGGTGATCCTGAAATATAATATCTCCTCTGAGGAGGTAGGTAGCAAGGAGTGTGGTCTTGCCTCATCTAGGATTGGAAAATGGACATCCCCGACCTCCCAAAGGTTAAGTGCTTTGCCTCTGGGTCCTCTGATGAGTTAAGGGAAAGGCTGTGATTGGTGCCCTTAAGCTACCTCCGACTCCTCCATTTTCTTGACTTTGTGCTCAGTCACTTGCCAGAAAATACTTATGCAGAATATAAGCCGCCTGCTGGTCGAAGCAGCACAGTTCTTTGTATTTTCTTGAACTTAATAAAGTGCCAAATGGCTAATCTACACTAATAAAAGAAAAAGATGCAAATTGACCATACCTTTGGGACACCCACCAGCCAATTAGGGGTGACTATGCAAATTAGTCCAACAAAGATGGTGGGTTAATTTGCATACACAGGTGTGGAGCGGCCATTCTGCCCCACCCCAGCTGCTCCAGGCCTTTGGGTAGCATGGGAAAGGGGAAATGCGGCTCTGTGCCAGAGCGAAGGTGGAGTCAGCAGCCAGGGGAAGGAAGGCCCATTCTTGCACAAATCTTTGTGCATCGGGCCTTTAGTATTATACAATGAAATTCTTAAATATATCAGTAAAATCAACTCTAAAAGGGTGTTTTTACTTGTTCCCATCATTTACTTACTTTCATGTCTTTATAGATGTAATAATAATATTAATAATTTATTATCAGCCTACCATTGCTTCAACTGAATTTATTTGTATTCCCAGCATCTCTGACATCAGCGCAAGAAATATTAGGCCTGGTCATGTTGATTCAGCTTCCTTTGCTCTTTCTACTTTAACACAATACCACCTTATTTTCAAGGGAAAACTTTCTCATTTGTTTTCTTTCCTTTGAAAAAATATTGTCGAGGATTATGTTCTTACACTTAATTACTTTATTTGGACTTTTCTGTAAATGCTATTCAGTCATTTGCATTGATAGAATTAATGCTTTAGTAAGGGGATTTCAAGGACATGCTCTTTTTCTTCTTCTTCTTGTTCTTCTTGTTCTTGTTTTTCTTGTTCTTCTTCTTGTTCTCCTCCTCCTCCTCCTCCTCCTCCTCCTTCTCTTTCTTCCTACTTCTCCTTCTTCCTTCTTCTCCTCCTTTTTCTTTTTCTTCTTCAGAAGGAAAAAGCATCAACAGAGGCCTCCGAAACCAGCAAAGGCTCCCTCTGCCTGGGGCACCTCATGTGTTTGTTTGTTTGTTTTTGCCACTCAGCCATTTCACTTATGGGGAGGTTCCTAGTGGTCTCTTGACTGTTTCACAAAGTGGTCAATCACCAAATCAAAGGTGACATGTACGGTCATATCCCAGGGAAAATTCTCTCAAGTTTTTTCTTTTTCTTTTTTAATAATGTACTGTTTCTTTAAAAAAAAAAAATACTGTATGTTTTTATCGATTTTTAAATTTTTTTATTTTTTAATTTTTAGAAAGAGAGGGAGAGGAATAGAGATAGAAACTTCAATGAGAAACAACATCAATGAGCTGTCTCTCGCATGCTCCATATTGGGGATCTAGCCAGCAACCCAGGAATGTGCCCTAACGGGGAATCAAACCGTGACCTCCTGGCTCATGGGTCGATGCGCAACCACTGAGGCACACCGCCCAGGCTCTCTGAGTGTTTTTTAAAGAATGACTCAGAAAAGGGCAAATACCTCTACAGGGCCATTTCCCCCATAAAATAGATCTGCCACAAATCTTGTCCTTGGAAAAGCACACACAGGGCCCCCAGTGTAGATTGGCTACAGCCATCACATTTCCTTTAGAAAACGGCCCTTCCCTCTGTCCTTGCTGTAAAAAGGAACCCTAGAGGGCCATGCCCCTCATTGGCGGGAACCCCTAGCAGTGCATGGCATTGAGGGCGCCCAGGAACCCAAACGTCCCCACTCCTAACGAAAACACCAGCCATGGCCCGTGCCCAAGCGTTCACACGCGCTTTTCCACCAAGTCTTGGCCCACAGGGACCGCGCTGGGCTCCCTGAGGTCGCTTTAGGCGTGGATGGCCACTGACGGCGTGTGATCTGCAGCTCGGGGACGAACTTCGCACTTGCCTGGACCCCAGAGCAGCAGGGAGGCGGCTGATTGGGAACGGGCGGGCGCGGGCGGGAGGCTGCGCGCGGCGGCCGCCCCTGCCACCGGCGCTCCCTGCTCCTGCCCGCGGCTCATTTCCATGCCGAGATCCTGACATCAGAGCACCTTTTGTTGCTAAACTGCTTTCTCCGGGCCGGGAGGGGCGGGAGTCCTGTGGAGCTGGAAGAGCTCATTTCGAAGAGAAGGGGGTCCCGGGAGCGCGTCCCGAGCTGCGGAGGCGCCGCGGTGACCCGGGCGGGAGCTGCCCGGACCTGCGGGCGGGAGGGAGTCGCGTGCCGCGGCGCGTCGGGGCCTCGTCACCGGAAGAAACGCCTTGGCCGCGGGTGGGATCGCGCCCGGGAGGCCCCGGTCCCCGCCGCCGCGCTCGGTGGTGCGCACTTTGCCTCCCGCGCCCCCGGGTGGGAAAGTTGGTGGACTTGTCAGCCGCGGGGCGGGCGCCGGCGAGGGGCCCGCGGGATCGCAGTGCCGGGGGATGCGGCGCGGGCGCGCGCCTCGGTGACGCCGCGGGCGGGGACCCGGCGCCGGGGGCGGCGATCTGGTGAGGGGCGCGCGCGCCCCGGGGACCCGGACGCACAGGGTGCGGGACGCGGCCATGGAGGATGCGGGAGCCGCGGGAGCAGTCGGCCCGGGGCCAGAGGCAGAGTCCGAGTCGGAGTCCGAGACTGGGGCGGGCATGTCCAAGACGTTCTCCCGGCTCTGGACCGACGTGATGGGCATCCTGGTGAGTCCCCGGAGGCGGGGAGGCGCGGGAAGGGGCGAGCGCGGGCCGGGGAAGGAGGGAGGGCAGCCCCTCGGCGACCCGGGGTCCCCTGTGCGCGCGCCCCGGCTTGGCCAGCCCGCTCCTCGGGGTCGTCCTTCTCTGGCTCCAGCGCTCAGGGGGTTAAAGAAAGGCACGCGGTCTGGGGTTTCCAACCCTAATTAAAAAATAACCAGCCACACATCACATCAAAGATTGTTATTATTTTTTTAAACAATCGGGTGGTAGGCAACAGTCTCATCTGGGACACCTGCTGAGAAGCTGGTGTGGAAAAGGCTGGAAAGAGTCCTTCAAAGAGTAAATGTAAATAATTAGAAGTTGGCTGGGGTACTGTCACAGTTGGGAGTTGGGAAGAGGCTGAGGTTAACTGATGTTTATCTCTTCACCATTTGTTGTCTGGCCAGGAGAGAAAAGGAACCACATAGCCTTACTCAGCACCACCACCACCAACTTGATACTTGGTTGTGCGTGCAGTTCTTCAACTTGTAGAAGTTACAGGGGATTTGTTGTTACATGTTTGGGGCTAAAAACAATTGGGGCTTGTTTTGTTTAAATGTCTTGTCGTGTATTTTGAAATGTCCAGTAATGTTTTCAAACCGCCCTTGGACTTGGCATACTTTCTGACAAATAGTTCTTCTGCATGGAGAGTGGAGCTTGACTCGGAGGAGGGTTCGTGCCTGGGGGTATTATTAGATTTATTTGGATGGAGCTGTCGGTAGGCAGGTAGACAGAGGAATTGCCTGGATGGGGGTTTTGAGAGTCAGACATCTTAATGTACGCGTTAAAAGTCAACTTTTGCTTAAAGGTTTGGAGTTGGCAGTGGTGTAGATCATCAGAAAAGGCTGGGAATTTATTCTCGGATCTTTAATTTTTCAAGTGTGAGGTCTGGTTTTGAGAGAGAAACTCCCTCTTCGGAATGATGAACCATAGTTTCCTTTTTAACATAGTAATTAAGCTCTTAGGCTTTAGAGTTGAGTTTTAGCCCCCGTCAAATCTCAACTCTCGCATGGACTGACTATATGACCAAGGTATTCAATGCCTCTGATCTTCAATTTTGTCATCTGAAAAGGAAGGCAAAAGAGCCTTTCTTAGGTTTTTTGAGATTTAGCTAACTTGCTGTGTATGTAGTAACTAAGAATATTGCCTGGCTTATAGTAGTTGCTCAATAAATGATAGTTTTCTCATAATTTCTCCTCCCATCCCCTCTCCCTGACCTCCCGTGTTTCATTATTTGCTTCATGGTCCCGTTTATTCCATTTTCAGAGGTCCATTGGTGTTAGGATTGCCACTGTATAGAGAATCAGAGAGGGTTTGTCAAAGATTTCTGTCTGCTCCTCTCCCTTTCTGGCACTTTTTAAAGAATGTATAAAATCTAAAACCTCCTGTCTTGGCATTTTCTGAACATTGCTAGTGAATATAGTCCTTCAGTGAAACCCCAGAAAACCCACTGGGCATTTGAAAGTTATGGTGGCAGATTGTTTTTTTAAATTTGCCGATGGGTGGGAAGCTTATCTTATTTCTTGCTTAGATCTCGCTAAATTATCAGTTACTGAGAAATGGGTCTGATAACATCACCTGATGTCCTTTCTAGGGCATAGGCTGGGGAGGGGAGAGTTGGAGGGGCTCACTTAAATGGAAGGGGGGGCTCAGGGTTGTTTGGAGGGGAGGGTTGGCAGGTGGCACTGTCTGAAAATGTACTCTTTCCCTGGCAGATTCCAGGGCTGTTGGGTCAACTGTAGCCGAGTGTTCTCTGGCGGAGTTAAGAGGTGGGGTGGGGCTTGAGAAGCTCAGAGCTGCTGCTCAAAGGGCAGATGCAGGAGAAGAGAAAGTATGTGCTTCTTACAGAACTAGTTCCTTGTGAGGCTGGAAAAGAGCGTGAAGATCGTCTCAGGTTCTGCTCACGTTTACCCATTTCTTTATGAAGCATTATACCTTGAACAGCAGAATTGCCCCTTACTAAAATCCAGAAGACATGGGTTATCTCTCCTTTTTACCTGCCTGGAGAAAGTCACATGGTTTAAAGGAAAGAACTCTTGGGGCCATGGGAGGATAAGGACACATATGTAATACCTTAGTCAAAGAAATTTTTTTAAAAAAGGAAGGAACTCTTTTCCACGAGAAAGCTGTCATCCAAGTGTTTATAGAAAACTGCAACTTGGGGAACTGTATCAAGACACTAATAGATGCCTTTCTCTGTTCTTACTAAGATTTTTTTTTTTTTTTTAAAAACACAATTTCCTTCATTTTTGTATTTAAAATAAGGGATTTTGCAATCTCTCGGCCTAGTCAGGTGAAGTGGCTTGACCAATGGCATGCGCACCTGATCAGCTGACAATGTCAGACTGCATCCCAGGAGCCTGATGCCACGATTCTCCAAAGCGAACCATCCCAGATCAACTTGGTAGAAATGTAATTTCATCGAGTGTTTTAGGAAAATGCTATTTGAAAGAATGTTTTTCAGTACTGAACTGGAGGAGGGGAGTAGAGCTAGTGGGGGGTATACATGTCCAAACATTCTAACAAGGGTTCAGGTCCGGTTGCTACTTTATTCATTTAGGTTCATCAAAGGCCTTCGTCGGCAAACTGCAGCTCTCGAGCCACATTTGGCACTTTGGCCCCTTGAGTGTGGCTCTCCCACAAAATACCATGGCCTGGGCAAGTCTATTTGGCTCTCAAAAGAAATTTCAATCGTTGTACTGTTGATATTTGGCTCTGTTGACTAATGAGTTTGCCAACCACTGATCTAAGGTGTAAAAATCAAACCTCCAGGCCTATGAGGTTAACACTTTTTTTTAGGTGAATGAGCAGTTTCTGCCCCCAGGAGGATTATGTTGGTGTGAATCCTGGGAAGGGTGTTGCCCTGGAGACTTATATCTCACTCAGTAAATACGGTAGTTGAGTTTATCAGGATACATTTTGCATTTAAATTAATCTAGTCCAGCACAGTTCCTCAACCTGTAGTTGCTTTTAGCTAATTGTTAACAAAATGCTTATTTAGAGAAGAAATAATGGCATAATTTATGGCATGAAATTGCATGAGCCCTGCTTGAATGAACAAAATGCTAATAAGTGAATATGTAAATAGAGAGGAGAAAATGAGTTTAGCAAAACATTATCAATCGTGAATGCCTGGAGGGCAGGGTCAGTGTTTTACTCATTTTTCTATCTCCAGAGCCTAGGACTGATTGGGTGCTGAGAACATGGTTTTATTGAATAATTAAAAAAAAAAAAAAAGCACAGAAGGATGTGCTTCTTCCTTTGATGTGCAGAAGCCAGATCAAAATTCAGTGCCTCATGTACCTGTTGTAAGGGGGTAGACATTACAGACGTTAATATATGGTGTCGTGCCGAAGCTACCTCTTGCACAACTTCATCATGCCAACGAAACTCCTGGTGCTCACTGGGAACAGGAACGGCCAATTGTGAAGAGTGCTCTTCTGTTCTCTAACTCGGCTACATGTGGTCTGCCTGGGTTTTCAAAGCATGTCACCTTTCACCATGGCATGCTTAGACTTTTGCTGAGAAGAGCAGACGGAGTTAGAATCCCGTGGGGTTCACTCTCTGTCATCTTTATTGTGTGTTGCAGACTCCACATTCCTTTTTTTGTGGGGAGGCTCTGAGGATAAGATGTTTTTGAGAGTGGGAATTGCCAAGGTAATGAGATGTGGTTAGAGTTGGTAGATCAGTTTTGGAGCGCTCATTATCCATCGGGTAAGTTCTGGTTCTTAAGTTTTTCCTCTTGAATTCAAGGGCCTCTTAAAGCCAAGCTCAGCCTACTTACTTGTTAGTTGGGAATGGAGGGGAAGAGAATTTCTAAGTGACTATTGTTTTCAAGATCCTGCAAGAGGTACCTCCCCCAACCTTATACTTCCTCTGTTCCCTGCTCTGTTCCTACAGTTTACACCCATTTCCTAGCCTTGCTTAGAGAATATCCTTTGTATAGAGATACTCTGGGCCTTTTCCCTCCTCTGAAGCCTTTGCAATCTGCAGAAAAGTATGTCATAGGCTTCAGTCTATAAATGTTAGGTTTATCCAGATTTGCCTTTTTTTTTTTTTTTTTTTTTTTTTTTAAAGGAGACCCGTCTTTGCTTTGTAGTGTTAGGGAAAGTGTGGGGGAGGGGAGATGTTAGTGAGATCCCTAAGGGAGCTTTTGAAATGCAAACTCCTTTGAAAGCAGCAGTTTACATATTCCTTGGGTGGTGTATTCCTTGCACTGGTCAGCTGATGACTTAATTAATATTAGGTCTTGGAATTGGAGAGTCAGCCCCAGTTTCAAATATTCTGACTTCATCTTAATTTTATGTTTCTGTTAGCCAGCCCCACAGTTTCTGGCTTTTTTAAGTGGGGGAGTTGCAGGGTGATACATGGGAGGGATTGAGGAAAATTTATAAAGGGTGGAGGGGTGGAAGGGCTCCAGGGAGCAGAGTCAGGAGCCCAGCAGGGACCACACCAGTCCGCCTTCCATAATTCTTGCCCAGCTAAATATCTTGCTGTCAAAGAGACCCGTGCACTAGGATGGCCTTCTATGTGCCCCATTCTGCCCTCATTTGTCATTTTGTACCTTGAAACTCTTCCGTCTTCAACCTAATTATTATTACTGACATCCTGGTTTTCATTGTTTACTTCAACTTCTCAGAATCGAAGGTTTTCTTGGGGAGGGGGAGGAGGTGGAGAAATGGAGGAGGTGGAAAAATGGAAGAGTGGAGGGGAGGAGGTGGAGCTCACTGTCCTGCATCCCTGTGTCTTGCTGGGCCCTTCCCGTTCTTGATACTCTCATTGTGAACAGTGGGCACTGCTGTTCCCATTTTACAGGGGAGAGGTAAACACCCCTGTCCTAAGTCACACGCTTAGGATACAGCCGATGGGAGTGGAATCATGTGTTATTTCCTGGAAATTAATTCCTAGTCGCAGTGTTATAGTTCATTCTATCACATGTCTATTGAGATATTGACTGTCCATCTTTTTCCTTGAGCTTTTGAGCTAAGTACTAGCAACATGTGCCCCTGGCTTCCAGAAAGACAGTTTTGCGGTAACAACATCAGCCCCGAGACTGCAGGAGCAGAGTGGACAGGGAGTCAGCAGCACTGAGTGGACTTGGGGCAGTGTGGTGCCAGGGAGACCAGTTCCCAGAAATGCCAACTGATCTGGGCCCTGGTAGTGTGGAGGTTTTCCCCTGTGGTGAGGGTTCAAGGGAAAGAAGGGAGGAAGCACCTGCTGGGCAGGGAATAAAGATGGGGGAGCTCAGGGCATTGAGGGGCACCATGGGACCAGGTCCTGAGGGTGAGGGTGGGGTAGCTGGAACCATTCTGTAGGCTCCAGTGAGAAGCTGTTGCAGAATTTTCAGCTGGCGTGTGACATGATCACTTCTGTGTTTTATGAAAGTAGTATTTGTGGGTGATGAGTTGGTGATGAATCTGGAAGGAGACTACTTGAGTGATCCAGGCAAGAGAAGATGAGGGCCTGGACTAGATGCTGATGAAACGTATCAGTTATGTATCATCTGGCTTCCATTAGGTCCAATATTTTACTCAATATCTGTAAGTAATCAAGGGCTCCCTGGTAGCTTTCTTTTTGATAATTCTTTTAAGTTCAAGAGTAGGCTGGGTGAAAGAGATCTTGAGAGATGTGATAGTCTTCTGATTTTTTTGTTGTTGTTCTGAAGAAATATCTATGTACACAGACACACACATCTATTTCTTGTCTCTGTGTATTGGAGGAATGATGTGGGTCCTTAAAAGAAGGGAATTATTACTTATAATGATGTGAACACAATACTGGAGCTAAATGATCTTTAATTCCATCTTTTCAAAGCTGATTCTGGAGGACAGTGAAGTAGGGAAAATATTCAGTTGTGCAGATGGATTCATCAGCAGATCTGTAGCTCAAGTTTATGAAGGACATAAGAGGAAAACCTATAACTAGTGGTTTATTTAATGTACTGTCTGCTTCAGACTGAACCATCATAATCTCACTGGGATGTATGATGTGCTTACCCATGGCTTCCGCACATTCTTATCATACAGTAGAAATAAAATTGATCTCAAAATAGTGAATTTAAATGGATGGAGGCTAACGCCCTAAGAGTTAACTGTACCATATAATACCAGTGAGTAAAGACTAAGATTGTAAGAATGAACCAGATATTTAGACTAATTTTGAGGTAAAATATGTATGTATAACCTCTTGGATCTGTCATTTTTCAGATGGCATACCCATTTATTAATTAATTTACGTTTGGTAACAGGACCTGAAAAGGGTGGGTGTGTTCCTCATTAGCTTTGCCCCTAGCCAGCTGTTTGGTTGCATAATCTGTCTCCCTGGGTAGCTTTAATTAGATGCTTCACAGAGATAACCTATCTTACAATTTTTCTTGCTGTCAAGCTGTGTAATAGAGACCACTCCAGCCGGAGACTAGGTACCCGGGCATTATGCTATCTCTGTGACTAAGAAAACAAAAGCTTGGTAATGAGATAGGTTTCCCTCTCAGTAACCAGTATTCTTTCTTTTCTGAAGGGATCCCTGGTTGTCTTTCACCTTTCTAAGATGATGGGTGAACACGGGAATATGTTTGTATCCATAGTGCATGCTCTGAAGACTCTTTCCCCATGTTCCATGGAGATACATTGCAGCTGTCCGTGGCATCTCTGATGTACAGTTTATAGCTGATTCCGGTGCTTCATCATTGTCAGTTTGGTTTTACAGCAAGTGGTGAGCGAGGAAGGGCCACTGTGTCTCCCATCTCTCTGTGCCAGATTGTAGCTTCCTTCTCTCCCTTAGTATGCAGACAATGGAAGAAGTAAAAGTAAAGGAAAAAAATAAATGCATCTAATTGTCATTTTAACTACAAGTGCTATTGAGGATAACATTTTGGTATGTGCCCTGAGCCCTCTTTACTTTTAAAATTCATTCCAGTTAATTTTGTGGACTCTAATACTTTTGCCTAAGACTTTCTATCAACCAACAAGTTGTGGTGTTTTTTTTTTCTTTCTTCTTTTTTACTATAGCTAAAGAAAAAAAAAATGTTTATATGGGTTTTTTGGATGCTTGTAAAAAAAATAGAGTGTTTCACTATGAAGTTATTGCAGAAGAAATGAATATTATAGTTCAAAAGTAAATATCTTTGCCCTGGCAGGTTTGGCTTAGTGGATAGAAGGTCGGCCTGTGGACTGAAGAGTCCTTCTGGATTCGATTCTGGTCAAGGGCACATGTCCGGGTTGTGGGCTCCATCCCCAGTGGAGGGCATGCAGGAGGTAGCCGATCAATGGTTCTCATCATTGATGTTTCTATCTCTCTCTCCATTCCTCTCTGAAACCAATTTTTTTAAAAAGGTATCTTTGTATTGGCTTACCTCCATTTTCAGAGGACTTTGAAGACCTCATTTAAAATAAACCATTAACACTTTCACAAATGTGGAAATGCCCAGGGGTAAAAAAATTTTTTTTTAAAGTGTAAACAACAATACCATAATCCTACACACCTATAACAATGGTGAAAACCTACTGATGACACCAAATGCTGAAGAGGGTGTGGAGCAACAGGAACATTTGTTCATTGCTTGGGGGAGTGATAAACAGTACAGCTGACAGTTTGGCGATTTATTACCAAACTAAGCACACACTTACCACTCAATCCAGCTACCACTCAGTCCAGCAGTCATGCTCCTTGGTTTTTACCCAAAGGAGTTGAAAAGTTAGTCACACAAAACAAATCCGCACTCAGATGTTTCTAACAGCTTTATTCCTACCTGCCAAAAAAACATGAAAGCAACCAAGAGGTCTTTCAGTAGGTGAATGGATACATAAATAGTGGTACATCTGGAGAATGGAAAATTATTGAGTGCTGAAAAGAAATGAGCTTCCGAGCTATGCGAGGACATGGAGGAGGCATAGATGTCTCCTCAGGGAATGAAGCCCATCTGAAAAAAAGGTTTCTGATTCTTCCTGTTGATGTAAGAAACACCCAAACCTGCGGATAATTTTACTAGTTTGTTTTGGAGCCCAGACTGAGGATCTGCTGGGGAGCAAGGTCTCAGATGCTCCGGATGACAACAGCTTTGCCGTTTCTTTTATGCATTAGGAATTAAGGAGAGGATGCAAGCGAAATTACCTGAAGATGGGAGAAAGCAAGGCAGGGGTTGGACTATAGGATGGTTCGGTGATCTCGTGCTTGGGAACGAGGGAGTGGGAAGGGGGCGTTTCCAAGGTGTGTTAAGCTAGATATACAGAAACAATGGACAGGGCCTGCTGGGGGCAAAGATAAGCCTTGACTGAAGAAGTTGTGTGCCTGGGACGTGACTGCCCACAGTGACCCGCCAGCTTAGGAATGTAGGTCAGAGCACCACGTGAGGTTACTTTACCGTAGACTCCCTGTCTTTATCTACGCTACTATGGTATTTGAGAAAAGGCAAAACTGTGGAGATTAGTGAAAAAGATCAGTGATTGCCCTGGGTTAGAGGATAGGGAGGGATAATAGGTGGCAGACAGAATATTTTTATAATGGTGAGCACAAGTCATCATAGATTGCCCAAGCCTGTGGAATGTACACCACCCAGAGTGAACTGTAATGTAAACTGGATTTTGGTGATTATGACAGGTCAGTGTAGGTCCATTAGTTCTTACAAAAGTACCAGCCTGGTGGGTACAATGGCTTTTTTTCAGTACTGCCAAGCAGCTCTTCACTTCTCAGCAGACAAGGACCAGGTGCCACACAAGTTCAGGGTTCAGTCCCAAAGTCTGCCTCCATTTCACATGCCAGATTCAGGCTGAGGTTGTTCCCCGTGCTTCTGAGCAACTGGCTGTAAATAGGAGGTACCCATCACCCCTTCTTTGGGCTCGCTTAGTTTGCACAGCAGCCCATAGAACTCAGGAAACCAGTTAGTTACTAGATTAGTCAGTCTACGTGGATTACTGGAACAGTCAGGTGGAAGAGCCGCAGTAAGGCTGAGGGTATGCGGGAAGGGATACAGAGCTTCTCCCCACATCTCCCTGAGCTCCACAGCCCGGAGGCTCTCAGAACTCTGTCCTTTGGGGTTTGAAGGATGCATGGTTGATTAAATTATTGGCCACTCGTGTTTGAATGCAGTCTCCAGCTCATCCCTTCCCTGGCAGTGAGGTGGGGGTTTGAGCTTGAAAGTTCCTACCCTCTAATCACTTGGTCTTTCTGGTGATCAGACACCAGACATCAATGCCACCCCTATAAATTTAATAAGAAAACTGAAAATTACTATCTCTTAGAAAACAGAAAGCTCGTTTTTAGAGTACTTAAGAGTAAAGAGAGTAGTTTAGACTGTCTAGGTTCACACCTGGCCTCAGCATTTAGTGGACATGTGTTACCTGGCTGGGTTCTCTAACCATTTAAAAAAAATATATATATATTTTATTGATTTTTTTTTACAGAGAGGAAGGGCGAGGGATAGAGAGTTAGAAACATTGATGAGAGAGAATCATCAATCAGCTGCCTCTTGTACACCTCCAATCTGGAATGTGCCCGCAACCAAGGCACATGCCCCTCACTGGAATCGAACCTGGGACCTTTCAGTCCGCAGACCAACGCTCTATCCACTGAGCCAAACCGGTTTTGGCTTCTCTAACTATTTTTGTGTCTTGATTTCGTTATCTGTAAAATGAGGGTGATAGCCACCCACATTATTTGATTAGGTGAGATTAATTGAATCACCAGAAATACATGGCATATGGTAAGGAGATCATAAATGTTTGTCATTAATAATTATTAATAGAACCTTCTTTAGTTGAAATATGAATTAATTTCCCTTCATTTTCATCTTTAAGTGGGGAGGGGGGGTAACCTGATTCTACATATTGAATTTAGGATTGATATTGATTTAATTTGAGTCAAATGACCTTTTAAAAATACACAATTTAGAAAGAAATGTATAAGTTACTTCTAAATATTAACCTTCAGATTACATGTTAAGAATTAGGTGTCAAAATATTCTTTATTACTAAAGAGAGAGAATGTGTAAAACTTGTGAAGATATTTGTAATGAAAACATATTTTCTGTTTAATCGTGTCCAGATTGCTATTTTCGATTCTTTTATGACTAAGTGACACCATAATATGAGGGCTTAGTTGACTTATTAGAAACATGCAAAATATTGAAAACATTCACTTAACTAATGATTTTATTTTTTTGAGTGCTAGACTCATGTGAATGTTGATCTTTTTTGTAAAATATTTTCCCAGAGTCTTATCAAATTTAACCACTGTTTCTGTCCAGGTTGCAAATTATTCTTTCTGGATCTGTATCTTAATTAGGAGTCTTCAGTCTCAGTCAAGAATTCATAAAAGTTTTACATGGTAGTATTTTCACCAGTGCCCAGAGCGACCTGCAAACACATCTCAGATGAATGTGGTAGATAATGGCTCATTTCTTGGATAGCTTGTATATGCACCTAAAGTAAACCTGAAGGAATTTGAAATCTTTGGGAAAGTCTGTAAAGACCATGAACATTTTATGCTGGAAAGAGACAATATTTCATTTCTGAAGCATATTTTATCATGAATTAGTTTTAGGGAAAACTGTCCATGAAAGCATAGCATGAGGACAAGCTAGTTCATACTGGCTTCGACAGCCCGTCGGTCAGACTTAGGTACCATGTAGTTGTCCAGGTGGTAACTTCAGGAAAGCGCCTCATAGCACTGATTCATGGCAGTGATTTATCTTGATTGGGAGATTACAAAATGGAGGTTCTGTGATTAGCATTGAAGTAAGTAGGTGTCAAGTGAGCCACAAATGATGAAGTAAAATGCATGCGATGTAACTTGAGCATTCACAAAGTACAGGGTGAAGCAAAAGTAGGTTTAAAGTTGTTTGTATGGAAAATAATACAATACTAAAAAAAAATTACTAATGTAAGAATAAACTGCTTTGCATACTCATGACTGTAAACCTACTTTTGCCTTACCCTCTCTGTACTGTTTCAGCAGAACAAAATGCCAGCTGTGACCCCAGATGAGCATTCTCTGTGGGAGAACTCTCTGCTCTTCACTGAAGGGGCTGTGCATCCCGAGCTTTAGAAGCAGAATGCTCATCTATGTACAATGGGAGAGCTTCCGTAGAAACTGGAGGGAGACAAATAGAACTGATACATTCCTTAAACATCAAGCAATTCAGCAGATGCCTTACTCTAATAAGAAGAGATAAGAAGATAATATTTACATTGGTGTAATTCCTTGCACTTCATAGTGTCTTTACATACACTGACCAGTTTAACGCTCTTAAAGCTACCAGAAAGCCAGCTACTGTTCTTCAGCCATCTGAGTGATCTAAGGTTTCCTTTTCAAACACACCCACACTTCACGGACCATGTTTCTATATCCGTAATTCAACAATTGCTCGGTGATTTTGGCGTTGGCAAATTTTGGGTTCTAAAGACACATATTTATGGAAGCAGAGGTGGAACACTGAAGTTGTATCGTTGGGAATGTTTGTAAGTGCCCTCCGAAGTGGGCCAGACGCAGATGGATGTGAGCTTTGCTATTCTTTGAGCAGAGTTTGCGGGTGCAGCCAGAAAGTGGCCTGCAGTCTGGGGTTTTCCTATTTTCCACGCAGGCTGCCCGCTCCCTAGGGACTTGGATGCCAAAGTGTGGGTCAGTGTGGCCTACAGTCCAGAACCTGCAGGCTTACCTCTTCCAAGGAGACAGAAGCACAGAAATCTGGCGTCTCCTTATCACCGGTTTGCCACACATTGTAGAACAGCGCAGGGTTAGTTCTCATTGACCTGCAGTCAGTTCTGTTGTGGGAAAACAGGAAGGCCCACTTCCACCACCCTGGGAAAGGCGAGCCCTCCTGTTGTCAGTCAGAAAGCTTTGCGAGCTGCAAAGCAGTTTGCCTTTATAATATTAGGCTGGGCTTTTTTTTTCTTTTTTTTTTTTTTTTTCTTTTAAGTCAAGATTAAAAAAAAAAAAGACACATAGGCCTATTGTTTGTATACCTGTGGACTGACTTGCAGGCACGTTTGAGGTGGTTCTGCATCAAGTTCTCACATGTAAAGAGAAAATCCAGGGCAAGACTTGCTCGAGGACAGTAGGTTCCCGGTGGTTCCAGAAGATCAGCCAAAGACCAAGCGAACAAGCCAAAGCAAGATGGGTATGCACCCGGAATTTGCTAGTTAGGTCAAGATGAGTAAGAACCAAATTACACAATGCGGTTGGCAGCCAGGATTGATGAGGCCTGGAATGCTGTTTGCGTAGGAGAGTGACAGCAAAGTGAGTGAGGGCTGCGGGTAGGAAACACTACCTTCTGTTGTCCCGTGGAGGCCCAAGTCAAAACAAGCTCTGTTAGTGCCGAAGAAACCATGCTGACGTGGCAGCAGTGCCTTAGTTGTGATGGACGGTCACTGTTGAACAGCCAGGGAGGTAGCCAAACTCTGAAGTACCTTTTAAAACTAAGGGTGGACACACCTTTTTGTTGTTGAAGTTGAACTCACTTCTCTTCAGACCATTAGCAGTCGGTGAATTCGTTCTCTGGCTCCTGATTTTCTAA
This sequence comes from Pipistrellus hanaki, assembly GCF_964339955.1. Lineage (NCBI taxonomy): Eukaryota > Metazoa > Chordata > Mammalia > Chiroptera > Vespertilionidae > Pipistrellus > Pipistrellus hanaki. The sequence continues at coordinate 59,395,564 of NC_140509.1, read as the reverse complement.
GCATTGTGTATCCACTGCCCTTTATAGACTTCTATTTTAAAAATATATGAGCATAGCCCTAGCTGGTTTGGTTCAGAGTGCATAGAGCATGGCCCTCAGATTGAAAGGTCCTGGGTTCAGTTCTAGTCAAGGGCATGTACCTTGGTTGCAGTCTGGATCCCCAGCCCTGGCATGTGCAGAAGGCACCAGTCTATGTGTCTCTCTCACATGTGTATTTCTCTCTCTGTCTCTCCCCCTCCCTTCCACTCTCTAAAAATCAATGGGAAAATATCCTCGGATGAGGATTAAAAACAACAACAACAAACAACAACTGTGTGTGTGTGTGTGTGTGTATACACACACGTTTTTGTGGTAATGTAGGGAGAGAATAATATCCCTCCCCCCCCCCCCCCCCCCCCCCGGAAACCAGAGGAACTTAGACATTCAGTTGTCAACACATTCTTTGGAGGACCTCATTGACTAATTCTTACACAGCTCTACCTGCCATCTTTCTTAGTGCTTCAGACCTCAGTGGATAGAACAAAGAACATTACTGAGCCATGCCGGCTGGGCCATATGTTGAAGTCTCTTAGAGAGAAACAAGAGACAGAGATAGAGGGAAATGCAGTCAGTTTCCTGGGTGAAGGCCCAACATGTTTTAGATTATATGGGAGGGGGATGGAGTAGACTTGGGAGAGGGAAGAAATTGCATTGTGTCCCATCTTCCCACCCAAATGAGGCCTCAGCCCAATGCCTCCATCTTTTCCTTCTCACCATTATTTGTTATCTATTTGGGAGGTTGAAAAAGGTAACACCCCTTCCCTACCAATTTCAGCGACTGCATAGGGTAGAGTTAGTAGGAGGGGGTGTGGAGAGAAATGTCTTAGCTCAACACAGATCAAAGTCCCATTGATGATGATTTCTTGCATTGACTTCAAAGGTGAAGCAGGAAAGCTGGCGGTGGGGCGGGGGGGGGGGGGAAGGGGGGGAGCAAAGTGTTTTGGGGGATGAGGCTACATGACTCTTACTCCCCCCCCCCCCCAAATGTTATTGCTCATAACCATAATCCCAGGGCTGTCCTGCTTTGCCTTCTGAATTCTCAGCCTCATCCTTCTAATCCAGTAAAGACTGTTAGGGAAGGAGTGATAGAGGTTCCTGGATGAAAATGCCCATCTCTGCTTGAGATTCCTCCTGGAACCATTTGACTCCCCTCACCCCATAGGCAAGATTTGGGAAGGCAGAAATCACTTCTTACTGGATTGCTCAGGGTCAGTGATTCAAGCCAAAACCTTCATCACTTCCTCTTAGAGATTTAGCCCAGCGGACATCTTATTAAGAAACTTCTGATTTTCAGAGGGAAAGGAAAGTTTTAAAGTTGTGATGGAAAAGGAAGGTGAATCATTGTCCCAAAGGAAAAGGGCTCTGAAAGCTTTGAGAAATGGCCCCCAGCTGCCTCCTCTTCCTTTGGAAACATACACGTGACAGCCGAAAGTTAAGGGAGCGTGTTGGCCGAGTGCAGTCCCTTAAAAAGGACAGAGGAATCAGTGACTTGGAATGCAGCTGAGCAGGGGGTGGAAAGCGGATAGACACCCAGTTAGCGTAGAGTGGGAGGTGAAAACACAAATGTTGGCTACCCTGAGTACATGATAGAGTTTATGATTTAATATTTAAGAAGAACAGAAACCCAGAAATTGCTATAGTTGGGGCAGAAAATGACTTAAGAAAATGGCTGTTCATGTAAAGTCAAGGTGAGAAGGAATCCTGGCGGTGGTTCTGCCTAAGACCGTAGGCTCACTGACACGGGAGCCAGGGGAACACAGGATGGAGTGAGCACCGTTCCCAAGAGTTCTGACAGCAGGAACCATTGCTAAGTAATAAAATGAAATGTGAAGTAAAGGATATCAATTTTAATCATTTTCTCCAAGTATTTTACTATGTCCCATTTTGACCAGGCATGTTTCTGGCTGTCTTGTGGTTTATAATTTTGGACTTAAAAAAATATATTTTTTATTTTTTTTGAGAGGAAGCATAAGGGAGAGATAGAAACATCAATGGGCTGCCTTCAGCACGACCCCTATTGGGGATTGAGCCCACAACCCGGGCATGTGCCCTGACCCATGGTGCACAGGACAGCTCTCAATCCACTGAGCCACACCTGCTGGCCTTGGACTTCTTTTTTAAATAGGCCTCTTGACCTTCCAAAATCAGTGTTTCTCTCCTCTGCATATGCTTTAACACTTATTATTTGTATCATTCATTTGACATTCATAGTGTAGGAGGAGGCCTGTTCACCATTATTTTTGTTGTTGGATTGAACTCAGACTGTTGTTTTATTTTTTACTGATACCTGTTGGGGACACAGAAATCCCTCCAAAGGTGCTGTTCGTTCTGATGGAGCTGAGGTGAGAGGTATCACCGTGGTTCTCCCCGCCCCACCCTACACCCATGGCTGTGTTCCTTCTTAGGAATTAGATGCTGTAACCTTGCTTTCCTTAGGGGTCTTCTCCTTTTTGCTGTCCTTGCTGATGCCATTTAAATGGTTTGGACAAAAAAGGAGGTGAAAATGAGTCAGTTAAGGGGAGCATCAGTAGAACGAGAGATGGGGCTCGGAAGATAGAGACAATGTCTGAGGAGACAAGAAAGTTAGTTATAAGGTGTAAGCACAGAAGGTGTTGGATACTTGGAAATAATGAAGCAAGGAATGGACCAAGAAGAACTTGAATTACCTGGAAGGTTTGTCTGGACTTGGTGAGGTGATCACAGGTTTCTAAGTGTCTGACTTGCAATGTCTAGACCCGTGTATGAGCTTGAGTAGCATTTAGGTTTGGGCCTGAACTTTGTCATTTCTGAAAATGAAACAAAATAGCTTCCACTTAGGATAATCTCCCAGTAGCCATACCCCCTTCTCATCATCTTCTGTATAATGGTGCTGTTGGATTTGAGAATTAGTGGGTAGCTATTAATCCTAACTCTGGGTGTGTAGGCTTTCTTATACTGCCTTATCATCACCTGTGCCTCTCTCTGTCTCTCTCTCTCAGAGAATTCTCAGAGAATACATCCTATGGCATACAGACTGTGAGTTCTTTGGGGAGATGACCGTGTTGGAATTGCACTCTTTTGAGCTAGGTCATGGAAGATGGATAAAGAGTGGCCCTTTTCCACTTGTGCCTCTTTTAAAAACTATCCACCCCTTATTAATTACAATTGCCACCTCAAATTCACCGTGAAGCAAGGTAGGATTGAAGTACATAGTATGGGATTTATATTTCTGCAGTCTATTCTGTACAAAACTGTCAACTCCTTGAAGGCTGAGTTAGTGTTTGATTCATTTCCCTGAGGCTAGATTTAAACGGTTTGGTCAAGGAAGGAGGTGAAAATGAGCCAAGCAGGTGAATATCATGGGGGAGAGCACGTGGGAAGCAGAGAGGACCTCAGGGAGCCTCAGAGGGAGTGAACTGAGTAATTCCAGGGACAGAAACAAGGCCAAAATGGTCATTGCTTTGAGAGGGTCACAGAAACGGTCAGGCTAGATGACCTCAGCCATAGCCAGGTTTTTATTTTAGGCCTGATTGGCAGTCACTGAGCATTTCGGGGAACATGGTTTTCCAGGATCACTGACAGGGCTCTGGAATGTGAATTACAGGGAGGTGAGAGTGGGTTGGACCAGGCTGTAGTTCTGGAGCTGGAGAGAAGTGGACAGATCGGGGACAGGGTTTGGAGGGAGAGCCTGTGAGTGTGGGCTGGACATTCGCAGGGCAGAAAGGAACTGAGGCAGACTGGTTTGGGTTGTGAGTATGGGGGGCGGAAAATCAAAGATAATCCCAATGCCGTTAAGCTAATTTATAGTGAGAATTTAAATCTGGCCTCCCATGACATCCTCTTTCCTGTAAGGAAGTCCACTGGGGAAATGTAATTGGTCCATAGGCACAGAGGTGGGCAGTTTTGGTCATTCTACCCATGTCCCCACCTGCTTGTGGTTAGGTCTAGGGCGAGGCCCCTCCAGTGCTCGCCTCTTTATTTTAAGCGAGAGGTACAGTGATGCAGGTTTCCTGGCACGAGGACAGGAAGGGCCCCGAGGGAATGGACTTGAGAGAACGTAGGAGAGGAACCGTGGGACTTGGTAACTGATTGGTGGCAGGATGGTATGAGAGAGGGAGGGAAGGAGAAAGGCCCTTGAATGGCTTTGTTCTTGCATCTCACTGAGCCTGAGGCGCCTGGTGAAAGATGATGGGGATATGATCAGGGAAAGTAAGAAAGGTGAGCGGCCTTCATGGGGTACTCTCTTCAGCTAACTGTTTAACTTGTGGCCCACGCTAGTCTGCTCAGTGTTCTGGAAATTCCCAGGGCATTTGACCAATTAGGAAAGACCTTCAGGGTTCCTCTACCCCTTTCTGTGTGGCATGACCAAGTACTCTCTTAGAAAAGAAGATGTATTGTCGTGCTAACCCATTGCTCCACTCAGGAAAGGCAGAGACTGAAAGCTGAACAGTCACCTCTGTGAGATGCAGGCACTGGGCCGGGTCCCCAGTGCTTCCTGATGCACATGGGCACACAGGACTGTTCCCGGGCCCTCACTTCAGGTCCCTCCACGGCAGGAATGAAGGCAGCAGACCTCACAGTCCACAGGACTGTTGATGACAGAGGGAAGGGCCTTCTTCCTGGGCTGATGGCTCATAAACAATGACACCCATGCAGTTTCTGGTACTTCAAAGTGCGAATCCAAATGTTTAAATGAAACATTGTGTTTACAAAGCACACTGGGGGGGATCATTGTGTCAGACTTAATGAAATGCCTCAAAATCTCAAATGTTTTTGAGCTCCTAAAAATAAAATACTTTATAGAACAGAGGCATCCCGGGGCTTTGTTTAGACAATTCTCGAATTTTGGTGCTTAGGAATACTGGCTACGGCTTATTGAGTGCTTATTGTGTGGCAGGCACTGTGCTCAAACCATCCCTGGGTCATTTCTTTGCATCTTCACGCAGACCTGTGAGATGAGATTAGGACCTGTCATTATCATTACCCCATTTTACAGATTGGGTGACTGAGGCTCTAAGTGTTTGTCTGGGGCCACACTAGTGCGACGAGTGAGACCTAACCCAAGAATTTGGGCGTCACAGCTCGTACTGGTTTCCACTGCATTCCATTGTGCACATAGCTCTTCCTTCTGTTACTCATATTCCTCTGCCCTAAGAGTGTGATGAGCCGTGGCTACTCTGGAGATGTGGCGATGTGTGTGCTGGCCAGGTACTGGAGGCAGTACAGTGTGGTCACATCAGGACCTGGCGGCACCTTCCTTGTGAGGTGGGCGGAACAGGAGAATGGGCAGGTGGAGAAAGGGGAGACAGTTTTCTATGCGAGTATAATGACCAGGAGTTCCAGCAGACTCCCAGGAGCCTGCATTTGTTCAGATTCCCAGGAGAAAGTGTATATCAAGCTCCCGTGTGTGACAGGATTGTTAAAAGCAGGATTGAGAAGCCCTTTGAGGAGGGTCAGGGCCTCCAGTGGCATGGGACTTTCTGGCCCTAGGAGAGTATTAAGGACACCCACAAACACAAGGTGTGATGGATAGGGTTGACATGAGCAAAGGGGGTGGGTGTGAGGAAGGGCAACATCCTTCCTCTTCCTTCTCTTTTATTTCCCTTTGTTATTTCTTCTCCAGAGCAGCGCTCTAGGTGTGCGTGTACCCTCCTCTGTGGGTGTGTGGCCAAGGGGAGGGGAGGTTTCTAAGTTCAGAAAGATAAACTCTTCCTTCAGTAAACATTTATTGAGTGTCTGCCACGTGTCGGGTACCCTGGTAAATCCAGAGGAGACCCCAGGGACCGTGGTTCTGACTGTGTGATTTCATCTGTAGCCAGGTGGGCTCGCCCTGAGTAGACTAGTTCTGGGCTGTCGAGCCCTTTGATCTTGTCTCGGGAACACGCCTGAAGAGCTCTGTGTATCTTTCTGTAATTTATCGGCATCATTCTTCCTCCAGCGGAACGCTTAGGCGAGCACACTTCAGTCCTACAGCGATCCGCAGTTGAGTCCAATCTTGCACATTCTTGACTCATAAATGCCAGGCACCCGCGCCATCGCCCAGCCCAGCGTTTTCGTTCTGCTGCTGCTGCCAAAAAATTGTTCAGCAGACGCCCTGCTCAGGTGTGCAGGGACACAGGACAAACTATGCTGTTTCTGTTTCCTCGGCCGAGCCGCCCATGTCTCTGTAGCCGGCAGGATTTCCTGGGGAAGCCGTCCACCGAGGGTGGGCCAGGGCGAAGCAGGATGTGATGACACACAGCCTCCTCTGCCCTTTGGGAGCTGCGATGAGATCAAGCCTCGCTGTGGTTCTGGGCCCACCCTTTCTAGTTTGCAAGGGGTCAAGGCCTGTTCTCCTGCCCCACATTGGGGGGTGGAGTGGGGATAGACGGGTTTCTGGCCCCTTGCACCCGACCTTTCCCATTCCGTGCTGTCTCACGCAGTACTGGGCAAAGGGCTCAGGAAGGGGCGCCCCTCAGAGCCCCCCAGAGCCCCTCTGTGTCAGCATCTCCAAGCCCCAGCTTTTCTCACAAGGCCACGGCTAGTCACCCGAGGGCTGCTGGGTCAGCTGTGAGCCCAGCTTCAGGAAGAGATGATGGATCGATCAGGTGATGTGCCAGTTTGTTTGGGTTGGCCAAGCACCCAAACATGTGTTTCCTCTTACGTGGTTGAGTGAATTGTTTAACTGTATACCTATGAAGCTTAGTATTCTTACCTAACATGCACTTTTATTTAAAAACTGGAGGCCTGTTGCACGATGATTCATGCAAAAATAGGCCTTCCTTCCCCTACCTTCGCTCCCAGACACCAGGAGCCTGCAGGTCCGCACTCCCGGCCACCCGGGAGCCTGCAATCTTCGCTTCCAGCTAGATCACCGCTCCTGTAGCTCCCTCTGCCCATCGCCCTCCCTCTCATAGCAGGCTTTCCGCCCTGCCACTCTGAGCCTGCATATGCAAATTAACCCTCCATCGTTGTTGGGTTAATTTGCATACACACTCCAGATTGGCTGATGGATGTTGTGGAGGTATGGTCAATTTGCATATTTCTCTTTTATTAGTGTAGATATAATGGCAGGGGAGGGTGGGAAGCCACTTTCTGTGGAAGGCAGATGGCTTTATAACTCAAATAAGCAGTAATATCAGCTAATGTTTGTTATGTACCCAGCTTTGTAAGCCTATATTTTGGAGGCGATCAAGTTTGGTTTTGAAGTAGACAGGCGTGGATTTGATGCCTGGGTCTGCTTTTTATTTGCCATGTGATAGGGGACATGTCTGTCACCTCCCTGGGTGCCTGTGCCCTCCTGGGAGTTGTACAGTTAGTTGGTGAAACCTACTTTAAGTTTCGTATGTTTTAAGTGAAACAACATAGGTATGATATTACTTGACATATAATACAGGAATTCCGATGCTCAATACATGTTAATGTTAATTTCTCTCTTAACAGTTGTTCTTCCAACCTCTGCAGCGCGAGCACACACACACACACACACACACACACACACACACACACCAGTTTCTAGTTTTAGCATTTTATAAACTTAAATGGAACAAAAGCGAACCCTTTTAAAGGCACCTATATGATGTAAGAAGCTGCATGTGTCTCTTCATCTGGGGGATGTGGATTCATTCAGTTGTTGTGTTTTTGTTAATTGCCAGCCTGTCTGTCTTGTGGTGGCTCTGCAGTTACAGATGCATGGCATTGTAAGAAGACGCAGGCGCTGGCCTGGCAGAGCTAGTACCTGTTGGGAAGAATACCTGGAGGTGCACATGGGAGCCCACTAGGAATAAACTCAAGGGAGGTCGAATGATTGTGTCATCATTAGGGGAAGATAGAGCCCAGGAGGGACCTGCCCTTAGCTACACCTCCCTGCTACAAAGGATGAAAGGGCCATTTTGGAAGCCAGATTTATCGTGGCTTCTACATCTTGTTCTTTATCTGTAGGCATTCTGCTTCACACCTTGAAACTATTTCTTCCTGGACAAAGTTGATTTCATTACAAGGCAGTAACATTTTTTAAGCTAGACGATCTAGGATTGGTCATGACATTTGGTAACATTGTAAGCAGCAATGACGGTTGTTACCGATGAGGGTAACTGTTGATTGAGTTCTGGGTGCCACATGCTATTTTGAGTGCTATACAGGGATTATCTCATTTATTTGGCAGCACAGTCCTGTGGGCAGACACCTCTCTCTCGGAGGCACAAAGGAATTGAGTAACTTGCTTTTTTGAGCTCAGAGCCTGGGATCTTAAACATTGCATTTGACTGGTTCTTCTTGCTCCGTGACAAAAAATGAGAAGTAAACACAAACAAACAAAACAAAACAAAACAACAACAACAAAAAACCTCCAGCTGAAACCGGTTTGGCTCAATGGATAGAGCGTCGGCTTGGGGACTGAAGGGTCCTGGGTTCGATTCCGGTCAAGGGCATGTACCTTGGTTGTGGGCACATCCCCAGTAGGGGGTATGCAAGAGGCAGCTGATCGATGATTCTCTCCCATCGATGTTTCTAACTCTCTATCCCTCTCTCTTCCTCTCTGTGAAAAATCAATAAAATATATTTTTTAAAAAAAACCTCCACAAAAATATATAAAATAATTTTTCAATAACAAATAGCACTTTTCTCTTTTGTAGTTGGAAGGTGGAAATGAGGAAGGGCTTATAAGGATAGATCAAGTGATTTCTTCAGCGTCCTCTTCTGAGCAGAGTATTCTGTGGTCTTTTAAAGTGTGTCCAGACATCCTTTAACAAATTGTGGAGTATGGACCAAATCCAGTGCCATGCTAAGAAACCAGTAGGTGATTAACTGTCATCAGATATTTAAGGATAGTTGGCAAGAAGTGTATTGCCAAGCTCTTCATGTTTAGTATCTCTGCCTTGATTATCTCCTTGAATGTTGCTGTCAGAATATCTACCTCATGAAACTATTTTTTTCAGGACTGGCTAATTCTCTTCTTCCCTCCATTTTTAAAAATACCATTTGGTGGTTTTGTTGCCACAGATGAGGATGGGAGAGATGAGCCTAATGTCACTGGAATAATGTTGAGGACAAAAGGGAATGAGGTTGGAATTACAATAATTGCCTAACTTCTTAGACATTTTCTTAATTATATCTATGGGGAAAATTAAATGGGCTTTTCTGTATTTTCCTCTGTAAGTCCTGTAGAGCTTCTGTGGCCACGCTTCTGAGGTGGGGACAAGGCCTGGTGTCAGTCTAGGCACAGAGCCAGAATGCCCTATGGGTTTATGGTGCTGGCTACGTAAGTACTGGCGAGTGGGGGCGGAGCCTTCTACTCCCCATACTTCCCTACACACTTGCCTTCTGGGATCCAGGCAGGCGGGGAAGTACCTGCAGTTGGAGAACTGTTAACTTGAATGGTCTTCTGAGAATCTTTATTTCCTGGATTTATGGTCTGGTTTGCCTTTGGAGGCCAGGTCTTATTCTGGGATATTCATTAACAAACCAATTTTCCCTACTAGTAGCTGTGCACAGCACTTTTTCTCTAAATGTAATAAAAAAAAAATTATTTGTAGTTATCAAACTCCATCATTTATGATGTAGCTAGGCAGACTGTTTTGAAATAGTCTCTACTCATTTATACAAACTGGGATAGTGCAAATACTTCTTTTTGGATTATGTGAAAATGTTTAGATTGCAAATTGTGTATGTGTAAATTACCTAGGGAAGTCCAGCATCACCCCACCATGAATTCAGAAACACTGTCCCAAAAACCTGTTTCCACTGCCATGCTCTTTCACTTTTAGGCTCGTAGACTAGTGCCAGTTCTTTACAAAGGCTTGTCTATGTAGTGAAATAACTTTCTTTTGCTAGTGACTATTTTGCAATATTATGCTTTACTATTTCTCACATTTATAAAACTAATAAACGACGTAAACATAAAAGTGCAAAGTGTTAGGACTGACACCTCTTAGGAGTTTGTTTTTAATAAGCTTATGTAATTAACACCTTGAACTATATATTCCATTTGTTTCTTTTGAAATCATACAGAGAACAGGATAATGCACATACAAAAGGCACCAGCATGGTTAATACGGGCTTTTCAAAGTATGATGAGGTCATGGGTCTTTTAGAAGTTAAAACTTGCCTATTACTTTTAAGTTGGAGGACTGAGGAGTAGATCTGTTTATTAGAGAAAAAGAAATTCAAACATAAGCAATATAGAAATCATTTACATGCATTTCACAAACAGCCTGAGCATGGTGCCTGGTACAGTGCTTACTGATTGATGCTTTTCTTTCCTTCCTCCCTTCCTTCCTTCCTTCCTTCCTTCCTTCCTTCCTTCCTTCCTTCCTTCCTTCCTTCCTTCCTAAATCTATATATATATAAAAGCCAAGCAACTGGAATGGCAGAACGACTAGAATGACTGAAATGATTGGAATGATAGGTAGCTATGACTCAACCTGCAGCAGCCAACTGGCCCAATGGGGCCCCCAATGAGCCCCCTCCCCCCAACTTCTTGCGACCCCTCCCCCCATGGGCCTGGCCCCGATTGGCTCCCATCAGGGCGGGCCGGCTGGATCCCAGCCGTGCACGAATTCGTGCACTGGTCCCCTAGTTTATATTGAATCTTCTAGGCACTATCCTGAACAAAACTTAGAAAAATCTATGTCCTTATGGACCTTCTATTTTAGACGGAGGAGGGAAATGAAACAGAGAAGAGTAATGTGCACAAAGCAGTTTAAATAGTGAACAGTGGTAGGGAGAAAGATAAGGCGAAGAATCGGATTGGAGATCGTGTGTGCAGGAGAGGGAGGGTGTGCTTTCAGGTAGGACTTCCCTGGAGAAGAGGTGTTTCAGTAACCCTGCAGGAGATGGGCTCAGGACTGGGGTGGGGTGGGCGGGGGGAGCAGTACACACAGGGGAGGAGCAGGCTGTAAGGCCAGGCGAGGCTGGTGGGTGTGGAGTGTTGGAGGAGGAACAAGGTGGCCAGTGTGTGCACAGATGTGATAGGCCTTCCAGGCCAGTCGAGCCTGTGGCCTTCGCTGAGTGAGAGCAGAGTCCGAGGAAGGGAGGCTTTCGAGCAGAGGGACTGGAGTTGACTTAGGCTCTAACAGGGCTGCTGTGTGTTTAGAGGCTGCACAGGAGGCAGCTGAGTATTTGGTTTCCTCGGATAACACAGAGCTGTTGAATCGCCTTGCTTTGTGAATGGAAAAACCTGGCTCATCCTGACGGAATCAGCATTGAAAATATTATAAATACCTCCAAACCTAGGTAACCCTTTAAGAGGCTTGATAGTGCGTTTACCTAATTTTCTTTGTAGGCTTTCCCCCACATGTGGCAGATGATTAAAATAAATATTTGTCTTATTCACATCACAGAAAAAAAAGTGAAATTGCCCCCCCATATTTTTTTTTATATTTTTATAGAGCAATTGAGAAACATGAAAAAGCGCGGGTGGGTGGTGGACATGTTTTAACTAGTTCATTTCCGTTAATGAGATTTTTTTCATTGGAAATTCAGAGCATGGGGAGGAAGAAGGGGACTATGTGCAGGCAAACACTGACCTGTTAAACTGTTCAGAGAAACAAGGTTTGGCTGATGAGTAGATAAAAGTGTTAACTCTTTGATAAAGTGAATTACTCTTTTAATGGTGATGTTAGTGAATTCTCAGCTCCTGAGCAAATTGGAAAAATGGGGGGAAGGGGGGAGGGAGGGAGAAAGGGAGGGAGGAAGAGAGAGAGAGAGAGAGAGAGAGAGAGAGAGGAAGAAATAAATTATTACCCAAGGATATTTTCCCATTGATATTTAGAGAGCATGGAAGAGAGAGGGAAAGACAGAAACATTGATGTGCAAGAAGCACATTAATTGGATGCCTCCTGCATGGACCCTTGACCGGAATAGAATCCGGTGCTCTATCCACTGAGCCAAATCAGCTAAGTTGAAAAACGAATATTTTTATTCTTGTGATAATTGGCTCAATAGAGTTACGTACGTTCATCTTATATTTTTGCTGTCCTCTTAGACATAAGATGACTGTCAAGTTTGCCCTGTATAGAATGTGATACCCAGCAGCTAATCACCACTCGCCCCTTCTGAGATGTTTTTAATCTCTGAGTAAGAACAGAAGCATGTGCATAGGGTCCTCTTTCAGAGCACTTTCACATTATATTCTTGGCAAACTTGTGTAGGTCTTTTTTTGATGAAAGTTGAGATCATCTTGAGGGGGAATGATGTAGTTAGGAAAGAACTTTTCTTCCCAAAGAAATTGCAATAAAAGTATGGCTGTCCTATCATATGTAATATTTTATATGGTTACATCCATAGGTGGACAGATGTGTAGATATGGAAATAGATCATACTCGGTGTTTGTGTGCCTGGAACAAGAAGAGTAGTGTGGTGGGGCTGATGTTCTCTAGACGGGATTTTCGTAACTCTGCCAGGAGAGGTTGGAATGTGGTTCAGGACGAAGCCAATAGGTTGTCCCGGTTCACCCCACATGTACATGTGGCCTCCGAAGTCCCTACAGACAGGCCTTAGTGCACCACTTGCTATTGTGTGAGTGACCGAGCGCCCAGGCGTAGGTCACAAGAGCACACGCCAGACGCTAAGTCATGAAATAGGCTTGAGAAGGATTAGGTGTGTGACAAAGATGTTTTTGAATCCCTTGGAGTTTTTCCAGGGTAGGGAGTGAACTGGTCTCTCCATGACCCTGGGAAGAAATCGCCCAACTGTGTCACATGAATGAAATACATTAAATGGTATCTGGTCAATAGGGACAAACAGGTTTCCCCAAAGCTCCTTGTTGCTCATCCCCGGAAAGGGAATATGCATGTCACTGTGGCCATGGCATTGCTCTAGTGTTTGCTCTCTGACAACACCCAAACCAGTGGCATCCAGGCGTGGTTTCCTGCCAGTCTCCCTGACGGCAGCTGAAGGCAAAGGACTCAACCAGGTAAGTTCCTGGTGTACTCAGTGCCTTTTCATAGGAGCCTGCCTTTGTTTCAAAACGCTCATAGGCTTTTCCCTACAGGATGTGAGAAGAATGTTGAGACTTTAGTGAATGCAAGCCCATTGCACCAATGAATTATCCCTTTAGTTTTTTTTTTTTTTTTTTTTTTTTTTTTTTTTTTTTTTTGTACAAGAAACTTACATCGGATTCCAATGAGATTTTTGAGCCTCAACATGTTAAGAATTATCAGTAGTAAGTGGAAATAACAATGAATAGGTTCTGAAACTGGACAACCAATGGATCTAGGCTGCCTGTCACTACTTGGGCCAATTAAGCAGAGGTAGGGTTGAATCATATGAGCTTCTATTCCAATACTGCTGGCAGTATCAGAGAGCAGCAGGTCCTCCACAAATATCTGCTCTGCACCACACCATATGCCAGCTGGTGGTGTGCAGAGCAGATATTTATTGGGAAGAGGGACAAAGGTTATATGGGGGAAGGAGGCAAAAGGAATAAGAATGGGTATGCCAAATGGTATTATAGGCATGGGGAAATAGGCAAAAGAAATAAAAATGAGTTATAGATTATAGGCAGGCGGGGCAGGGAGTGGGGGCCAGGGAAGAGCCTCTGTTGTTTGGATAATAAAGCTGTTAATCTTTCCATGGTAATAGGCAGTTCTTAACTTCCAGGTTCCAGCTTTCTTTAGTCAGAGCAAAGCAATAAGGGATTAATATTTCTTATAATTATAGCTAGTCCCCAATATTTATTTCTGCTCCTAACAGTTCTGTATGTGCAGAGACCTCAAGTTGGTTCCCTTCTCTTCTCCTGCCCCCTGTTCTGCCGGCCACACCCCTGCATGGATCTTTTTTCCACTTCTGGTACCATTCCTCTTGGAACAGGTTAGGCTGTCTCCTGACTCAGAGGATCTACATTTGCTGACCCTTCTGCCTAGAAACCTATTCCCCACCCTCTCACCTAGGAGTTCATTTGTCGTTTCTAATGATGAAACTTGGTGTTTGGGTGTCTCACTCACTAGTCTGAATTACTGTTGTGAGGTTGGTGGAGACTATGAAAGGCTGGCTGAAACTGTGAAAGCTCACCTTTATGTTAGGTAGGAAGTTAGACATGAGCGGCTGGGTGGGCCCTGCCCTGACAGATGTAATAGGAATGTTTCTTTAATAAATTCCACTTTGCTTTACTTTCATTTTCATTGACCTTAAAATCTTTCCTGCGTGGACAATAAGAACTGAGGTCCCAGCTTTAACTTCAGTCTGTAACACTGATATGTGAGAATGCTGGGCTAGTGGGCGTATGTCGTTGCATAGTTACCGAATTAACGCTATGGCACCCTCAGGAAGGGGAGAGATCAGCTCTACTGACTTCCTTTTATTCCATTTATTCCTTCATTCACTTCATCATTCCTTCATTTATGCACTGATAGATATTTCTCAGGTGATTGCTCAGTGTCAGGCATTTCATGGTGTTAGCTACTGAACATGCAAAAATGAGTATGACCCAGCTCTAATCCTTAGGGCAAAAATAGAATATGGGGGACTAGCTGTAGTTATAAGAAATATTAATCATTCTCTGTTAACCAGGATGGCCTTGTTTTGATTAAAGAAAGGACATTCTAACCTGGCTGGGAGTTGTACACCCAAGGGCTCTGGGAGTCAACTTTGGACCTGGTAGTCAGCCTTGGACCTAGGAGTCAATCTTGGAATACGGTCCATTCTCATTCAAGAACTGCCTGTTATCATGGAAAGATTAACAAGATTAACAACCTTGTTGCCCAAACTGTGGAGCCCCACCCCAGCCCTCATTGCCTACCTCCTTTGCCTGTAATTCCTACTCCTCTGTGTAATCTTGATCCTACCCAGTATAAGCAGGTGGCTTATGGGGGCAGAGGGGGTTGCCGAGCAGAGTTCTGTGGATGACCTGCTGCTCCCATACTGCTGGCAGTATTGGAATAAACTCATATATGAGTTGACCTCTGTCTCTGCTTAATTGGCTCAAGAAGTGACAGGCAGCCCCGATCCAATGGTTCGTCCAGTTTCACAACTTCCAAGGACTTTAAAGTTTCCTGTGGATACCAACTATGCAAATAAGTTAAAGTCACTCTTTAAAAATGTCTTCACATAGAAAATTTCAAATACTGCAAAAGCAGAGAGAATATTTTAAAGAACCCCTTTATCCCAGCACTACAGTTATTCATAATGGTCAGTCTTATTTCACCTACACTGGTACCCACTCCTCTTTCCTCCCTCCGTGACTTTGAAGCAAGGAAGACAGTAGGTCATTCCACTGTATGATTTTCTCAGGTGACCTGGGAAGACTGGGTGTCATAAAAGTCCATTGTGAAGAGAGGGCTGCTGTCTGTGGGCCAGTAGGGTGGAAGGAAGTTGGTGTAGACAGAAGGAATGGCACGGGGAGTGGCTGTAGTGCTGCATGTCGTGGTTTGATTTCTTCAAAACCGGTGCATGGATGGGGAGGTGGAGCCCTGGCGGAATCTAGGAAAGGCAAACTGTCCAGATAAAAGGGCTCTTGTATTGCAGGCAACAGACGACTTTGTCAGATCTTCACTGGGAGACATTTACAGTTTTCATGATTTATATTTTGAAAGTTACAGTAGACATGGGATGTAAAGTGGGTTGTAAATGAGATGGGATTGGAGAGAGGGTAGAAGGTGCTTTGTCAGTAGCTTGAAACACTGCTAGGATTAGGATGGAGAGACTTTCTGATACATGAAGAAAAAAAGAGATAGTGGAGAAGAAATATTATAATAACACAGATTTGTTTATGACACATTGTAATGTCATATTAGACTTCGTGACCTCTTACTTTGGGGATAAGGGAATTACTCCTGAGAGTCTGATATGATTGAAACTGGTGGGTGGTCATCCCTGGAATACAAATCCAGACAATAAGCGCTTGGTGGGGATGGAGAGTTCACACCGACTGTCTAGGAAGAGGAGGCATAGGCATTTGTATGCAGCTGAGGAGGTGCAGAAAGGCTTCTGAGAGTTATCAAAGCGTAAGTTTGGGGCATCCGACCTTTTCAGTACGGGGCCATGTGATTAGCATGCTCAGATTTGTAAGTCATGTGAATTTTTATTGATAACACTGGGTAGGTATTACCTGCCAGTTCTTAAACAATGTGGCATTTTGGCAACATCACCAAGAAAGAGTTTAATCAGCACTGGTTCTGTGACAGTGAATGGCTGGTTATAAGCATGATGCCTGTTGCTAGTTTTGATCAGGATGTCAGGACTTCCATGTCTCATTGAACAGTCCCACTGCCCTCAGGATGATCTGAGAAATCAGCTAGTCATTCCAGTCTTGATTCCATGGCCTATCTATCTCACTTCCTTGACACTCTGCTCAAGCTGTGGTAGAATAGAATTTCCATAAAACACAGCACACTCATATATTGTGTAAGTTTTAACACTGTAACCAGGAATTTCAGGATTGTTCTGAGATTAATATATTCATTTCCAAATGTCTATGAATAGTACTATAGATCACCCCTCTCCCCCATCAGATATTTATTGGTTAAACGCTTGAGAATGTCCATACACTCATGATTATGTGTCAAAGGCTGCCAGAGAAAGTGCAAAGTGTGATTCATACTCATCAAATCTCTGAATCTGGTCTGAAATTGTGACTTCATTCCCACCCAACTAGCTCATTCTGCTGTTCCTTCCAGATATGTGGTTCTGTTAAGCTCTGGGCAGGTTAGAAATGAGAAGTGAGTTCAGTCTGAAATTGCCATCTGCTAAATCCTCATGTCTGTTTTGAGTGTGAATCTGGACTTGAACTTCTTAGAACAAATTTAGAACAAATCACCTTGGATTTTTGAGATTCTGAGAGTTCTTGTGAAATGTCCTGTTAGAGACATTAATAGCTCAGCAAATTGGATCTTGCGGAACCTTTAATTCAAAAAAGACCTTATGCTAAGCACACAATTTAGTAAATCCTTTCAACAAGTTTCCATGACTTAACCCTATGACTGCATTAAAATAAACTACAGGCCACACTTTGCTTTTCCGTCCAGCAATTTAAGTAAGCATTCATGTTTCTTGATTTTATATTGTTTACTTAGCACCTACCCCAGTATTTAGAATGTCATAGGTGTTCAGTATTGAATTGCATTGTATTAATGCATTGAATTAATATAATATTCCATTGGGTGTTGATGACTGAAGGGCGTAATTTTGTAGTCGCGATCACTTGCTTCATCACACCTGACAGCCAATGTGATGTGAGAGATATCAGCACACACTCTCCCCACACAGAGGTCATTTCATTCCATTTATTGCAGCGACTCCTCTCCATGGCCAGGAAACTGAGTTTGTTCATATTTAGACCAAGCTTTTTCAACTTCCTTCCCTGGAGAGAATTAGGGATTACAAGTTCATGTACAAGATTTTGATAATAACATTTTTTTTTGGTGAAAAATCTCAAGCTGTTCATATCCCAGGGTCAGGCTGGCTGCATTGGGCCTGATGGAGGAAGATGGGAAGGACAAATGCTTCTGCTGTGACTTTACACCCATCCAACTGCTGATGACATTGCCCCGAGAGAACAGGAAGCACAGGAAGAGGAAAATGCAGGAGAACTTTGGGGCATCTGCATTTAGGCTTGACTGTGGATGGGGTGGTGAGAGTTCCAAGGAGACCCAGGGGCAGGGAATCTATAATAGACTCCAGAGGAGAGCGCTGAGGGGTGGCGAATGGGGGGCGCAGATCCATCGGTGACTTTCAGACTTTTGTCACAGGTTTCTTGGAAAGAGTATTTTTCATCAGGTGGATGGTCTACGCATAACTGGAACAAATACTGGAGGAACAGTGCAGACAGTCCCTGATGTATAATGGTTCCATATCAGATTTTCCGACTTTCCTATTCTGATATCAGGGAATTTGAATGTGGCATTTTGAATTTTGATCTTTTCCTGGCGATGTGTGGATTGGCACTCTCATGATGCTGGGCAGTGGCTGGGAACCATAGCTCCCCCTCAGCTGTGCTATTGGGAGTGTGAACAACCGATACTGTACAGTGCACTGTGTTGCTGGCATTTTGGACCTTGTGTTTTGTGTTTTTTGCATCCCATTGTGTCTATGAAACACCCATATGTGTCTCTTGCTTCTGGTGAGAAGAAGCAGGCAGTTATCCTGATATGAAACCCAAGATAATTGGCCAACTGTAGGCTAATATCAGTTTACGGTAGGGCATGCTAAGCTATGAAGTTGGCAGTTAGATATATTCAGTGCATTTTTGACTTAATGATATTTTCAACTTATGATGGATTTATTGGGATGGAACCGCATTATAAGTAGAGGAGCATCTGTACCCTTTTTTCTTGGGCCATAAGCCACCAACATTTTCTGTTCTGTTGGTACTGTTCTGTGCTCTGCCGTGTTATTTACACAAGTTCTGTTCTTATGCCTAAATTTATCTTAGGATTCTGGTGGCTTAGTCTTATGTCAACCTAGACTCCAGAAATGAGTCAGCAGCAGCCAGGTAGTTTAGACTCTGACTGTTGTTGGAGGGTGTTGGGCACCTTCCGGGTATCACTGACCTGCCAGCTTGCCTTGTTAGCACGAGGCAGCGCCCAGACCTGCAGCAGGTCCAAGTCCTGCCAGCTCACCTTCATCTTCTGGGCTCCTGAGCTCAATGTGTGTGTGCGGGTCCAGCATGAAGAGCTCAAGCTTCGTTCGTAGGTCACTCCCAGCTGCTAGGTAGGAGTTGATGGGAAATAGACGTTGTCCTCATGGTCTCAGTATTCTCATGGGCTCTGTTTTGTTTTTGCTTTTTCATGACTATCTTCCTTCATAACTTCCAGCTTGGCTCACCTATGGTGGCTTTAGGCTCAGTAGTACACGTAGAGGCAGCAGCCTGTGCAGACTGCTTCAACAACTGCCAGTGACCCACAGCAGTTGTGCTTCTCTGATTTGACCTTGACCCAAGTAACCCTAATGAGTACCACTGCAATTGCTTGTCTATTTGGGAATAGGAAGGAACTTAGAACTTTTTATGTATACTTGTTTTTGTCTCATTTAAAATGCCCATGTTTGTGTGTATTTTTAATGTAAATAGTTGTACTAGTTGTAAATGGACATAGTTTATGTTAATAAGCGCTTATGGTTATAAATAGATATAATTTACACTAATAAAAAGAGAAATATGCAAATTGACCATAACTCCACGATGACCACCAGCCAATCAGGAATGAGTATGCAAAGTAACCCAACAAAGATGGATTGATTTGCATATGCAGGCAGAGTGAAGACTGAAGGCTCCAGCCTGAGTGAAGACAAAACTGAAGACTGAAGAGGCTGGAGCAAAGGCCTGGGTCCTGAGTGCCAGAGGAAAACTAGTGTCGGCAGCTAGGGAAGGAAGGACTATTGCACGAATCTTCGTGCAATGGGCCTATTTATAAATAATTATACTGTATTAAGAGATTTCCTACCCCAGTCCTTTTTTTTTTTTTTAAATCCTTACCGATGGATATTATTCCCATTGATCTTTAGAGAGATTGGAAGGGGAAGGAAGAGGGGAAAAGAGACAGAGAGAGGAGGAGGAGGAGGAAGCGGAGGAGGAAGAGGAAGAGGAGGAGAGAGAAAGAGAAAGAGAGAGAGAGAGAGAGAGAGAGAGAGAGAGAGAGAGAGAGATCAATGTGAGAGAGATACATCAACTGGTTTCCTCCTGCACACACCCTGCCAGAGCTCGGGATTGAACCTGCCACCCTTTCGTCCACTGGCCGGTACCCTAACCATTGAGCCAAAATGGCCAGGGCCCTACCCCAGTTTTTTTCTGTTATGTTTTTGGAGACCTCTGAAGACCACTGTCTGAGAAGCAGTTGCTGAGAGCATTGGGAAGGAGAGAGGATTAGCATTGGCTGCTGTGAGGCCCTTCCTTCATCAGAAGTGGATTCCTCTTAACTGCAGAACACTGATGCATAGTAGTGGGCGTCATGGCATTAAGATCACATTTGCCAAAGTGATAATTACACGTAGGCTTTGGCAAGTTCTGGGTGTTTTTGGCGAGAAGGGAATGGAAGATGTGAAATCAGCCATCCTCCAGCCACCTGCCCTGTGGGTGTGTCCCCAGGGCCCTTCCTACCCACCAGCATGACCAAACATGTCCCTTTAGAATATGGTTTGGTTGTTAAGTATAAAAAACTTTCCGGAGACAAACTGTCTTCCAGCTCAAACCATGTGCAGAAATGCTGAGAGTGATTCTTCAGAGAAAAATATTTGAGGTCAGTTATTATATGTCCAATGAATTTCTCCAGGACTATGTGGCAGGATGAAATGATAGAGCTGGTGCACAGTGACCTCTCACAGGTTTAAAAAGGCTGAAGAGGGAACCCAGAATCAAAGTCTTCTTATACGACAGTAGCAATTTCACTGGAAAGGTTGCTCAAAGTGTTTATCACCTCAAAAATCTTTAAACAAGCTAATTAAGAATAACATACATTGTGAAGTCATTGGTTAGGCTTCACATATAAGTTCTATTACACTGAGCCGTGTAAATGTCACATGTAAGTTATATCAAATATATCCTATATGTACTTACGTTTATGGACGGAAAAGGTAGAGACACAATAAATAACTAAGCCAAAAGTCTCAACTTTGGGCATTCAGAGCAACACATCGAGTTTCCCCTTGAGGCTGTGTTTTTATGCATAGTATTTAAAATAGCAAGGCCACACATTTATTTGCATTCATTTGCATGTAATCTGCATACAGCCTTACAGATTGCATGTGTCTCCTGGGGTCTTCAGAGTAATTTTTTTTCTTCCCCCCAAGCTTGTGAAGATACTCTAAACCAAAAAAAAAATGACATCTGGGGAAAGAAGAAACAAAAATAACAATCTCACAGTGCACTTAGGTTTCGCTTTTTCCAAGACGGAAATACCCTGGGAGGTAAATATCATAAGTGCTGTTAAGTCAGTTGTTGGGAGAACAGTACTTTGTTTCTTTTCTCCTTAATTGTAAAAGCAGCCCCCCACCTCACCCCCACCCCCAGTCTGAACTGTTTGGTACATGGCCCCTTATGTCTGTTTTTGTGCTGGTGTGTAAGAGAGGGGTGTTTTGTAGAAATGTGTGCTATGGCTTTGCAGGAAGAATAAACAAGTATTGTCTTCCATGGAGCTGACACTGGTAGTGGGACCATAGATTTAATTCAGGTCTGTGCCAGTGAACTGGGTAGTCACAGGGAAAGGTGCTGTGGCATGATCTGTAACAAGAAAAGGGAAGAGAACTTGAACTTGCATGCCTCTCTCTCTCTCTCTGTTGGGGTTGGGAAAATGCTTGTAAAGCAATAACGTGACACAAAATTTCACAATTTACTTTTAGGAATTATTTTGAGGGAAAAAAAGTTTCCCCCTGTCCCCAAATTTGAATAAATATTGCTTCAGCCTCTAATGCAGGAGAATCAAAGAAGAAGTGAAACAGATTAGGCAAGTATTAAACTCTGGAGCAGAAAATTAAAAACAAAAAGGTTAAAAGGGAGTTGGTTTCAATGTTCTCATAATTACATTTATTATATTAAATTAGAAGTGATTTAAAGTTGCTATAGTTATTTTATTTTGTAACATCAATGCCTCCAGCCATTGGCATTGTAGGGTGTTGAGTCAGACACGGACTTCACAATCCCAAAGGGAAGACGCGTACTAGGCTTGGAGCTATCTAAATACAGCTGCATTATTTAAATTCCCTACAACTAATGTTGCAAACATTTTTCGTGGGGTAAATATTTTTTACTGACAGGTCTGTACTATCTCAAGTAAGAACATGTCGGGTAGAAATGATGCAAATGTTTTTAGATAGTCCCGAACGAGATGGATGGGAAGGGCTCCTTTCTGGGGATGGCAGACTGAACCAACTTAAAAAAAAAAAATACTTAAAAAATTTTTTTTTGTGCCTTTCTTGGCATTTAAATCATCAAGACTGATGAAAGTGCTAATTATGGGGGCTTAGTGCACATCTGGAAAGCAATTTGGGAAAACAGAGGCAGCTGAGCCACCCTGTTCTGAAGGATCATTTGCTGAGCAACAAGGGTGGCGTGCAGACCGCAGCCCATGATGTTTGCTGTCTTTGGCCTGAGTTAGTTGAACAGCTGTTTTCTCCCTCATGAGCTGCGGATATATTTTGAGGCTCCCACATTGCTAGGAAGTTCGAGTGATGGGGAGTGAAGGCTGGGGGATTAAATGCTTTTCCTAATAGGAAAAAAGTTTGATCAACAGCGTCAAAACTTTGGAACTGCAGTGAACAGTTGGTTTGGAAGGCCTTGGTAATATTTGAGAGGAGAGAGAAAAAGAGAAAAAGGAAGTGGAGCCAAGCTATATTAATAATTGTTTGATTTTTTTTTTTTTTTTGGAGTGGCCTTGATTTAGTCCATGGAAGCAGTGGGTTGTGATAACTTGTACAGATCATATAAAGGCTGGTTACTTTTGTGAGAAGGCAGAATTCCAGATGAGAGTGCTTTGGCTGGGACACTATGACCCCTAGTGCCTCTGTAAATGAGAGATAGATAGATAGATGGATAAATAGATAGGTGATAGGTAGGTGTTAATTTCCATTAAGGATGTGTAACAGGACTAACAGGCTCACGCAGGCGCTCAGGTATTAGAAGATGTGGCTTTGTACTTGGTCAAAGGTGGCAGGTAGTTTCATTTCCTGGGTGGATTAAAGGTTCCTAGTTGTTGTGGGGAGTAGCAGGGTCAGGGTGGGAACTCATACAACGGGGTTTCAGATAAAGTGTGAAAGTCCTGTGCTGCCCTCCACCTTCTGACACCCTCCAAAGGGAGCTCCTTGGTCTCTCTCAGTCTATGCTGGGCGAGGGAGCTAAGAGAACTGGCGGGATGGTGAGGGCTTTGTTTCTCTGAAGTGTCGGCACACATCCCAGGTTACTCGGAGGCAGATGCTGACGCGGAAGGTAGCCCGGCTCCCTTTGCCCTCGGAGCTGGCCAGGTGCTCCCCGCTGGCGGAGGCAGCTGTGGGTGAGCCCTCGCCTGGGTGGGCTCTGAGCTCTCACAGTCCTGGCTGATAGCAGCTGGTGGTCAGGACAGATGTTTTGCATGGGAGCAGCTCACATGCCCTCCCTCTTTGCCAAAGATTCTTCCAGTTACTTTATCCTGGTGTTAGCCCAGGTGCACGGGGTGGGAGAGGGCCCACCTTGGGGTCTGTGGTGATGGCTGTGTGGCTCTGCTGGTCCGCCCCATCTGCACCCCTCAGCTCCTTCCTCCATGGATTGGAACGGGGGAGGGAGGTGAAGGGCCCTCACGCCAGGCTGGTAAACCTGGGGCTTACTTTGTAGGATGGGGCATGGCAGTGGTATGGCTTATTCCCAGGGGCGAGAGACCCCGTCCGATCTGTTTACTAGTATAGCAAGGTCACTTTAGCAGGTCAGTGGCAGATTAGGAGGCAGGAAAACCAAGTGGGAGGTCTTAGATTTTTGTGCTGTGGCCCGGATGGCATGTGCTGTTGAGTTGAGGTGAGTCGGGGCAAACCTTTGCATCGTGATTTGATTTAGCAAATTATTTCAGGAACCTCACCTTAAGGTATTCTTTCCTAAGAGGGACTGTTTTCTGGCACTTTCCTTGCCTGAAGATAGGAAAGCAAAGGCCCGTTAGGGTAGGCTGGCTGCTTCTGTGTATTTCCTCAGAGGCTCAGCGCAGATCCCACCCGGACTGATGTCATTTCCTAATGTACTCGACAGTGAACGTTTGAAGAGCAGGGTTGATTCCTACCTCTCTACATGGTCCATCCAGCCTGTCCTCTCAGACAGCGAGGGGGCGACTTTTGCCCAGACGTGTTTACATATCTCACTGGTCTTGGATGAGCTCTATCCTGGGGACTTGGGGGCAATTACCACAAACGTGGGGAAGGAAGAATATTTTCTAAAAATTCATTGCTTTCAATTTCTGTTTCCCCGTTTAGTTCTGTAAAATCGGGGAATGCAGAAGTGGGGGCAGTGATGATGGTCGTCCTGAAGCAGCCTCCTGACCCGGGGGTGGGGGAGGGGTGGGAGTGGGTGGCGAGGTCTGCATGCAAGCACGAGGCTCTGGAGAAGTCTCAGTCCGCAGACCTCAGCTGCCTCTAACGGTGCTTTTCAGTATGAGACACGATTCCCTGGGGGGGAGAGGGGGGTGCTGCTGTGAATTACACCAAGAGGCTAGCCCGGGGTCTGTGGCATCAAAAGGGTGTGCACCTTTCGGGGTGTCTAAAATCTTGCACTGTTTTGGGGCTGTCTTGGTAAAGTCATTTTTCTGGGTTGTCTTGGTGGGGTCATTTACTCAAACCAAAGGAAGGTGTGCTGGGAGGTGAAATGGGGAAGGGGAGACCTTTCTCTGAATGGAGGGAGGGAGGAAGGAATGACCAGAAAAAGGGCATAACTTCCAAGTGGCCGCAGCATTTTTGTCATCGTAGGTGTTTGTGTTCAGACACGGATTTAGGCATCAACTCCGGTAAAGGAAGACTGTTGTTGGAAACATGGCCTTGCAGTGAATGTTATTAACTGCAGAGCTTTTGAACACTTACTGGGTGCCAGGTGGACTTGGATGGGCCAAGTTCTAAGTGGTTTATGATCCTTCATTCCTCCTCTCAGTGAGGGAGGGACTGTTGCTCTCCCACTGGTGCCAGAGGTGAGGAACGTGCCTGAGGTCATGGATCCACCCGTGCCAGCGAGCTGGGTGTGAACTCCGGGGTGTGGGCGCGCTCTCTGGCACTTTCCTCAGGAAAGAGACAGATGTGATTATTCCTTATTTACTTAGGAGACGTTGTAATGTGTACGTTTGCATCTGTACTTGAAATGAATGACTCCACTTTCCTGAGGGTCTCCTGGGAGGGGATGGTTCAGGGGTGTCCCAGATGCAGCGTTCCTCATAATAGGTTCCTGAAATCTCTGGTGCCAGTCAGAACTTCTGGGAGTGGTGTCCTGGCATCAGGATTTAAAAGAGCTTCCCAGGAGGTTCTGATGCAGCCAAGGCCCACGGGGCTCTGGGGAGCCTGGTACTGACATGTGCCTCTGCTGAAATGACTTCCCTGGGGCTGCCTTTGCCAGGCTAAGCAGGCAGAAGAGTGGGTTCGCTGTGGCTTGGGTTCCACAGAGTCCCAGGCTGGGGCCTGGCTTCTTTGCTCATTAGCCCTGCCAGCTGGGGCTGTTGCTCAACTTCTTGGAGTTACGGTTTGTCTGTCTACACAACAAGGAAGTAGGCCCTGTGTCCAGGAGCTGTGCTGACGTTAGGAAACATCACCTGGCACATGCTCCCCATTAATAAGTGACAGCGATCACTGAAAGCTCTGTGGAGAAGGAGACGTCATGGCGTGGGGCGTTTGCAGGTGGACTGACTGTTCTTTTCCTTTTCCTCCCTCTTGCCCTCCTCACCCTCAGGACGGCTCCCTGGGCAACATCGATGACCTGGCACAGCAGTATGCAGACTACTACAACACCTACTTCTCCGACGTGTGTGAGAAGATGGAGGAGCTACGCAAGCGGCGGGTTTCCCAGGACCTGGACGTGGTGAGTGCGTGGCACTGGGGACGGCCTCCTGCCCAGCTAGCTGCTCCTGTCCCTGCTCATGGCCCAGCACCCCCTCTCTGGACCTTCTGACGGTCCTGCTGTGCAGGGAGCACCACACGGCAAGCTGCTCAACTAGCCGGGGGTAACACATTTCAGATCCCTGAAAGGTTAATTACCCAGTTCTGCATATATCAGACTGAATGAGTGTTGGTTGGGGCAGTATGATCAAAACTCGGTAGTCATTAAAAGACTAGTTTTTTTTTTTTTTTTTTCTTCTTTAACTTAAGGGACAGGATATTTTTACTGTTGGCCAGTATATTAAGTAAAACCTTTTTATTGACTTTTAAGTCCAAAGGATGTCTAAGCTACTCTGTCTTTCCTTCCTTCTTTCCTTCCTTCCTCTCTTCCTCCCTTCCTTCCCCTCCTCCCCCTTTTGTCCTGCCTTTTTTCCTCCTCTTCCTTTTAAAAACAAAATAAGATTAAAAAAAGCAAGAAACCCACCTAGCAATAACCACGTTGGTGTTTTAGCAGATCTCTGCTCAGATGTTGTCTGGGCATTTTTATATCAACAGTGTAATTCTTACTTTTTTCCTTAACATTTTATTATATTCTTACATTAAAAACAAACAAACATGTTTTTATTGATTTCAGAGAGGATGGAAGAGGGAGAGAGAGACAGAAACATCACTGATGAGAGAGAATCATTGATCGGCTGCCTCCTGCATGCCCCCTACTGGGGATCAAGCCTGCAACCACGGACGGAATCGAATCTGGGACCCTTCAGTCTGTAGGCGACACTCTATCCACTGAGCCAAACCAGCTAGGGAGTATTCTTCCATGTTTAAGACCTCTTTGTCATCACCATTTTCATGGCTACCTTCTCTTCTATCACTCAGGTGTACTGAAATCCATTTGGTTGGTTTGTAAAGAGTATTATGTGTATAATTAGTGGAGCATTTGATCTTGCATGTGATAAATAGTAACTGAATAGCTTAGGCCCTCTCTAAAGAGAAAATCTATATGTGTGCTAGTATTTCCATGTTGTGCATTTATTATAAAGTATCTTACTGAAACTTTTGCTTTACTAGTTAAAATTTGCTGCTTATGTTATACTTGAGTGCATTTTGGTCAATTGTTTTGTTTCATTGTGGTGACCTGAAGGCGACTTCAGGAACGTGAGGCAGACAAAGAGGCTAAACCCTCCCTGCCTCCTCACCACATCCGGATCATCTCCGTTTTGGCCATCTTTTATGTATCTGCGGCTATGTGGACCGGTTTTGAAATAGATCTTGGAAATATGAATCTTTAAAAATAAGGATTGAAAATTACTGATTCAATTAAATCCTTAACATTTATTTTCCTTAGAGTAGGAATGAAAAAAAAAAAAAAGAAAAAAAGACCCATTAAGAAACTAGCAACAGATTCTCTTCTATTAATAACTAGAGGCCTGGTGCATGGATTTGTGCACTGATGGGGTCCCTTGGCCTGGCCTGCTGGGATTAGGCCGAAACCAGCTCTCTGACATTTCCCAAAGATTCCCAGATTGTGAGAGGGCACAGGCCAGGCTGAGGGACCCTGCACTATCGGGTCTGAGGGGGAATTTCGGGAGGGTTCGAGGGCGTGTCCTGCCCATCTCACCCAGTCCCTATCAGCCCAATCTGGGCAATTGGGGCCAGCTGGCTAGGGAGTGATCACAGGAGGGCTCCAGGGCATGTCCGGCACTTCTTGCCTAGTCCTGATCAGCCAGACCCCAATAGCA
The DNA here is from genome assembly GCF_964339955.1 of Pipistrellus hanaki. Taxonomy (NCBI): domain Eukaryota; kingdom Metazoa; phylum Chordata; class Mammalia; order Chiroptera; family Vespertilionidae; genus Pipistrellus; species Pipistrellus hanaki. Next base: position 59,368,373 of record NC_140509.1, on the reverse strand, counting down.
AGCTAACATACGGGTCAGAGAGTTGCCCCCTGGTGGTCAGTGCACATCATAGTGACTGGTCAACAGTCGAACAGATGGTCAGACACTTAGCATATTAGGGTTTTATTATATAGAATTAATTTTATGTTATAGGGACCTGTTACATAAGGACCCAACTAGTGGTTTGGGCTGCACTGCTATATATTCTATAAGTAGGCGTGATCCACCTCCACAGAGTAAGACCTTGGCCTTCTTAGGCGTTTTAATTTCTTCTCTTAACTTGGGTCAGGAATCACATTATATTGATATCATGACTGTCAAATATTATTGATTCTCCTTTTTTGCTTGCTGACTTAGCTGATGGCAAGGGTGGGAATTAGTATAATAAGAAGCATCAGTTGGAGGCAGCTGAGAGCCTGGCACTGTGGCCCAGGCAGACCCATGAGCATCTTTGTTGCCAATGGCTTCTTTTCTATGTAACTTTGTCTCCTGGCTTGTATGAACTGGGTTTGGGGGGGTGTATTTTATTTCTTTCCTTTAAAGCAAGTAACATTATGTGACAAAAAGACTTCTCTGCTTCTGTTAAAATTAATTAGGCTTTCCTGTTGGGGCACAGTTAATGAAAAAAGACTTTCCTTTTGGCAAGATTGCAGCAGAAGAACTTAAATATTACACTGGATTTGCAAGCTTGAGCTTGAATGATAGTCTGGTAGCATACTTTGTGGCCTCCCTAGACATTTCACCGTGCAAGGAAATGATCGCCAGGAATTGGGAGGCGGTCCTTCGTACAGCATGCATCTGCTCTCCCCAGAATTCTTGCTGGTTAGGAAGTACGGTTATCATCCCCATCCCACGGTGTTTGGGAACCTCGGAAGGCGGCTTCTAGGTAGGAAAGGAAGCTCGCTGGCCTTGGGAAACCGAACTTCTTCCCGTGCAGACAGATGGGCCTAATTTGCTGTGCTGTGTTCCAGAGTGGCTAAAGGCAGTCTGGGGAGGAGAAACACCACAGGAGCTTAATTAGTGCTCATCAAAGGTGCCAGAATGTGGTGGCCAGTAAAATTGATGGGAGCCAATTTGAGTCTGGCTAAATACTCTGTTCTCCCCTTAAATAGTAGTTAGTGAGAAAGTAAGATGCCCCATCGACATATTCAAGTTCTCTTTCTGTGAGTTTCTAGGCCAGTGGCAGCGGGCAAGGGGTGGCCTCTAGCAGGAGGAGACCAGGATGGGTGCCCTGTGCCTCCCATGCCGGCCACAGGCCCCCGGAGTCCAGACATCCCTGTTAGAGGGTTTAAGGTCCTCATCCAGGCCATGAACACAACACCGCCGGCTTAAAAGTCAAGATCCCTCTCGAGGCCATGAGCTCATCACAGACCGAGTGTTTGTGGGAACTCAGGTTTTCTTGAAAAGCTGTAACTTTCAGGCCTTGATGCTCCCTTTCACTGCATCAGATTTATCTGTATTTCCTGACTTTGAGTTCTGCCTTTGGACAAGTAGACAAACGTCTCTGTTCTGCTGTTGGAGCCGCTTCGGGGCTGAGGACCTGCAGCTTAATTCTTCCTTTCTATGCAAGTGAGCAGCCCCACCAAAGCTGAATGTGAGATTTCTTGGAGAAGGAATAATCCATCACAAGCACGAAGAGGAAATAGCATTATAGGAGCCTGGAACATTTTATAGGGGAAAAAGGAGCTTTAAATTTGTTTTATCTGCTGTAGCAAAAGTCATGTAGAGGCAGCCTTGAGCGCAGAGAGTTTGAGGTGATGGGTTCAATTGGCTTAATGGCTTTGTTTTATTTTTAAATCCTATGGATGAGGAAATAGCCCGTAGATAGTATAGTTACTCAAATATTTGTGTTTGGGCTTTAAAAAGCCCAAAAATGCATTGCCCTTAAGAGCTAATTACATGTCAGCTGGAGAACAAACAAACCAGGAAGACAGCCTGCCCATGGAGAGGCTCGACTTAACCCTGAAAATAAGAGGTTTTGATAATTACATTAGTAATTAACTTTCTGGACTGGATAGCAAGCTATGCTTCCAGTACCTCATCCCCCGGCTGCTGACTGGAATAAAGCACGTATTTGATCAAGTGATTTTGGGGCCAGTTGGTTTAGATGGAGGCAACGAGTACAGATGGGGGGAAATTGAACAGTATACACAGGAATTACAATGTAAATTGATAACTGCTGAGAGGATTTTCACTCCGCGCCGAATGGGCCCTGCAGGACCAGTGCATTTGGACAGCAGCCGCGGCCTCTGCCGGGGGCTGGACCATTAGTGCTGGTGCACAGCAGGGAAGCGGCCCATGTCCGCACACATTTGGCGCATGCCTGAGCACCGCATGTGTGTTTTTGGCCGGAAGAAGCTGCATTTGGAAACGGCTGCAGGTTTTCAAGTCCATAATGGGCCCATTTCTAGGGACGCTAAGTCTGACATCTGTCAAAGTGACACTGTGGCCAGGAAAGGGTCACACACAAGGTGGCCTCTGTTCCTGGCCGTATCAGTGTCCTCGGCATCTCTTGGGATGACTCCGTGCGACACAGCCCTAATGGGAAGGGCCCCCCCACCCCCACCCCCTCGCTTATAGGGAGACCCCACGGACAACATAGGCCACAGCCGGGCTTGGGCTCTGTACCTAACCATTACCACATCTGTGTGGGTGCCAGGAAATGGGAGCCCAGGCGGGGACCCACCCAGGCCTCTGAGGACCTGGAACAGAAGTGTAAATATTGCCATGATCTCAGAGAAATGTGATACCAGAGCCATTGCGATGGAGCAGTTCTCAGGTATAATTCTTGCTTTTTGCAGTCGCCATAATTCAATGGTTCCATGTACAGTCGTGGCCCAAGGGGCATAAGAGTGGTGTCTGTCCTGACTGGTGGTGATCTTTGGGCTTCTCCAGACATGACCTCTCCCACCCCAGACCCAGGCTGGAGTCCTAGCCTCCTGGCTTGTTGCAGGCAAAGGGTGTGGGAACCACTGCTACAAAATGACTGGGAGTCTGACAGACAAATCCCTAGCTGTTTTAGCTGGCAAGTTGTGTAACCTCTAAATCTCAGTTTCCCCATCTGTAAAGGGAGGTAAAAATATATCAAAGTGATTATGAGGATTAGTTAGAGAAAACTGCCATTAAGTGCCTGGCACATCATTGTGAATGACCTATTACTGTTCTTTTCTTTTCCATCCCTTCTGTTCCTAGTTCAAAGCCTCCTGTAGTAATGCTGAAGAGGGTCTATTTGTTGCTGATATTTATTAATATTAATTAATCCTATATAATATAAGGTTAATATGCAAATAGACCGAATGGCAGAATGACCCGTTGCTATGATGTGTACTCACCACCAGAGAGCAGATGCTCAACACAGGAGCTGCCCCCTGGTGGTCAGTGCACTCCCACAGGGGGAGCGCGGCTCAGCCAGAAGCCGGGCTGACGGCTGGCCAGCACAGTGGCAGTGGTGGGAGGCTCTCCCACCTCTGTGGCAGTGCTAAGGATGTCCACCTGCCAGCTTAGGCCCACTCCTCACAGGGACAGGTCCTAAGCCAGGGGTCTTCAAACTACGGCCCGCGGGCCACATGCGGCCCTCAGAGGAGTTTGATCCAGCCCGCCAGGTTTTTTGGGCAGTGAGCGCAGCCGAGGTGTTACAGTAGGAATTAGTAGTTCATATAGTCCCGCCCTCCAGCTCTCTGAGGGACCGTGATCTGGCCCCCACTTTAAAAAGTTTGAGGACCCCTGGAAGCCATCAGTTGAACATCCCCCGAGTGCTCCCAGACTGTGAGAGGGTGCAGGTTGGGCTGAGGGTCCCCCCGCCTGAGTGCACGAATTTTGTGCACCTGGCCTCTAGTATTTACAATAATCATCAATATTCACATGAGTGCAGAGGGTTTTTTTAGCCTTCATTTTGGGAAATTTCAAACAACTATAAAGAGCAAAATATACCAAGCTTTCTGTACTTTGTACCAAGTTCAACAGTCACCAGCATTATGTCATTTTCATTTCATCTTTTCTCCTTGGTGTAATTTTTTAAAACTTCTTCTTTGATAAGATAAAATTTGCATATTGACATGTGCAAGTCTTGGCTATATAGCTGTGTCACGTGTTTCTATCCATGTCACTCACACCAGCACCATGTGCAATGCAACCATCGCTCTGCAGTTCCCTCGTACCCTTTCTTAGGAAGTCCTGGGGTGAAGGCAGGGTTCTGTGTGAGTGTCCTTTAGTCAGGTCTGTCTTCCAGCATAGAGAACAATGCATGGCACATGATAGATGCTCAGTAAGTATACATTGATTCATTCATGCATGTAATTGCATAAGGATATTTAATGACTGTTGAGCCTGTATCTGGCACTTTGCTCTTGCAGAAACACTTATAACAATGTATTCTCTGTTCACAAAGAGGTCACCCTTTAGAGGGGTAAACAGACGATTAAAATGCTGTTCAGGAATACAGAAGGGCCTCTTGATCCAGTTCAGGAAAATCAAAGAAGGCTTCCTGAAGATGATACCCAGGCCCATTCATACAGAACATAAAGATTAACCTGGTGGTGGTGGTGGGTGGGTGGGGAGGAGGGTCGTGAGGACAGTACAGAATAATTTAAAGCTGAACTCACAGTTATTTTAAACATAAAATCTCGTTTTTATGGCCTGTGGCTGGAACCTAAGGTATAAAGGATGTGCTGAGAAATGGTACATGCTGTTCTTTCACAGGTCCTTAGATTATAATATTAATGATATAAAAAAGTAGGATGTTCTGATTCATTGCGATTCCTAAGACAAAACAGAAACCATTGCTCTTTCGCAATAGTTGACGTGCTGGGCTGAAGTGAACTAACCTGTGGTTCCACATAGACCCACACACACACAAACACACACACATAGTCCTGTCTCTCTGTGGGGTTTTAGCTTTGTTTACCGACTCTGCTCTTTTGTTATTTGCTACAGTAAGCAGCCACGTGGGACACAGGTTTCCTGCACCTTAGAGCTCCCTGAATATTCAAGACAAGAAGGAAAGCAAAGTTGCCCGCACCTTGGGGCTTGGGGGAAAGGCATGCCCAGAGAGGACTGGCATGTCCCAGGCAAACTCCCTGAATCCTTATTCTTGTTGTCCACAGGAGAAGAATGTGATCCGTGACACAGATTGTCTCGTGTTTTAAATATTCAACTGCTAAAGCCCAAATTGTTGCTTGGAAGGGAATTGTTTTTTGTTTCATTGCATTTTGCCTGAACTGACAGGATTCGCTCGCTTTGGGCTACTGTTGATTCGCAGATTGCAATCAGAAACAGTGGGCATCAGATGGGAGTCTGAACTACATTCTGCTGTGGGATTCACACACTCGATGTCAAAATACACTGAGGCATTATGCCTCCAGCCAGATGGTAATACAGTTCTCTGCTCTGGCTCCGCTCAGACAAAGTCCCGTTTGTAGTCAAATGGCCAGTCCCAATTTAGTCAGCATTTTTTTTGTACATTGCACCCGTCAACATGGACATAAACAGGTCTCTTGGCTGCCAGATTTGACCTTGGCATCATCCCATGCTCCACATAATTAAGAAGGCTTTTATTATATTTACTATCAATTTAGGTGTGCTTCTGCTCTCTTCAACTTAGAGACCTTTGTGTGCTGTGCAGCGATGGAAGCGAACAGATTAGATGTGTTATGTGTGACATAATAGTCTAGAGTTGAGAGATCTTCATCAAATATGGTTCAACAACATTAGCTTTTTTCCCCCTGTTTTTGCTCCCAAGCGTTTAGAAATGACGGATTTGTGTGTGTTAGTGCTTATAAAACACAATATGCCTGGGGGATTAAAAACCAAAATAGTATCCTGCTTAAAATCCAAATGCTTGCCAGAAAGGGGGAAAGGTCTGAGCTTTGTAGTGGTTTTCATTTACATACAACGGGGAGAACTCCTAAATGTTAATCAAATTGACAGTAGCTGGGGAGAAAAGCCAAGGAATTAAAGTTTACAAAAGGGCTCTTTGATGGCAGATTCTGGGCTTGGCCAGGGCAAGGCCCAGGGGAAAGGAGTGTCTCCGCTTTTAGAATCGGCACCTTTCAGAGTTGAAAGGAGCCCAGGTCAGGTGCCTTTCTGGAGCCCCAGAATAGTAAAAACCGTGTTACCAAAACGTCATGCCCGTCTAAATGTTTACAATTTAACCATTACTAAGCATTCCTAACAGTGTCATTCATTTGTGCTAATCACAAGCTAATTATGGGCTATTTAACCATGTCGGTTTGTAGTAGATGAGTCGTGCTCGCCAGCCACTGGTCTGCGGACCACTGTTGGTCCGTGAGGTCCGAAAGGTTGGTGACCATTGGACTAGAGGCCTGTATGGTCTGGACGTGAGACAGACATGTAAAGGAGTGTAATGCATGCCAGGCAGTTAAGAGAGGGTATCTGCTGCTGTACCTACAATGTCATTTGATGATAATGTCCAAGGTTTAAACGTGAGGCTCTGGGTGAAGTCTGAGTGGACCAGGCCAAGTGGTCCACCAGTCCTCCAAGGCCTGGCGTGGGGATGGGGAGCTTAGGCGTCTGGAATGGGATTAGGTAGCGACATGCAGGGTCCAGACAGGAGGTCCCTGGGAGCAGGGCTGTCACCCTTGCTGGTGTGGAGCACACAGCTGACTTGGCCTCCTGACCTATATAGAGGTCCCTATTTTGGACATGCCCCTCAGCACAGCTCCCGTGCACTGAAATGACCAACGATAGAAAGAACTGAGTCCCAGAACACCACAACTGGAGCGTTCCCTGGCCACCTTTTGCTAGATCATTATATCTACTTCCGAGGTATTTTTTACTTTGGAACTGCCTTTTTGTTCAGTTTGGAAGCTTTGAGAATTTTACTTTAAACAGAAGAGAGCAAGATGGTAAATTTGTTCAATACAGTTGGTCCCATTAGAAAAATTCTGGCTTCTCCAGCATTCTGTACCTGGGAGGACACACATTAACTAAGTTGGTAACTCGGTAACCTCAGAGCCCAGCCATGTTTTCCCTCTGATGTTTCACTGTATTCCTGTAGAGCACCGGTGGGAATGTCTGGCCCGTGGGCAGTGTGGGGCCCGTAAAATCATTCGGTCTGGCCGTGCCAAGGCATTAGGGGTGTGTTAATGAAATGCTTGACCAATTACAGCAGGCCAGTTTTTAAGTTGATAATCTTGTATGGCCCTGGAGTAATGCTATAATTATCCAAATGGCCCTGGGCAGAAAAATGGCTCCCCAGCCCTGCTGTAGAGCGTCAGGATCCAGCTCCCTGACCCCTTCTTGACATGTCAACCCAAGTGTGAGAAGTGGAGGCTCCGTTTATCAACCCTAGCAGCGGTGCTCAAGTTCAGTTCAGGCCTCATCTCCGTCTCTGGTTACTCCGAAAGCTTGCGCATAAATCCTTCCTGCATTTATTCAGAATATGAAGATGTTTGAGATTTTTTGCCACAGCAATGCCATCCATCTCATGGGCCTCAGCAGAAGCTGATGGAATGTAATCAGCAGTAAATCAAGGGCAAGTCCAAACCAGACTGGAAGCACGTCATGAATATTCGAGAACATCTGGATGTGTTTGTGGGAGTGCGTGCTATTTCTCTACCGCGTGCGACAGCAGAGACGTGCTTCTTAACAGAGCTGCCCAGAGGAAGACAGATTTCCAGCTGTGATTTCAGAGGGAACTGTGGTTGGTATGGGAGTGTTCTTTCTCCCTGGACTGTGGGTTACGCTTCTTGCGAGATCGTCCTTTGATCACTTGTATCTTTTGGAATCTGGTTTGGTATTCTGTCTGAATTCCTCGTCACAGCCAGTCACCTGACTCAAGAAGGGCGAACCTCTCTGTCTGAAGGAGAATGCTAACTTGAGGAGAAACGTACTGCTTTGTGTTTTTGATGAATCTTTTAAATACCAGTGATAGTACGAGAATTATCAATCTGCCTCACGGAGCACCCGTTACCTGCCTCGCTGCCTCAAGTGCTGTCAATAACTAAAAAGGAAGGGTAAAGAATGAGGAGGCCACAATACTAACAGTGCTGATAGTGACCAATAATGACATTTTAAAGATACAGTGGAGTATATGAGGCTTTCAAATGGACCTTAGTTAGTTCTTTTAATAACCCTGTGAGATGGGTATGAGTAAGTCTTAACGATTTCGGTTGGACAGAGGCAGAAACGACTGGTCCCAAAGGGAGGCATATAATCGGGTGGGGAGGTTCTGGCTGCATCACCCACCTGCCTGGAGGTTCACTTGTCAGATGGGGATGACAGTGGCTTCTTCATCAGGTTGTTGCAAAGGTTAAGTAAGACTAAGTTTGTAGAACACATTGCAGCGTCCCTGGGTGCGTGCTAGAGTTCAATAAATATTTACAATAAATATTATTGTTATTTGTAGTAGGACAAGCATAAAATCGCATTTGTTAAAAGTAAAATAAATAGTTGGTAGGAGAGAGGACTTGAAACAAGTAGGACAATGCCAAATCTCTGAATCCCCCCAGACCACCCACTAACTTTTGCATTTTACTCTCAGGAGATTCCTTGATGCCTTCCCACTCCTGCCCCACTTTTACCCCCTTCCCCATAAATCTTGTTTCACAGATTAGTTTGTGTTGGGTAATCCTATCTAATAAGGAGGGAATATGCTAATTGACTACCCAGGCCTCAAAGATGGCGGCGCCTAGTCCCCTTAGCCCCCCAGCCGCCCTAGGCCAGCCTGAGGTGAAGGCAAGCCTCAGGTGGTGATTGCTCAGGTAACCAGGGCTGGCCGAGGTTTGGCAGCAGCAGAGGTATGATGAGGTGTCTGTCACCTTCCCTGATCGTTGGGTAACCTACCACTCCTGAGGGCTCCTGGACTGTGAGGGCCAGGCTGAGGGACTGCCTCCCCCCACCTCCAGTGTATGAATTTTCTAGTCCTATATAATAAAAGGCTAATATACAAATTGTCTCCTTGACTGGGAGTTCCACGGGGTTTCAACAGGGAGTTTGACCAGGGGTCAGGGCTGGCCCACCAACCACCATCGCTCTCCTCCACACCCCCCCCCCCAACTGATCCCTCCCCTAATCGGCCCCCCAACCCCCAATAGGGGAGGGCTAGCCGTACCCCACCGGTATTCATGCACTGAGCCTCTAGTATAATCAAAAAGAGTAATATTATAAGGCATAGTATAATATAAAATAGTATTGTACAAATTACAGTGATACACATTTTAAAAATTTGAGAATACTACTCCATAAAATTCTTTAAAAAAGAAGTTTAAAGTTTCTTAATACCAATTATGAAGGATAAGAGTTCTAAAGAGTTGGGTTTTAAATAGCTTTCTGGATTTTCACATTTTGTATCCATTCTCTCTAAATGACTTCATCTCTTCTTTCTCCTTTGCATCTACACTCACATACAGGCATGTGTGATGTTATTTTTCTGGCAGATTGGAAACAGTCAATTAAGAGAGTTGCCTGGTTGCTAGAGGAAGTCATCTGATAGTGGTAAGAAATGTTAGCAAAGGAAGAGACAGAAACTAGAGGGGATAAATGGTGGTGGGGAAAACAAAATGAAATAAAAGCAACCCAGCAACTCACTCTAAGAAACATAAATAAATGGGGGAACTGAAAAGTTCAACAGCCTGGATTATTGAGAATTGGGGCAAGCGACTTAGTCCATTCTGTGGGCAATCTTGAATTTAAGAGAATCTGTTAAAGCACATCATCTACTTTGTTGCAGAACACAGGGTATAATAGGCTTTAGAGGTATTTATTCACTCAAGAAGGCAAGAAAGAACCAATAGGAAAGTAAATATAGTAAAATAACAAAATAACTAAATAGAGTAAAAGAAAGCATCTTACTGCCTTACCTGTATGTAGCCTTTTCTTTTATATATATATATATATATATATATATATATATATATATATATATATTTGATTTTTTACAGAGAGGAAGGGAGAGGGATAGAGAGTTAGAAATATCGATGAGAGAGAAACATTGATCAGCTGCCTCCTGCATACTCCCTGCTGGGGATGTGCCTGCAACCAAGGTACATGCCCTTAATCAAAATCGAATCTGGGACCTTTTAGTCCGCAGGCTGATGCTCTATCCACTGAGCCAAACCGGTTTTGGCTGAAGTCTTTTCTTGAAAACTAATTTTCTTTAACAGAATAACCTATTAGAGGGTTATTACAGTTTTAGTGTGTGTATTCTGTAAAAAACTATTTTAGAAACAGCCAAATGATGGCATGTGATATTCTCCTTGAGAATCAATGCAGGGAACTGATAAAATCAGCCAAGTATAAACAACACTTACTATTTGTGTGTGTGTGCGTGTGTTTCAGAAACTTAGTGTCATGGGGAAGTTATCAGTAAGCCTCCTTTCAGGAAACCTATGTTGCAATAGAACGAGGCAGCCAAGGATAAGATTATATCAGTCACATTCGTAAGTGGGTGACACAGATCTATCTGCCTACAGCGAATTCTAGCTCACCTTCAGTTCACGTGGACACACGTTAAGCATTGGGACAAGAGAAGAGGTAAAAGGGGAGAGTGTGTTGGCTGGAAAGCTTAGGTGACTGGTCTGGACTTTGGGTTGGGGTCAGGACTCTTCAACGTAATTATCAAGTGTAAGTCTTAAGTAAGGTTTGTGAATAATTGGGACAAGAACTTGTATAATTGCTCAGCTTATCCTGTGCCATAAACTGGACCAACAGAAGTAAACAGCTGGGATTTAGATGACTTTAAAAGGGCTGGACCTCTGCAGGGCATTTATAGTTAGAATGACAAGGCCAACTATAGTAACAACCAGGATCATGTATTTTTCCCCAGGTAGATATTATCTGTGTGTGTGTGTTTTAATTATACACTAAATTTTATTTATTTTTCCTTGGTTTTTATTTATTTTTAAAATTTTTTAAATTTCTTTATTGATTAAGATATTACATATGTGTCCTTACCCTCCCCTTCCCATTGCTCCCCCACCTTTCCACTCAAGCCCTCACCCCCCCTGTTGTCTGTGTCCATTGGTTAGGCTTATATGCATGCATAAAAGTCCTTTAGTTGATCTTTCCCTCTGACCCCCACCCTCCCCTACCTTCCCTCTGAGGTTTGATCATCTGATCAATGCTTCTCTGTCTCAGGATCTGTTTTTATTGATCAGCTTATGTTGTTCATGATATTTTACAAATAAGTGAGATCATGTGATATTTATCTTTCTCTGACTGGCTTATTTCATTTGGCATAATGCTCTCAAGTCTCATCCATACTGTTGCAAATGGTAAGAATTCCTTTTTTTTTTTTTTTTTTTTTTTTTAACCACAGCATAGTATTCCATTAAGTAGATGTACCACGGTTTTCTAATCCACGTATCTGCTGATGGGCATATAGGCTGTTTCCAAATTTTAACTATGGTAAATTGTGCCGCTATGAACATAGGGATGCATGTATCCTTTCTGATTGGTGTTTCTGGTTTCTTGGGACATATTCCTAGAAGTGGGATCACTGGGTCAAATGGGAGTTCCATTTTAGTAGTTTTTTTTTTTTTTTTTTTTTAGGAAACTCCATACTGTTCTCCACAGTGACTGCACCAGTCTGTATTCCCACCAGCAGTGCACGAGTAGATATTGTCTCTTAATTAAATACCACAGCTAATTGTGTTCTTTTTAAAAAAATATGTTTTTATTGACTTTTAGAGGGAAGGGGAGAGGGACAAAGAGATAGAAACATCAGTGAGAGAGAAACATCATCCTGTGCTGTGCCCATGTAACACAGACTTGAAGACAGGACGGAGGGTAGGATGGCTGGAGGGCAGCCAGAAGTGCAACTTCTCATAGTGGGGTTCCGATCACCCGCCTGAACCGAGGAGGAGCACATTTTGCATATAAGCCCAAATTTCAGTCGGAAGTGAATTTCTTTCAGTGACCCTGTTTCTTTGCTTCTTTCTTTTGACTGGAATTGTCACCATCTGAACCTCAAAGAATACTTCTGAAGTGTTTCATTAGGAGGCCCAGTGTGGATATTGCTGCTACGAGTGAAATCTGTTTCTGAACTGCAACAGATAAAAACAAAATTATAAATAAACACATTTAGCATATGTTGTTTTATGGTAATGTTTGAGAAATTGAAAACAGAACAAGGTCCTATACATTAGCACCCAGCAGAGAGGCCGCCAACTTCTCCGTATCACCTCCTAGGACAACTCGATCCCCAGTAAGGGACGTGCAGGGGGAAGCTGATCAATGATTCTCTTTCATCATTGATGTTTTCTATCTCCCTTTCCTTTTCTCTCTGAAATCAATAAAAACATGTTAAAAAAAAAAGAGAGAGAGAAAAAATAAATTTAATACAGTTATCTATGTGATTTCAGAATTATCTTTAAAAACTGCAGCCTGTATTTAAAGCCAAACAAGAGGTGATTTCTTGTGTCTTTTAATGAAGAAATGTTGGAGGCAGTCACAAAACGAGTCAAAAGACCAAATCCATTTCTTGGAGAGTCACTTTCACCACAGACCATACGGAACATACCCTTAGCTTGACATGAATACTCATACTTCCCCATCAAGAAGTTGCTTGTAAAAAATTCCTGTTGTGTGTCAGTGTCAGTTGGATCGAATATTCCTATGATAAAGTAACAGTGAGTTTAGAGAGAGTTTGTAGAGGGATCCTTATGAGTACTCACCATGAAAAACTGCTGGTGGGTGTATTTAAATATATATATATATATATATATATATATATATTTTATTGATTTCAGAGGAGAAGGGAGAGGGGGAGAGAGATAAAACATCAATGATGAGAGTTAATCACCAATTGGCTCCTTCTTCATGTCCCACACTGGGGATTGAGCCCACAACCCAGGCATGTTCCCTGACCAGGAATTCCCTCTGGTTCATCCGTCGACGCTCAACTACTGAGCCACGCCAGCCTGGCTCGGTGGGTGTATTTATGTTACAAGAAAAAGGAAATGTGGGCAGCAGTGCCCAGGGTTATCTTTTTAATGGTTGCACATTCAGATCACAAGTTATTTATCATCTAGACTTGATTTTTATTTTAGAAAATTCTTAAAGTTCTCAATTGGTTTCATAAAACAAGAGCCATACCCTTCCATAGACTGTCAACCATATACCAGCATGACATTTTCTCTCTGGGACAGTGTTAAACTATGAGTAGCACATAAAGACACATTGCATACTGAACAGAAACCTCATGAGATAATAAATAGCCACGTTGCATTAGGGGTAATTACATGTTCCGTTTACAATGGACGGCTGTGAGAAGGACCTCATAAACCACAGGCTTTGCCCACCACACATCCATGACACAGGCATAGAAATTGCCTCCCAGGTCTGTAGTCTTAATTAAGCAATTTCATGAATTTTAGTTAAATATAAAACTGTGATTCAGGCAATCCCTGAGGTTTGATTGAGTAGTACTTGAGTAGATATGCTGTGGTTCAACAGACAAAATATCTTTCCACAAAAATAAACTCACGAAATCTTTTTCTTATTTTTGTATTACAGTTGACTTATAATAGTATATTAGTTTCAGGTGTCCACCTGTTAGACATTATAAAACTTATTAAATGATCATCCTGAAAAATCTCATACCCATCTGATACCATACCTAGTTATTGGAAGACTTTCTGTAATTCAGCATTATGCAGTGGTCAGTCAACATTTATTCAGCCTGACCACATGCAAGACTCTATCTCAAACTGTATAGAATACAAAGAATGGAATGAAAAATGTCACTTGGGTTTTTAGTGATTTTCCATGTAAAAATATTGAGGTTAACATGGAGCTTGACAGCTCCTTAAAATTTCCTGTTGTTTGCAACTTACCCACCATAATGGGAATATTTGTTGAAGCTTCTATACAAACTAAGTTCTTGGTGGATTTTTCAATAGTTTTTCAATTCTTAATCTTCATTTTGATATAATTCATGTTGCATAATCCCTTCATAGCCTGCAGCTACACTATGTATACGTTGATACTCTGACTCGTTATGACTTGTTCAGGTGTGAAAGAAGCATATATGTTCCTGACTCACCATATTTCAAGATGTGTAAGAGGGCTGCGTTTTGCAAGTAAGGGGATCATTTTTGGCTAGATTGTGCCTTAGGGATTGAGAAAAATCAGATTTCACTTAAGAAATGCTGAACAAGCACCCAATGCTTGTTTTTCACGTAACATTTCAATCTGTTTCTCACGCTCTCCTGGCAATAGTAGCAGGTATCCACTTAGGTGCTGGCACTTTCCGATGAGGATTCTAATGTGTTAGTTATACCTAGAGCGTTGCTTAAAAATGATGTGTAGTGGTACAATGAAATATTTACTAGTATTGCTTGTTTTTTAAACTTATCATTTGTGCCAGAGTTACTAGCCCAAAGCCTAGATTATTACTAGTACATAGAGGGAAACTGTCACAGGAAAGTTATTATTATTAGGAGGGAAGGGAAGGAGGGATTTCTTAAAGCAACTCAGTGATTCTGAATAATACTGTGTATATTGACTTATCAAATCCACAAAATGTTATTGTAATTTTAGTAAGTTGAGCTACCTGAGGATTAGTTTGATCATGTTTGGGGGCTCAAGGGAGCTTGGTACAGTTCCGTTTCAATTGAATTGGATTAAGTAACTTGCAGAGTAGGTTGTACCCGTGTTGTCGTAACTCCTGAATGCCAGTTTCATAGTTTGCCATTGTCTTGTGGTTAAAAGGAAACTTATGGAAAAGTCCGATTAGGAGAGTGACCCGGGAATGATGTGCTTGGGAATTCTGATTTATTAACAGCGTGGTTGATTATTTGGGAGGAGAAAAAGCAGTTAGAAAGCTGTTGCTGCAGTCCAGAAAGATGAAAGGTAACAAAAGCCTGAGCAGAGATCGAGGCATAGAAATGGGAGTGAGGAAACATGCCCTTGGAGTTTAGAACTTGACCAAATCTGTGGAAGGGACAGGGATAAGGGAAGATGCTGGAAGTGGACGTGACTGTTAACAGAAGAGAGGGAGGAGGCTGGGTCTGGGCAAGGCCAGGAGCTCACTTTATAAGGTGTAGAGATTGAGGTTCTGTCTGGACTTTCTTGTCGGACTGCACAGCAGGAGGCCCCTGATTGAGAGAAGCATCTGGAGGTTCTGTCTGGGTAGCTCAGTTGGCTGGAGCCTCATCCCGACCTGCCTAATCAGTTGTCAGCACGGGCAAGAATATTACTGTTCTGACATTTGACCCAGGTTTTTCTCTAAGGGCCCCCTTGTTATATCATGTCCCTGGAGGAGAATACAAGATTGAAAAAGCAATACTTAAAGAAAAGTATTAACTTTGTAGGAAATATAGTACCTGGGCAGTTTTCTTAGAAAGAAAAAAGAGAGAGAGACAGAGAGAAAGGGAATGGTTTAAATCAAAGGAGGATCACTGTTCAGGTTTGACTAAGTCCTCTGGGATGATCAGCATTGTTCTCTCCGCAAGGTTAGACACTAGATGATAATAATGCAAGTGGGTTTGAGAACATGCCAGCATTTGGCCCTGCAAACTTCAAGAAGTGAGAAGTTGATAGCAGTTTCCCGAGAGTCAGCAGGACGCACGTCACCATGGAGCCGTCTTGGTGGTGTGCTGATTGTGGAGTGGAAAGCCAAGGCGGAAAGGAGGTGAATGCCAGTGTCCCTATCCTAGGAGGAATACAACTACCCTTAAACCTCTTAGCCATAGGCCATCCAGTAAATGTTCCTCCTCTGTTACAGGGTTCCTTTGGCAAAAGGAGGCATTGGTAAAAGAGGGGGTGAGGGACCTACCTTCACTCATTAAAAATAAACTTTTCCTGCTGCCAGAAAAGCTTTGTGTCCTCCTCCTCCTCCTCCCCCTCCTCCTCCTCCTCCTCCTCCTCCTCCTCCTCCTCCTCCTCCTCCTCCTCCTTCTTCTTCTGCAAAAATGAAACTTAGAATTCTCGAGAGCAGGTGCCCATTTTTAAAGGATCACCAGCTTTGTGTTATAGTCCAGGGAGATAAAGGTGATCCCACGTTAAACCTACACCGGTCAAGGCACTTGGCTTAACTGACCAAGCAAGTCTAGCCAGGGCCTAGGGCCTCAGGGCCACTGGCGTTGGTATTTGCAAGTTCCAGAACATCCCACACGTCTCGTCAGTGTGCCCTCGGCTGTGCCACCAGCACAGTGACTCACTCTCCTACCTGGAAATGATATCGGGCCAGACAAGATGCCATCCCTTCCCTCTTTTCCCCTTTGAATTCCTTATTTTCAAAAGAGTTTAAACAAAGCGAGCTCTTTGAGTTTCCCTGAAAACTTGGCATTGATTACAACTAGTTTTAAATGTCCTTTGTATCCCATTCAATAATTCCCACCAGTTGTATGCTGTTTTTGAGGTATGCTCAATGAAAAAATAATGGGTTTTTCTCTAGTCCACAAAAGGAAACACTCTAGGTTTTGCTCAACTGGTAGAGGGGTTTTAAAAATAGCTCTTGAATTTTGCAAGCGGAATGCCATGTGTGAGCTCCCGGGACAACATGTGTGCTATATGTCACAAAGCCCATCACAAGTGTTACCTAATTACCCCGCCCAGGCTCTGACAGGTGGCAGGCTCCTCGGCGGCTTGTAGGGAGAGGGAGCTACTGTGTGTGTTTGCCATCCGCTCAGAACAGCGTCTTTGTGTTTTGAGGCTGTGATGCCTCAAGAGGGAATGGATCTTCATGGGTTTGCCGTTGAAGTAGTTAGATAACCCAAGACCTTCTTCCTTGAGACATTGGTTAGATAATCCAAGACCTTCTGTGGACATTCATTACCACCTTTAGCAACTTCAGATTTTTTTCCAGACAAGACCCGTGATTGCTAGCAGGGTCAGAGATATGCGGGAGAGACCAGTACTTGGATATGCGCCCCTCCCCACTGGGGTGGCCTCACGGCAGGGATTGATTGGAGAGGCTTCAGGTCTTCAGTTAGGAAGTTCAAGTCTGGGCAAGCAATAGGTGATGGGGGCGCTCAAGCCGAGTAGTGGGGTAAGGGCAGCATGTGGAACCTGAGAGCAGCCCGTATTTGCATGTCTTCCCATTGTTAACTCTGGGAAGGTCACTTGGCCGACCTGTCCTGGGAGAAGACCAGTTATCAGAACAAAGCCTGAGAAGGAGGAAAATGGCAAAGCAAAACACTTGGGTACAGGCTAAGGAGTAGGGAAAGAGGTCAGGGACCTAGGAAGCCAAAGGTGGCTCTGTCGTCAGCGTACAGGCACTGACCAGAAAGGCCAGAACCGTGGTCGGCAAACTGCGGCTCGCAAGCCACATGTGGCTCTTTGGCCCCTTGAATTTTTAGCAAAGGCCAGCTTAGGAGTACCCTAATTAAGTTAATAACAATGTACCTACCTATATAGTTTAAGTTTAAAAAATTTGGCTCTCAAAAGAAATTTCAATTGTTGTACTGTTGATATTTGGCTCTGTTGACTAATGAGTTTGCCGACTACTGGGTCAGAAGATGTTAGTGTGACAATTAAGAGTATTCGCACCTGCATCAAATAGACTCTGCACCTTCTAGCATGCGGTCTTGGCAAGATACATAATCTCTGTGCTTCAGTCTTCTTGTTGGTAAAATGGAAATAGTAAAATTCCCTTCCTCGTAAAGTTTTTTGAGGAGATTAAATGTCAAGTGCCTGGAATGGTATGTGGCACTAAGTGGCACTTGATAGATGTTGGCAGCCAGGGAAGTGAGGAAGATGATGATGATGGTTATAATCATGCTGGTGATGATTATATTGATGAAGATAATTAGACAGTTCTGCAGAAGTGCTTGCCTCTCAAGACCGAATTGGCCCTGGGTCATGTATTTAATTTACAGGTGGAGTCCAGTGACTGCCAGCAGGTAGGGAAGTGGGATTCAGGGTGAGAATTAGCCTTGGTGTGTGTATGGGGGATACTGACCAGCTTGTGGCTGCTCTTTCTGTTGTTATTTGATATCACCTTGGTGTGGGTAGCTGAATCAGTTCATCAAGTCCATTTTTAAAACATGTACCATTTGAATAATTATTTAAGAGAGGATTTTTAAGGAAATAATGATTTGCTTTTATGGATTCCTAAACCACTCTGTTCAGTTTTCCCCTTGGTCGCCTACAAGGACAGATGGCAGTCTGGGTGATCCTTAACAAAACCCTTGATACATGTGGCAGAAGATATATATAGAGAGCTTAATCCAGCTTCTGTCCTTCCTTGAACTTGTTTCTGTCATTGTTTTGCTTTATTGCTCAACACACTGTTTAATGCTTTACAGATTAAATTATACACTGCCAATACCCTGGGATTAAAAATACAATAAAAATGTTGCCTGGCCGGAGAGACTTGGTCAGGTATCATCCTGTGACCCAAAAGGTTGCCAGTTGGATTCCAGATGAGGGCACATACCTGGGTTGCAGGTTTGAGCCTGCTCAGGGCACGTATGTATCTCTCTCTCTTGGATATCTCTCTCTTTCCCTCCCCGCTTCCTCTTTCTAAGCATGTCCTCAGGTGAGGATTAAAACAATTAAATAAATACATACATGAAATGAAATGTAAAAACCTTTAAAAATACATATATAATTGAAATTTTAATTTAATTGATAAATGTTTATTGATTTTTCTACTACGTGCAAGGTTTCCTATGCTCTTCCAAGCTCCTCTGCTGCATTTCATTCCCTTATTCATTTACTCTGATGCTTATTGTATGGGTACTGAATCTCCACCAGGCACTTCACTAGGGCTCAGGATGCCCAGAAACCTACAGTGAAGTCTTCACTGACAGATACAGATCCCGACAGTGCCCTGTGGTTACCCGCTATAGTGGGAACACCTGGTGGCCTTAGGGAAGCAGGGAAGGCCCATGGAAAAGGTGACATTTTTATTTTTATTTTTTTATTTTTTATTTTTTTTAAAATCAATCTTTATTGTTCATATTATTACAAAGGTTCCTCATTTCTTCCCCCCTCCACCAGGTTCCCACCCCACCCTCTGCCCCCTCCCCACCCCCCATTGTCCTCATCCATAGGTGCACAGTTTATGTTCAGTCTCTTCCCCGCTCCACGAGAACAGTCAGTAAAAGGTGACATTTTTAATTTCCCTAAAGTTTTGTCAAAAATGTTCATTAAAACTTCTAAATCTTGGCGTTTAGAGCCCTCTCTTGGTTTGGAGCAACGTCCAGTCTTGCCTGGCGATTACTCTCTTCCCGTCTTCTTGTCTGTTCAGTCGTTTTCACTGCTCATCCTGGCATTAAAATATTTGGTGACATGTGGGGGGTTTACACATTGCTCTGACTGTTTTATGGCTAAGAACTGGAGGATCCTCCCATATCTAAAGGCCATTTTCTCTGTAGTGTAATAAGTATTTTCATGAGTTACTAAGGACATGAGTCTGGTGATTAAAATTTGGAATGCTTAAAGACTATAGCAATTTTCACCAAAACCGGTTTGGCTCAGTGGTATAGCGTTGGTCTGCGTACTGAAAGGTCCCAGGTTCGATTCTGGTCAAGGGCATGTACGTTGGTTGCGGGCACATTTCCGGTAGGGGGTGTGCAAGAGGCAGCTGGTCGATGTTTCCCTCTCATCGACGTTTCTAGCTCTCTCTCTCTCTCCCTTCCTCTCTGTAAAAAATCAATAAAAATATATTAAAAAAAAAAGACTATAGCAACTTTCAAAATGTATAACATTTTTGTGTGTCAGAGATGAGCTCGGATCCCAGGGTTCTCTTTATTATGAATGTTATACACTGAATGAAAAATTACCAAATGCTAGTGCTTTGAATTTATTCATTAGTTTAGGAAAAAGATGGGTGACTAGCAGTGAGACCCTCTCACTACCGGGATTACATCTTTTTATAAATTATTTTATTCTGTAACGGATCTGAATGTACCAGGCAAGGCTTTTTATTCCATGATTCTCTAAGTCACAGTCAGATGTCCAGGTTCTGTCAGCCTGCTGGAGGGGCATCTAGTATTTTGGACCCAGCCAGCTCCTCCCCAGCTTCCCAGGCGCCGCAGGCACTGCAGACCCTGGGAAAGGGCCGGCCGCCTGTTTTCTGCCCTTGGAGATCAGGTCCGATGTGTTTCCTGCCTGAACTTGTCTGAGGTTGTTGTGTGTTGGCTTTTCCTGAGGGGGTAAGGGGTAAATGCTATCTTCAAGGGGGGAATTGGCATACTGTTTGTGTACCTGCAAATTTTCTTTACATAGAATTGCATAATATGATACGAAATAACCATTTTTAATTAACATCCTGGAGATATTTTGGTAATGGAGGCTAGATTAGAGATGCTAAGAAAATACTTCCGATTCCTTCCTTCTGTGCTATATTGGTAAGGAAGGCTAGACAGGGCAGTTTAAGAAAAAGGGAGAGGACAGGGGAGGGTGGGTGGGTGGGAGGTAATCAGCCGAAGGCCTTGTATGCCTATAGGCATAACCCATGGACACAGCCTGTGAGGTGGTGAGGCCCTGGGATCGGGGGCGGAGTGGATGAAAGGGGTTGTTGGGGAAAAGGGGGGACATATGTACTACTTTCAACAATAAAGATTTAAAAAAAAAAAAAAAAGAGAGAGAGAGAAAGAAAAAGGAAGAGTAAAGCAAAATTTCTGTGAGGAACATTCTGAATGTTTTAGAATTTAATAATATGATGCAGTTAACAAATAAGGCACTAGGATATGTGTATGTGCTGAAGATATTAAGTAAAAAATGTTCCACAAAGATCTATTTGTAGAAAAGAAATTGGAGATTAAAAAATAACATAGATCTTCTGTGCCATAGATGTTGTCCGTCCTAGTTACAGTATGGGAATCTTGTTACTGTGCTGTGTATATGTGTAAATTTTGAACTAAACCTGACTCTTGGTCTATAGAATGAATAACATTAGGAAAAATACACTTTAAATGGAATCAATTTTGTTTTGCTCTCTGATTGTAATAGTGGTACATATATATTGTAGAAAAGTAAGAAGATACAGAAAATATCTTAAGAAATATAGAAAATAATTATGCTTAAGCCCACCCCCACTCCCATCTCAGATATAACTACATATAAACACTTATTTCCTCCCATGTTTTTGTCTGTACATATATTTTTGTTCATCAGATATTGAGGACCTACTAAGTGCCAGACACTCTGCTGGGTTCTGGGGATATACTAATGAACAAAACGTACCGAAGTCCCTGCCCCAGTGGAGTTTACATTCTATCTGTGTACACCCATACACCCAAATCCACACTGGGAACAAGGTGGTGTGTTTGCTTGTATTCCTTAACCTTCTATATGGAATACTTTTCCCTTAATGAATATTCTTCAGTATTATAATTTTTAATGATTATATACCCTTTTGCCTGTGACTATGCTATAATTTGTTTATGAACCCCCCAATTCAAACTATTTAGGTATTTTTCCATTCGTTTGTTGTTATAAAAGTAAGTAATTTGAATATCTTTGAATGTATTTTTTCACCTACCTAACTTACCTTCTCAGGGTAGTTGATTGAATATGAGTTTAGCAGGTTAAAGAGCGGGAACATTTTTTCCCCCAAAAATATTTTTATTGATTTAAGAAAATATATTTTTATTTATTTCAGATAGGAAGGGAGATGGAGAGAGAGGGAGATAGAATCATCAATGATGAGAGAGAATCATTGATCGGCTGCCTCCTGCATACCACACACTGATCAAACCTGCAACCTAGGCATGCGCCCTGACTGGGAATTGAACTTCCTAGTTCATAGGTCGACGCTCAATTACTGAGCCACAGCAGCTGGGCTACTTTAATTGATTTTTAATAGAGAGAGGAAGGGAGACAGAAGAGAGACATTGATGTGAGAGCAAAACATTGACTATCTCTTGAACGCTCCCCAGTGGGTATTGAGCCAGCAACCTTTGGGTGCCTTGGAGGATGCCCAACCAGCTGAGCCACACCGGCCAGCGCAGGAACATTTTAAAGACTCCAGAAGTACTGCAAAATTACCACCCAGAAATATTGTACAGATTGCACTCCACTGGCAACATAGCCGCACTCCTTTTAAAATTTCACCCTTCCTAGTATTTAAAATAATTTGGAAAAAGAAAACCGTACCAGTTTGATGAAAGGTAGTCTTGTAGTGTTTCAAATTGTACTTCTTTGATTATTTCTAAGAGCACACATATTTTTATGCCTTCATTTCTGTGCCATTTGCCCATTTTTCTATCTAAAGTCTTGTTTTTCTTATTTATTTGTCAGCACTCTTTATGTATGGAGCCATTTAGAACATTATCATGTATGCGGCAAGTTTTCCCCTAGGTGGAGAATACATATTTTCCCCCAACTTCTCCACCAACCAAATAATAAGAAGGGAAAGTTAGGGGATGAAAAGTTGGATTTTCAACCAGAATCTCTCTCCGCCATAACAGCAGCGACATATGACTGCAGTATCTGCAGGCAATAATGCCCAAGAAACACGTCAGTTCTACACACAGGGCTGCCTTCAGTGCTTTGACTAGTGGGCAGATGAGCACAGAGTGAACTCAGTAGTGATCAAATGGTGCTCCACCTAGCCCTCCTCCCCATAGTAATCCCAGTGCATGTGGATTTAATTGAGTGCTATCTCCTGTGAACCTCATGTTATGGATAACACCTTCAGATTGTAGCAAAAAAAAAAAAAAAAAAAAAATAGTTGGGCCTTGTGGTTGTGAATAAATGAACTAAGAATGAGATCCTGGCAAACAGCTGCTGTTCTGAACAGGGGTGGTGGGGGGTGGGGGTGGGGGTGTAGATTTATGTTTAAACCAGAGTAAACTATGCAGCCAGGTAATAATTTTGAGCAATAAAGTACTTTTGTTACAGTAACCGTTAAAGAAACAGATAAATCACAGTAATTTCAACATGGCACTTTAGCCATTTAATAAATGGGTATTTTTAAATTTCATTTGCTTTTTGAACTAAGTGCAATAATTTATAGAGTAGTCATCTAAAGATTAATGCTCAGAAGGGAGGAAAATCACTACACAAGAACAGAAACATGTTATTTATGTATATTACATTGGGGTTTAGTCTGCCTATAGTTTCCATTATAAACTTGAGTTTTCCGGCATTTCTAATACAGCAATAAAACATGTTCTGTAGGCTAAAATCTGGCATTTGTTTCACCATTCTGAGATTCTAATTTTTATTTTATTCTTACATTTTTTTTCCCCTTACGTACTATGGCATCCTACATGTATTTAAAAATGTCTTACATCACTAATTAACACTATTAATTCAAAAGTTGATTTATTTTAGAAGTAGGTTTGTGACTGATGATTTCAGTATCCACTGGACTGTTGTTAATGCTGAAGCTTCGTAAGCTGGTTTCCCAGGTTTTAACGATTGTTTCACTGTTATGATAGCACCAGTTGATTTCTCAGCCACAAAGACAGTAATATTGTACTAAATGGTGACAAAACGTGAGCCAATTTATTAGAGGGTTCATTAAAATTTAGCCTCTCCAGTTTGGCCAGGCTGCATAGTTTTAAATAGCCCATATTCCAGTGCCTAGTCTGCTAATTCATCAGTTCCGATGTTATTTATATTATAATAGGGAGGCTTTTGTAATTTTATATTCTCAGTTGGTTTCTCTTCCTTGACTGTGAGCTCCTGAAGGTCACTGACTATTTTACAATCCCAGTACCGAGCATGTCAATTAAGTATAGCGTTCACATGTAAGAAACATAGGTTGAACAAATGAATGCATTGGATAATGCGTCAGATTTGGGCTTTCTGTCACCAATTTGTAGAAGTTATCCATCCTAAAATGTTTGAGTCATTGGTTAGAACTTGTTCATTTTGCCATTAAAATATAATGTAAAAGGTAAATTACTCCACAAAATCTTACCTTATTCCCAGTAATAGAATCACAATAGTCAGACAGAGGTTTGACCTATTTCCTGAAAGAACCCTCATCCCAGGTAGCATATGTCCCTGTGGCCATGCTCAAATCCTCCAAGGACAAGGATTTCACACATTGTAAGTACTTTATTCCATTTTGGACACCTGGATTTACTTGCTTTTCTTTGTCCCTTTCTTTAAAAAATAAATAATACTGAGTCCCGGCTGGTGTGGTTCAGTGGGTTGAGCGCTGTCTCATGCATCTAGAGGTCACAGGTTCGATTCTGGTCAGGGTACATGCTTAGATTGTGGTGTGCAGGAGACAACTCAATGTTTCTCGCTTTCTCCCTTTCCCTTCCTCAACTTTTATATACCCACTTTCCTTTTTTTGAATGTGCCTGCAACCAAGGTACATGCCCTTGACCGGAATTGAACCCGGGACCTTTCAGTCTGCAGGCCGATGCTCTATCCACTAAGCCAAACCGGTTTCGGCTTAAGATTGCTTTTAAAAGACTAAAATGTTTTCTTTGGAAGTTTTAGACCAGTTCAGTACTTAGTGTCTTCACTAATACTTGGATTTTATCAATATTTTCTTTATAATCATGTGTTGCTTAAAAAACATCCTAAGTGCTTCCCCCCCTCGCATCCTCCCTCCGTGTGCAGCATTCAGGGTGCTGTGCGCCGTGGGAACCGGCTCCCGGCAGCTGCCTGGCCTCCGCTCCCTAGATGCCTTTCACATGTTTGTATGTCCCTTTCCTTCTCCGAGTAAACAGCCCAGTTCCTCCCATTGATCCTGTTTATATGATCCCATTTCCAGACACCGAGCTAGCGAAGGTTCTCCCGGTCTTCATTATCCTCCGGAAGACGCGGCATCCAGAGCCGAGCACCGCTGCCCAGAGGGCTCTGCCTCTTCCCGGGACGGCAGGGCCTGTGAGGGAGCCGGCGAGGGGCACGGTTCCTGGTGAGCCCAGGAGGCGCCAGAGGGCAGGCGCCCTGCAGGCCCTGGCGGCGTTTCTCACTCTTTCCCCCTGGCCGACCGGAACAGTGCTTAGCACGTGGGATGTGCGCACTCCGTCTCTTTAAAATTAAGGGGTGATTAGATGCAGGAGGAGGTGGGGAGGAACAGAGGGAAAGTGAAGTTAAGTGGGGTCATGTAGTTGCTTCCTGTCGCTTTTCTTAATCCGGATCAGCCACAGCAACGGGCTGTCAACTGCGCTTGGGGGGCGTGACACCATCTAGCGTGGCTGGATGTCGTGTTCTCCACTGGGACGCGCCGAGGCCGTGTGTACGGTCTTGTTGATAAGCCAGGTCCTGCTGGTAAAAATGAAACATTGAGTGCTTCAACTGGGTAGACTTGTTTTTTCGGATAATTAAAATGTCTTCCCTGTGCCTTTTAAGATTTACGTTCATGTCATGGCACTCTTAGGTCAGTTTTATTCCTGGTAAAAGCTGTGTTCTCCTAACAAGACACAACTTACTGGGAGTCTCCTTATAAAGTGGTAGATGCCACAGGCATGTGCAAATCGCCCCTCACAGCCCCCCCCCCCCCCGCCCCCGCCACCCCCCTTCCCTCCCTGAGTTTAGAGGGGTTCCCTCCCAGAATGGAAGGCCTCAGCAGACACCCGTGGTGTTTGTGGTGTTCACATGGTGTTTGTGGCGTTCACTGTGCAGGCCAGCCTGCTCAGCGTGCAGTCCTCTCGCCTTTCCGCCTCCTCCTTCCTGGGCTCCCAGGGAGGTGAGCGTGGCTTGGAGCTGTGCTGGTGGGCGCCTGACCTTCCTCTCTCTCTGCCTTGGGAACAGGAGAGGGCTCTCTCCCTCCTGCTTTTCCAGCTGTAAACCTCATTTGGCGTGGAGCACTGGCAGCATTAGAGGGCGGAGAGGTGTGGCTTTCCACAACAAGGTGGAAGCAACACTAGAGTGGGGCAGAGGGCATGATACCTTTCCCAGGATCTTACTCTGGCCCCGTGTATTTCGCCAGGGTTTCGTCACTGTAGAGTGAAAATGTCGTCCTTCATGGCCAGAGCCTCAGTTGTGTGCTGTGGGTGTGACTGGAGGTGTACTTGCACCTGCACCAGCAGGTGGGCGCATAGGTGCACCCGTAGACTTTTTTTTTTTTTTTTTAAATATATTTTATTTATTTTTTTTACAGAGAGGAAGAGAGAGGGATAGAGAGTTAGAAACATTGATGAGAGAATAATCGATCAGCTGCCTCTTGCACACCCCCTACTGGGGATGTGCCCGCAACTAAGGTACATGCCCTTTACTGGAATTGAACCGGGACCTTTCAGTCCGCAGGCCGATGCTCTGTCCACTGAGCCAAACCAGTTTCGGCTGGTTTGGGTTTTGGCAAGCCACTGATTTCATCTAGAAACACTGTTTTTTTTTGTTTTGTTTTTTTGTGTTTTTTTTTGTTCTATGTTAGATGTAATAAACATTTAGGGAGCTGTTATTTCCAGAGGTTGTCCAAGTTGACAAGAAATGGATTTGAGGTCCTCCACCCCCAGTAAATTTTTTTGTCATGTGATTCCTTAAAAAAACAAACCAAACCAAAACCCATAGAGTACTATGGTTTAGTTTCCTTCAGTCAAAATAGGAATATGAGATGATTTCTAAAATTATCATGCACCTTCCCTGTTATTCATAAAGTTTACGCATGGTTTTCTATGACATTAGTTATTACAGACATTAATACCTCAAAGAGAACGATAGTGTAAGTAACTGGTAACATTTGGTGCATGTCCTCAGAACTTTTCGTGGGTGTGCGAGCACACATACACTCATACGTGTTGGCCTACATTTATGTTTAGTTTGGGTTTCACTAAGGTAGGGATATTCCTTTAGCATTTATAATTTACAAACTCACTAAGAGTTTTAAATGGCAATGATATTTGTCATTCTTTTTCTTTTTAAAAAATATGCTTTTATGGATTTTAGAGAGAGAGGAAGGGAGAGGGAGAGGGAGAGAGAAACATTGATCGGCTGCTTCCTGTGTACCTCGTTCCTGGGGATCAAGCCCGCATCTACACATGTGGGGCCTGACCAGGGAGCCTTTGGTGCATGAGAGGATGCTTAACCAACTGAGCCACTCCAGCCAGGGGATATTTGTCATCCGTAACAAAGGTGTCCAGATGTGGCTTATTGATGAATAATTTAATCCATATATCAACTTTTATACCCCCACTTTCCTTTTAAATGTACTTTAAAAATTTAAACTAAGTCATAATACCCTAATTTACAATTACAGGTTCGGTTTCAGTTGCTAGTGTTATGTGGCTCTCTGGATATTGAACATGGATCAAATTGTCTCATTTCATTCCTCATTTTGAGAACATAGCTGAGGCCCCATCTCCTTGGCACTCAGGATGGCAGGCTGATTCCTAAATCAGGCCGTGAAGATAGCCCCACACAGGGCTCTTCCTACCCTGGGACTTCTCTCCTCCTGATGAGAGGTGGGGCTGTGTGGCCTCTTGCCTCTAGCAGTAGGGACTCTGTCAGAGGCTGTGTTAGAAAGGGTAATGAGCTCCTGCTGGGCTCTCTGGGTATGCTTGCTCTTCAAACCCAACCCCCTACTGTGAGGGAGGTCCAAGCAGCTCCCTGGAGCAGCCCTGTGTGGAGTTCCAGCGGATAGCCCCTGCTGAGGTCCCAGCTGCCAGCCAGCACCAGTTCCCCCAGGAGTATGACCCCAACCATCACCCAGCAGAGGCCCAGGCACCATGGAGCACACACAAACAATTCCTTTTGTCCCCTTTCTGACCACAGAATAGGTGAGCATGATAAAATGTTTGTTGTTTTGGCAGCTAAGTTTGGGGTGATTTGTTACACAGTGGTAGTCACTGCTGCTTAGGTTATTGAGGGAGAGAACAGTCAGTATGTTGAGATGGAGAGCAGAATCTTGTTCCTCCGAAATCCTCTAAATTACAACATGCCCTTCCAAAGATAGATAGATGCTGTTGCCATCAACATGAGGACTTCTAAATCAGAAGCTATACTATGAAACATCAAAATTTTCCCAAATAAAGTAGTTTGGGGCTAGGCTCTGGCCCTTTATTTCTTATTACTCTGCCTTCCCTTTCATCAGAGCTTCCTTCTGCTGGAACTCAGGAACCATGGCTTCCTGCCCTCCCTGCTATGCCAGAAGCAATGGAATTGGAAGCCCAGAACTGGCAGCCTGATTTATAGACTGGGCATGGCAGGGGCTGTCTTGAGCGTTTCCGTCCATCTGACCTGAATTCCTGCTTCTTTGTTTTGTAGGCAGCACCCTTTATTGCTGGCACTAGCTGGTGCTCTCTCCCTCTGATTCCATCAGGGATTTCCACTCCACATTGCACCATGAAAAAAAAAAAGTTTTGTTTTTTTTCTGTGATAAACAGAAAAAATATCATCCAGCACTTCTACTGCGTACCTATATGACAAGTCCATTAAGATGTATTTCATTCGCTAACACACAGGTGTTTTGCCCTGGCGCATATCAGAACACCTGCTAGCTTTCACTCTGTAATGTTCCATGTCTCAGGCTCTGTGGGCCCACAAAGGTTGGCTATATTTTTATTATGTATATTTATGTCTTAAATATTTCATACAGTTCACACATACATGCATGATAGCAATTATTAATTATCCTGCCCATTTGTGATGGATTGAATGTGGAACCCACCAGTGCCATAGTAACTTTCTAGTAGTCCATTCTGTTTTCTCTCCAAACATCATATAAGTCCTTACTTAGTGGACAGTTTTACAGCTTTTCCTTATTTGTGTAATATTTTTTTTTTTTTACTTGAGGATGTGTTTGCTGTAAGAAATACTTCTTAATAATGATGGTAGTCTTTCCTTAAGAGATGAAATTGATATTTGCTCTAAGAAAAACAAAACCCATTATTTTGTGGGATGTTCTGGGGGGAAAAAAAAGAAAAACACAACCGGAAATATCATTGTTCAAAAGCTCCTGTTTAACATCTCCTGTTCCTGATAAAACAGATGTTCTGCATGGAAACATTTACTAGGTCTATTATTTTAAAGGGAAGAGTTTTAACACATTGTATATAGAACTACCACTCGCCCCTCCCCCCCAGTTTCCTAAAAAGTAGCAAAAACACACTCAAATGTTTATTATAAGTAACAAAATAACTAGTGAAGATGAATTGATCGTGGAACATTTAATATGGTTGTTACCAAGTAGCCACTTCTGATACAGGAACAGGTATATTTTGCACAACATACCAAAAATGTTATACTTACGATATTGAGTGACAAAAGATGCACTCATAAATAAAAACACAGATAAAAATGTACAATGCTAGCAGAAAATGCCCTATCATGGACTATTACCTAACTAGGTAGAGACTTAGAGTTTGGGAAGAAAAGTTAAGAACTGAGGAAGGAGAGAGAGTTGAATCGGGCATTAAAAAAATTCTTTTTCGCCGAAACCGGTTTGGATCAGTGGATAGAGCGTTGGCCTGCGGACTGAAAGGTCCCAGGTTCGATTCTGGTCAAGGGCATGTACCTTGGTTGCAGGCACATCCCCAGTGGGGGGTGTGCAGGAGGCAGTGTTCGATGTTTCTCTCTCATTGACGTTTCTAATTCTCTATCCCTCTCCCTTTCTCTCTGTGGAAAATCAATAAAATATATATTTAAAAAAATTCTTTTTAATGGTTTTGGGAGGACATCTACTAGAGTTGGGTAATAATTAAAGGGACATTTCAGAGAAAATTTCAGAGGAACTAATGGAGTTCCTTATCACTGTGAGTCTTCCATACTATCTGCTGAAGAGGACGACTGTAAATGAAAACATGGCAAACTATATACCTTTGCTTACCTCCTGCTGTTTAAGTTGGTAAATTTCTCTATGGGTCGTTAAGAGGTTAGCTATCAGGGCCTCAGGATTGGACGGCACACCGGGAACCTCAGAAGTACGCACCCCTTCTGAGGATCACACCTGAGTCTGACGTCATACCAACTGGACTTGGAATGTAACTCACACGTTTCCGTATATTGTCCTGTAAAAAATGATGTATCAGCTTTGTCTGGAATGAGCAGAGATGGCAGTGAAAACCAGGACATTCACCAGATAGGAGTTCTGTGCAACTTCATGCCATTCCCTGCTTTCCTAACAGGCAATGCCCTGGGACTGGGGGAAGTGGGTCCAGGACAGCACTTAGCTCTGTGGGTCGTCTTGTCCCAAATCATCCCGTTGTCAGGCCATGGCACCCCAGTGCCTTCACTTTGCAGTCTGAATCTGGACTAGATTCCAGTTACCTGTTTACTTTTATGAATTTACTCTGAGTTACACTTGTTTTATTAGTTTATTGCTAAGTTTTAAAAATATCGATCTATTGATAGTTTGGTAATCATGCTAATGAAGAAATCAGCTACATGAATAGTAAATTGAACGATTACATGGCACGTGAGAATTATTTTAAAAAATAGGTCTTGCCGAAACCGGTTTGGCTCAGTGGGTAGAAAGAACATCAGCCTGCGGACTGAAAGGTCCCCGGTTTGATTCGGGTCAAGGGCATATGCCTTGGTTGCCGGCATATCCCCCAGTAGGGGTGTGCAAGAGGCAGTTGATCTATGATTCTCTCTCATCGATGTTTCTAACTCTCTATCCCTCTCTCTTCCTCTCTGTAAAAAAATCAATAAAATATATATTTTTAAAAAGTAAAAAGTAAATAGGTCTTTATTGTTGAAAGAATAACAGATTCTCAGCCCCCCCCACCTCCCCTTTCTTTTCCATTGACTCCTACCTACTTCCCACCCGCCCCTCCAAGGCCTTGAGTTGACCTGGTTAGCTGAAACTCACAAAACAGTCTACATAGAGTACACGTGCAATCCTAAAGAATGTGACAATTATGAACACAGCTGAATATCATCTGATACTATTTCAGACGTGTATGACGTTAGTGATAGTGCTCCTGTAAAACTGCCCATCGTCCTGCTTAGGGCCTGTTGCTCAGGAGGGACTGGCCCTGGTCAGTGGGCCACACACCGGTGAGGGCCTCCCTGTCAGCACCCCTGTTGAGTTAGCATTTTCCTCTCCTTGGGGACTGTCAGTGTGGTGGCCTGTGCTCCACTCACTCTTACTTCCCTGTGACACCTTCTAACACCTGTCATGGCGCAGCTGTCCTGCACTGCTGCCAAAGCTAATTTCACTAATTACTTTCATCACAGGTAACTGGTTTAGTTTTTTTTTTCTTTCCAAGGGGATACTGATATTTTTTAAAATATATATATATTTTATTAATTTTTTACAGAGAGGAAGGGAGAGAGATAGAGAGTTAGAAATGTCGATGAGAGAGAAACATCGACCAGCTGCCTCTTGCACGCCCCCTACTGGGGATGTGCCCGCAACCACTGTACAAGCCCTTGACCGGAATCGAACCCTGGACCTTTCAGTCCGCAGACCAACGCTCTACCGCCGAGCCAAACCGGTTTCGGCCCGATTTTTTTTAATTTATTTTTTAACTGTAAAGTGAGAGTGCTGTACTACATGGTTTTATCTCTAGAAGTGTTTGCTTCCTCTTTGTGACTTAATGACTCCTCAGTGCACTTGCCACGTTCTGCCTTTACTAAAAATTTTTAAAAAGTAAAACATTTAGTTTTTACTAAATGCTGGAGGTTTTTTTGTTTTTACATTTTCATCCAGAGAAATTCATGTGCACTGTAGGAGCCTGGTGGTTCTTAGGAATATGAGATAACACCAAGCTAACTTTCTACTTTTCCTAAAGACACTTACAATTAGCCCTGCATTACGGAGTGCCCTGCATATATTCAGAACTTTATATATTCAGATGGGAACTATATATATTCAGATGGGAACTCCATTGAAAAAGAAACAGAACACAAACAAGTCAATTCTGTGTCCCAGTGACCAGCTGATCACACCTAGAGAAAGAAGTCATCATTATCTGTCAGTATTCTTCAGTTAGATTGTACCTTTTGCTTCTGCATATAAAATTGCCTGTCAGGCTGTGGAGTTCAGAAAAAACGGTTCTATTTTGAGGCTAGTGCTCTCATTTTCAAAACACTTCAGTTTTCCCAGAAAACCTGTTTATCTCCGCCATCCCCTCCCACTGCAGCCCAGCGCTTCCCAAATTCCCCCATCTCTGGTTACAGACCGACTGGTCTTGCTGTGTGCCACGTTTGGAAGTCGCATTAAACCAGCATCTGTTCTGTTTTAGGAGAAAGCCGATGCCAGCCCCACGTCACTTCAGCTGCGGTCCCAGATCGAAGTAAGCACAGTGGCTTTAGTCACCTCTCATTGCTTCTGCTTTTTGTTTTTGAAGTGATATTCTGACGAAGCCTGCCGCTTTGCCTGTACTGATGCTGTGAATTCTCTCTCCTAGGAGTCGCTTGGTTTCTGTAGCGCTGCATCAACGCCAGAAGTGGAAAGAAAGTAAGTTTTCAGGGTCAGAAATTCTAGGAAAAGGGTCTTTCAGATCCATGTGGAGGGGGATCGCGTTGTGTATGTTCTGTGGAGCTTGATGTCAGTTTCCTTGTATGTTGTGTGTATGAGTACATGTACTGGGGTGGGCAAAAGTAGGTTTTTGTATAAGCGTCCACTTTTGTGGGCTGGTAGTTAAATTACCAGCGATCGTTACCTGGAAGATAAATCGTAAGTAAGGATATGAAATGTTAACAATAAGAAGACAAATAGTACAAGTAAATAATACAATAATAAATAATGACTGTAAACGCACTTTTGCCCGTTCCTGTCTATAGGTAGATAATAAGAGCGTTGATTTCAATTGTAATTTATCTGGTGATGCCTAACGATTCTGCGGAGAGTTATTGATTTCACACTACGTATTGTGATGGAACCTTAAATGAACACCTGGATGTGAGCGTGGAGAAAGGGGAAGGACAGTTCAGTCAACCAAAATGGGTTTTCTTCTTTTACATTAGTTTTGGGTATACGATGAAAGCCATAAATAAGGAAGCAAGGGACAAAATTACATTCCAGGATAAAACCATGATTGAAACACCCTCCTCTGTAATTTGATTCGGTGGGTGACCTTAGAATAGGGATTAAGGCTTGTGACGGAAGGTGGCAAATGCTCGAGGACCTTCAAGGTAATGTTTTTGCTTCCCCATCGTCCTAACTTGGACCCAGTCCTTTTTAACTCCCTTGGAGGGTAATTCTATGTTACAGCTCGTATGTTCCGTGTTTCTTTTTGCCCAGTATAAAAACAACACATGTCTTTCTTTTTTCTGTGACCTTTCCCTTTTCTCCTTTATTCCTTTATAATTATGCTAGGATGTTCTATTTATGACCTCCTGAGGTAAAGAAAGTTTAAGAAAGTCCACTTGTTTAAACAGACACTTCCTTTGGCACGGGGCCACTGAGGCCGTTTCATGCCAAGAGAGACATAGAAGTGGTTTAGGAATGAAGTATTTCTGGAATGAAAAGCACACGTTGGGAGAGCGTGTGTGTGTGTGCTTTACAGCACAGCCCTGCCTAATCCGTCCACGTGTGTGTGCTGCTGGCCCGGCCGCTCCTCGGGGGAAGGCTGCTGTGCCAAGCCTTCAGCTCTCAGCTGCGGAGGCTCAGCAGATCTGGCTCAGGGCTGAGGCCCGTGCGGGGTGATGCACAGAAGAAAACCAAGGCCACTGCTCACTCAAGGTTGGTGGATGGATGGATGTGCAATTATCTTTTTTTTTTTTTTTTTTAAATATATTTTATTGATTTTTTTACAGAGAGGAAAGGAGAGTTAGAAACATTGCTCAGCTGCCTCCTGCACATCCCCCACTGGGATGTGCCCGCAACCAAGGCACATGCCCTTGATCAGAATTGAACCTGGGACCTTTCTGTCCGCAGGCTGATGCTCCATCCACTGAGTCAAATTGGTAATTATCTTGAATTTCCTTTGTTTTAGTGGCATATATTCTTTTTTTAAAAAAATATATTTTATTGATTTTACACAGAGAGGAATTGAGAGGGACAGATAGTTAGAAACGTTGATGAGAGAAAAACATCGACCAGCTGCCTCTTGCACACCCCCTACTGGGGATGTGCCCGCAACCAAGCTACATGCCCTTGACCGGAATCGAACCCGGGACCTTTCAGTCTACAGGCTGACGCTCTATCCACTGAGCCAAACCGGTCTCGGCTTTAGTGGCATATATTCTGCCAGCAACAAAGAGAACAAATCCCAGCAACTAGTCCAGAGATTTGACTTGACAGTGACCTTGACACTGGAGGTACTGTGGTGTTGAGCTGAGGTGGGCGGAAGTGTTGAGTGAGTGGGCTGTAGGTTCACCTGCCCCAGTTTGTGATTCACGCTGAGAACTCCGGGGTTCCCTCAGAATCTCCAAAATCCTTCAGGAAACAAGAAATGTCCGTCTCTCCTCCCGAGAGGCTGTGACTCACCAAATTTGTTCTAATCTTAGGCTTGGCCTTTCTTCTTCCCCTCAATTGTGGGGAGTCATTCTTTCCGTGTTTGTATCCTTCACTTAGTGAGATGTGGCCTGACTCTTGTGGCCGGCAGAGAGACTACGGCCTCCTCTGAGGTTAACAACAACAACACAAATGGAAAGCCTACATGCAGGAACGCTGTTGACAGACCGACCTCTTCATCTGCAGAACTGCCATTTTGTTTGTGTTCTCTCAAAGGGTTCACTTAAACTTCGAAGGGTTCACTTAAGTTTCTAAATAAATGGAAAGTTTTAATACATTTTGCTCTTCACTTTCTTATTAGTAGTTTTTAAGAATCATGGAATTTTTTTTTTTTTACTTCAAAGAACTGTTGAAAATATGTTAAACTTAAAGTAAATTTAGAATTGTGCAGTGAATGTCCTTAGAACTTTTACGTAGACTCACCGATTTTCGCACTCTTGCTCTCTCTTCTTTCTATATAATATCACTAATTGTTACTGCCGAACTACTTGGGAGTAAATTGCAGACAACACAGCTCACTGCCCTAAATACTCCAGCTTCTATCTCCTAAGGACGCAGCCAGTCTCTTTCAGCCACAATATAATTACCAGGTAGAGGCACTTGAATACTGACTCTCCTGAAGTACAGTTTATATTCAGGGTTCTTCCATTGTCCCAGCAGTGTTTCTTAGAACACTTCTTTTTCAATACAACACTTAGCAAAAATCTTTCATTGCATTTACATGTCATGTTTCTTGTCACATTTAATCTGAAAGGACTTCTTGGCTTTTCTTGGTCCTTCTTGATGTTGATATTTTTAAGGAGTGTAAGCTGGTTGTTTTGTGAAATATTCCTCAATCTGAGTTTCTTTTTGAGATTCAGAAAATGCAGTTTTGATGTTTTCTCCTCAGTGCCTCATATCTGCTTGTCCCATTATTGGTGTTACTAATTGCAATCAAGCATTATTAATTGAGAAGTTACAATTTTCTTTGCATTAAAAAATATTCTGTGGGAGATCACCTGAGACCATGTCTGTATCTTGTTCCTCATCAAATTTTTACCTAGTAGTTTTAAATTCCTTTCTTTAAAAAAAAATTGATTCTAGAGAGAGAGGAAGGGATATATATATATAGGGATATATATATATATATCCCTATATATATATATATATATATAGGGATATATATCCCTATATATATCCCTATATATCTATATCTATATCTATCTATCTATCTATCTATCTATATATATATATATATATATATAGAGAGAGAGAGAGAGAGAGAGAAACATCAATTAGTTGCCTCCCATACTCCACCTGAGTGGGGATCAAATCTGCAAGCTGGGTATGTTCTCCCACCAGGAATAAAACCTGAGTCCACTGAGCCACAGGGGCTAGGAGATTCATTTAATGATTCTTGCCAGAATCAATTTTAACTATGTCTTGAAAAATGGGGGTACCTATTCTTAAATTAATAATTATTTTGGATTAAATCTTCTATAAAGGATTATCTAGAAAGATTGAGGTATCACTCTGGGCACTCTAGGTCAGATTACAGTGGGAGTAGGTTTAACACAGTGTTTAAATTGAATTGTTTGTGTTTGTGTACTTGAAAATGCAAATACTTTGAAATGCAAAATCCTGTTAGTCTTTAGATCTAAATGCTTGCTGGTAGCTTCACAAGCCCTGGAGGATGACCTGGCAAACCAGAGGGCTGTGTCTGGTGCCAACCAAAATATCCCTCTGAGTCAGCTGTGTTGTTTTACGGGCAGAAATTGCCTTATGCTTTTCATTTGAAAGGCAAGAGAACTCAGTCAACAAAAATGGATGGATCCTGCAGTAGCCCTGCCCTTAGACTCAGATTGCGCTAGACCACATGGGAATCGAGCCACTGGCCCTTGTGACTCCTGCCTTCCAGAACTACGGTCTCCCTCACCCCACTCAGTTGTCTCAGGGGCCTGGGCACACCGTGATTCTTCCCTTCTCCCCTAGTGGAAACCTGTTTACGGAAGGTTTCAGGCATTAATTGTAAAGCAAATGTTTGATTTCTAAAAAACACACTATCTCTCCCAGGAGTATCTAGCATTTAACAGTAATATAGTAATACAGGTCTTAAATTATAGTAATAGTAGAGGCCCACTGCATGAAATTTTTGCAAAGGTAGAGTCCCTAGGCTTGGCAGCGATCAGGGCCAGCTGGGGTCTTCCTTCCCCAGCCACTGGCTGCTGGCTGGAGCCTTCCTTCGTTCTACGTCACCCCCTGGTGGTCAGTGAATGCCATAGCAAGCGATTGAACTCCAGGTTGAACTCCCAAGGGGACACTTTGTATATTAGATAGATAGATGGATAGATATGACCAAAAGAGGTGGGCGTTTTGTAGAGAGACAGGCAGTAAGAAGTCCGACAGCTGACATCACTGCCCCTGATACCCTGCCTAGTTGGGCTGCTAGCTGATACTAATTTGGCCTGGAGATGTGGGTGACCTGCATGATAGATAGATGCTAGGCGATAGAGAAGCAGATAGATGGGGAGCTAGAGAGGTATAGAACAAACCAACCCTCCCTGGTTCGAGAAAGGCCCCATTTATCCTTATTTTCTTACAGCCTGTCTAATCTCTCCATGTGCTTTCACTGAAATATAATAAAGAAGACCAAGGGAGCTTTCACTTGAACCTCTTCTATTTGTATCTATTTATGTTAGCTATTGAGACTGCCTACTTCATTACACCAATCTTCGGTTTGTGTCAGCTGGCTGAAAGGTAAATGTTAGTTAAATGTCTTGTTATTCACCCGTTAGTCTCAAGAATTTCTAGAAAGGTATCTCTGAACCATTTTGCTCAGAGATACCTTTATAACCCTATCTGTTAGAAACAAGTTTAGCCTCGGAAAGCGTGACAAATAGGGGCATAAACAAACCCAAGGTTCATTAGATAACCCTTGTCCTATGGTTGGTTGGCACTGAGGCCCAGTAAGCTGTCAGGAACCAGGCTGTGTCTTTTTTGGTGTGTGAGCCCATGCAACCCTGTATCCCACCCGTGTCTCCCTGCAGTGCCTGCACGGTGAGCACCAGCTCTGTGGACAGGATGCTGGCCCGGGCTCCAGGATATTGTGATGAAGGGCTCACAAGAGCTGCATATAGGGAGATGGACTAGGAAAAAGCATATGTCTAAGATGGTGCTTTGGGGAAAAAGAAAGCAAAGAAAGGGTTCCCAGAATTGGGGCAGGTGGCCTCCATAGACAAGGGGGAGTTTGGAGAAGTGAGTTTTTAGCTGAGCCCATTGCTGCCCTGAACAAGTGGGGCTTCCCACGGAAGGAGGGAGAAGAGACAGCGTGTAGGTAGCTGGCCGTATTTCCCACAAAAATGTAAGCTTCTGTGTGTGTGTGTGTGTGTGTGTGTGTGTGTGTGCGCGCGCGCGTGCACGTGCATACAGAAAGGCAGGGTAGTCTGAAAACTAGCTCGGTGTCTAACACATGAGCTATGTGTCAGGATTAGTTAGATTGATTACTTCTGAGGAAACTTGTGGAGGAGCCTGTGGTTTTATCTGGGTGTGTATCTAGAAAGATGTAGTCTTAAAGGTGTTGGCTCGACCGACTGAATATTGGAAAAGAAAAAGCGGGAAATGGTCGATAATGTTTATTGAGTGCTTATTATGGGCCAGGAACTGGTCTAAGCATTTACCATTGACTCACTAAATCCAACAACCCTGTGAGGTTCAGTACAATATTATTTCTGTTTACAAATGTAGAAACTGAGGTCCAGAGAGGTAAATAAGTTGCTTAAGGCTACACAGGTAATAAGTGGTTGAGCCCAGATTTGATCCCAGTTGGGAACCCATTCTCTAACCTCTCCAGTATATAATTCAAAGTACTGATAATTGCATTGCTTATGCAATGGAGCTGTATGAGGCCCATTGAATTCCTTAGCATTAAATGGCAGCACTTTAAACCTGCATTCCAGTGGTTCTCTGGGAAGGAGCAAGTTTTACTCTGATTCAGATATAAGCTGGGTCTCTGTTATTTATTTATAGAGGCAGGAAGGTCCAAAATAAATCTCTAGGCATCGCCTTAGCCACTATTCATAAGCTCTTTTCTGCAAAGTCTTTCACCAGAGCTGAACATTCAGTGATTCAAGTTTCACTTTTTTTTTTCATTACCTATGACTACACTTGAATATTTTATGGTGAAAATGTCCAAAAAAAAAAAAAAGAATCTACAGGGTGATGGTAGCGGAAGATAACTAAAAGGCGAGGAAGCCAGTAGAGCAGTGTTCTGGAATGGAATAAGTGGATGGACTGCAGTTGGCGAATATTCTGTGCAAGTGTTCACTCCACTTGCACATGGCTTGTTCATGGATTTTTGCTTCCCTGGCAAGCTGATGATGAGTCTTTTGATCCTTTTCTCCACCTTGAAAACCTTGGTCTTCACCTTCTTCTTTCTTGGAGACCTCAGGGAAGAAGCCCTTGCACTTGTTATGTACTTGTTCCAGTTCCTCTCACTCATCTGTGACTCTCCGGATGGCTTGCATCTCCGCCCTTGCCTTCCTCCCCCACTTCTCCCCCCCATATCTGCTGTCTGCCCACCTGTGCCCTTGCATTGTCCTTGGACCTGCTCTCCAGGCAAGGTGAAGCGCCTGCTGTTTCTCAGACAGGCATGCTGTGCCTCTGAAATGGATGCTCCTTCTGGGGTTGTCTGTCCCCACTCTCACTGCCCTCCCACCCTGGCAAGCTCCGTTCAACCTTAAATCCAGCTCTGGCCTTGGCTCCTCCCTGAGCCTTCCCTGATCTGCAGAGTTGAGGTGAAGTGGGCATTCCTGCCACTTTTGCAATGGACTGCAGTGAACTAGAACATGTATGTAAGAGAGTCTGTGCGTGTGCATGTGTGTGTGTGTCCGTGTCCCACTCAGAACTCTGGATCTTTGTTAAAGTCTTCTAATAATGGATAGAGACTGTGTAAAAACATGCGGAGTTCCTTCATCCCATGAAAATCTTGCCATTCTCCCAAACCCTCACCCTGTTTCTCTCTCCCTGTGACCAAGGTCAATGGCGAAACAGTAACTATCCCAGAGACCCTCTGCCTGCCCAGCCTCATTGCCTTCGGCACCGCTGACTCCCTTTGCTGCCCATGACAGTGTGGCTTCTGCCTTACGTGTTGCCCACGTCCTGCAGTCCCCTTTTGTCTGCGCACCCTTCCCGTGGGTGTCCCCCTGGGGCTTTTTATCCAGCCTGCGCGCTCTTAAGGATGCTTACAGCCCATGGCTTTGAACTCCTGTCTGCAGGCACTTTCCTCAAATCCCCATCTTCGCCGTGTCCCATTGCCCAATCCGGCGACCTGCCTATGGTTAGCGTTGTCATCCCACGCTCTGCGTCTCTGTAGCAGAATTCATCACCCCTTTCCATCGTCCTTCCTTAAAATTCCCCCATTGCCCTCACCTCTGCACAACCACTCAGCAACTTTCTGTTTCTATAGATGTATTTGCCTGTTCTGGACATTTGGTGGAAATGAAGTCATAAATATTTTCATTGATGAGCTTATTTCACTTAGCCTACTGTTTTTAGGGTTTCACCACAGTTCATTCCTTGTTGTTATAGAAATGCCACATTTTTTTTTTTTTTTTATATTTGTTGATGGGTATAGAGTTAGGGTTGTTTTAACTTTTTGGCTATTATGGATAACGCTGCTGTGAACATCTATCTGTATACAAGTTTTTGTGTGGCCACCTGTTTTCTTATTGTTTTTGTTTTAAATCAACTTGAGATACAGTACACACACACACACACACACACACACACACGGCATACAAGTCACCCATTCAGAGTGCACAACCAAAAAGTGCTTCGTACATTCACAGGTATGAGCCAGCCTACAACATTCCTTCACCCCAGGAAGGAGCCCTGTTACCCGCTAGCAATTGCTCCTGATGCCCCCCCACCCCCGAACAAACCACTAATCTACCCTCTGTCTGTATAGATTCGCCTCGTCTATACGTTTCATCCCATGTGCACTGGCACACAAGGGCTTGCTTTCTTTTTGAAAGAATATCTGTCTGTTAAAGATATCCAGTTTTTAGTAACCTCTAGCCTCCTTGAAATATGTAAGAAATTATTATTTTTTAAAATATATTTTATTGATATTTTACAGAGAGGAAGGGAAAGGGATAGAGAGATAGAAACATTGATGAGAGAGAAACAATTGACCAGCTGCCTCCTGCACACCTCCTACTGGGGATGTGCCCGCAACCAATGTACATGCCCTTGACCGGAATCGAACCTGGGACCTTTCAGTCTGCAGACCAATGCTCTATCCACTGAGCCAAACCGGTTCGGCTGTAAGAAATTCTTTTACTAAGTTCTTTCTCCAGTGAGTCCTCCTCACTCTTCCTCATGAGCTTGTTCCTAGAAGCGGCTGGGAAGGGGCTCAGTCAGGCTGCATTCTGTATGGAAGCGCCAGGGGTGTGTGTGTGTGTGTGTGTGGTGGCTCTGGGTCTGCCATCCGGTCCTGAGAGCTTTCCCTTCCGTGTGATCAGCTGGGGCTCTCTGTTCCTTCTCCTTCACAGACCTAAGCACTAGAGACCTGCTTGGGGTCACAGAAGGCCCTGGGGTGCAGACCAGGCCCAGTGAGAGCACCGCTGCTGAGGCTGCGCCTTTGCTGGGAAATCCAGGTCAAGCCTCGTCCCTGGAGCTGAGACAAATGCATCCTGTTTCCACATCCTGTTTGTGGCAGGGCCGTGGGTGGGGAGGGGAACACCAGGTCTTCCGTGGGGGATGAGCACATGGGCCCCGGTGTGAAGCAGCCAAGTGGCAGCCTGTCTTTGAGGGTAGGTCACACGTCGGGCTGGCCTGGTTTAGGGGGCCGTGTCCTCTCTGAGTGCCCACCGTCCTGCACCGTCTGGCCCTTTGAGCTCACCAGGGGGGAAGGGCAGGCAGGGCCACAAGTGTAGGTTTCACAAAGTAAATGGGCTGCACCAAGAACCAGGCATCGGCGTGCACATTATCTATTCTTTCTGTTTACTTCATTTACCGTCTCCCAAGGCGGGTAAACTGCCATCTGCCAAGGCTGTGGGTACGGGGGCAAGGTCAGTGTCAGGGGCTGGTACTTTCAGCGCACTCCTCGTCACCTTCCCCCCAACCCCCCACTCCGCCCCCTAGTGGCCGCCCCCTCTCCTCCATTCCCCCTCCCCCGCCAGGCTTCGGCTCAGTTACACAGAGATGAGCGTGAGTCAAGTGGTCTCCAAGCTCCCTTGTGGCCTGAGCCCTCTTTCATACTGCGACCTGGTCCAAAGCCCGCCCTGGGACCCAGCTCTGCGCAGACGGTCCACCGAGGCAGCTTGCTGTAGCTGGTGTTGGCGTTGGGGTGGACAGAGCGTGAGCCAGAATGTAAGTTCTGCTAGTTGTGGACTTAACTTCTCTGCTCTCTGACCTCAGGTTAATCAATAACGAGCCAGGTGACCTCTCTCTGAGGGTCATTGTGCGGGATGCCCAGCGCGGTGCCTGGCATTGGACGCGGTGCCCATGTTGCCCTTGTTTGGTCCCCGCCTCCCCCCCTCCCCCCTTCTGTATGGCGGGTCGCTGCCCAGGACAGTGACGGTGTGACTGTAGTTTTCATACCCCATCTGAGGACATGGGGCCGTACACAGCGCCCCTTGATGGCCACTTCCAACAGGCCATTCCCGCCCCAGCCTTCCTTTCGGTGCCCCAGAGAGGGGGCGGGGCCGGGAGACAGCCTCCCGGGAGGTTTGTGTCTGTGCGGGCGGATCGGTGCCTGCTCACGTGTGCACTGCGTCGCACAGCATATTTGAAGGGCTCCGCATTCCAGAGCGCACCGGCTCGGGGCAGGCCAGCTGCGCCAGACCTCTCCACCTCAGCTGTTGCTCTGAAGACTCTGCTGCCTTTCACCCCGTCTGGGGAATGAGCCTCCAGCTGGCCCGGCCCAGGCTGGAGCCCCCATGCCGGGGCCGCATCCCCCCCTGCGGCGGCCGGAGACAGGCGTGATGGCCAGGAAGCGCTCGGTGTGGAGGGTGGCGGCTGGCTACTCTCTGTTCTGCAGGTGAGGTCCTCACCGTATGGGGCGAAGGGGAAGGTGGGGTGGGAGGGAGGCTGTCCGTACTTAAGTACATTCCTATCCTGGCAGGTGAGGCAAGACCCAGACCCACCATTTTTATGTGTAAATCTTTCTAAGGAAATGGTAGCTTATAGAGGTTTGGAAGGACTCAGTACCTTTCCGAGATCATGACGGTCACGGTCACAGCCTTGGGTGAGGCAGTGGAGGACCCCTGACCCAGACCTATTTATTTATCTACCGGGTCAGGTCTTCTGTATAGACTCCACCCCAGGGGCCACGGAGACTGAGGTGCTGAGGGAGGACCCGTAGTGGGCTCGGTGGCTGGGGACGTTTACCTGAGCTCACCTTCCCCAGTGTCTGCTGTGCAGACAAGTAAGGGAGGCCCTGGGAGGGTGGACAGGAGAGGGAAGGTGGCTGTCCTCTCACAGCCTGAAGAAGGCACGACAAGATGATACAATGTCAGCTGACTTTAGTGCAGAGGACCTGCCGGAGGAGGGACAGTCTGTTCCTGGGGGGCAGGCATGCGGTGGGGGCCGCATAGGCTCGGTATCAGGCAGGGCCCTCTAGGGGAAGCAGGTGTGAAGGTAGCCCAAGGGAGGATGGTGATATGACATGAAGTCAACAGGACTGGCATTTGGGGGGGGGGGGAATGCAGAAAGCGGGGAAAGAGGACAAACTGCCACCAAGAATGGGCGGGACCCACGTCATCTCACCACCTCCAGGCGAGGCCCTTGCACGGCGAACGGTGCAAGGAACCTGCAGAAACACCGGTGCCCCTCGTTCCTCAGGAGCGGAGCAGGCCGCAGGTCCAGGGCCCGAGGACCCCAGGAGGGGACTCGCAGGGATTCGAGCCCTGAGGGCCTCCCTCTGCCCAGCCACCCAGTGACCCAGGGGACACGTGACGCTGTGGAAAGAAAATGACCACTGCGTTACTTCTGCTTGCCGCATTGCACATGAACTCGCGTGTGGCCCACAGGGACCCGGCACTGTGCAGGGTGCGGATTCTGGGAAACGGCCTCTAGCTGAGCCCACCTGATGACCGGCAAGTCCACTGCAGGTTCCCCAGGAGAGCACGGGAGGGATGACTTGTTTCTTAGGCCCAAATGCAGGGGAAGGCAGGATCCAGGCAGAATCCAGGCCGCTGAGGTGTGTGTGTGCAGCACCGGTGGGGGTGGGCACGTGGCTCAGTCCGCACAGGAGTTGCCTGTCTGGGTAAGGAGGTGGGATCGGATGCGCCCCGGGAGGCAGGCAGACCAGTGTGAAGAGGAGAGATCCTGAAGGCCTCAAACTTGGGCTCATTCCGTCATCCAGTCCTTGAGGAGTGTCCCCTGCCCTCCAGGTACATTCCAGTCAACACTAAACCCAGCCCCCAGCCTCTTGTCCAGAAGTTTTGTCCAAGTAACACCTTACTTGTTTTATCTTATTGTATTGTGTATTCTTTTCTGAAATTCTCACTATGAGACTGCTGTCTGCATCTCGGGGGTCTTGAACTAGGATAGGAGGCATGGAGAAGGAGGATGTTTCCCAGAACCGACCGATTCAAACCGGGGGTTCCAGGCCACATCCATTTGTCAGAGTGAGCCGGAGAGCTTGTTGACCCGACGGCCCTGGGCCCCGCCCAGGCACAGTGGCCTGGAGTCTCCCGATGGGGATTCTGGCGCTATGAGCTCCCTCCCCAGGAGGATCTCCAGCAGCGGGC
Organism: Pipistrellus hanaki; assembly: GCF_964339955.1. Lineage (NCBI taxonomy): Eukaryota > Metazoa > Chordata > Mammalia > Chiroptera > Vespertilionidae > Pipistrellus > Pipistrellus hanaki. Next base: position 59,324,495 of record NC_140509.1, on the reverse strand, counting down.
TCACTGCCCGCCCATTTCTTGTCTGCTGGGTTGAAGCTCTGAGCCTCTGCTCCACCTCTCAGTCATCAGTGGGACCAGGGGTCAGTGCGCTGACCCTGGCGGAGGTCATTTGTCGTTGTGGTGACCCTGGCAGCGCCGCTGGTATGGGATCACCTCTGGCAGCTGCCCGTGCGTCACTTGGGATAAAGCCGCAGGACCCGAAGGGGGTGGAGGGGAGGCGGTCAGAGAGCACTGTGACAGCAGCCCGGGATGACACGGTGCAGAGCGCCCTTAGTGGGCACAGAACTGGAGGTGCAGGGATGTATGGGAATTTAAAATCGAGATCAGAATGGTGCCGGACGTTCCCCGGACTTGTTGTGGTGGCGATTTCCCAATATACATTGTGTAGTAGTCATTGCGTAGTAGACCTGAAACTAGCAACATTCCGTGCCAGTTATACCTCAATAAAAAATGAGATCTGAGAAGACAGGTTAGCGTGAGTTCCCGTTTTCATAGTACTGGCAACAGGAAGTTTCCACCTGCTGTTTCTGAAGGAAGGAAAAGCGAAGAGAGCGAAAGGAAGGCTAAGTTGGCTATGGCCGTGGCCACCATGGAAGGACCTGGTCCTCTGTGCTGTGGCCAGGAGCCCCCGGCGGGCGGGCGGGCGGCTCCCACAGCCACAGCCACGCCCTGAGGTGGCCAGTCACTGCGTCAGCAAGGCCGGGAAAGGTCGCCTCTGCCCACAGGCCCTCCAGCTTTGGCCTTCAGAGATGGCATCATGGACTCCTCTGCTCTTTCAGAGCAGCTGAGGGAAGAGGGGCTGACAGCCCGGGCCCCGCATCCCTCCTCGGGCTCCTCTGCACCCAGGCAGCACAGCAGCCAGCATGGCCAGCGAGGCCTGGGTGATGGTGAATGGGAGCCTCTGTTTGTTCCCACTGAGAAAGTCCTGACCAGCTTCCTGTGCCATCTCCATGGAAACCGAAGGAGGAGATAATTGAATGGAGCCTCTCTTCCTCCCATGGCCCCTCCCCCTGCTCCCACCCTTAGGCTGAGGCTGGTACAGGCCTGCTTTTTGCAGCCAGCATCTCCCCACAGGTCCATGCACATTGGATAAGAATATCAGAGGCCGGTGTTCCTTAGTGTATCTCTTGGGATATGTTACCCCATATGCAGCGTGTACCAGTCAGGTGGCCTTCCATCATCACTCGGTCTTGAGCTGGGACCTGGGTCCCACATCCTGATAACCAATCAGCGTTTCCGAGAGAGAAAGGGCAGACGCTTCCAGACCTCCAGCGGCCTCGGATCTAAGCCACATTTCCTGCGGAAAAGAGCCGTTCTTGGACCAAGTATTTATTACAAAAATGTAGTAAATTTTAAAGGGGAAGTAGAGGGAAGGAATAGTTTCCATTTACAGAAAAAATGTCAACAAGGCTGTTTATAGTTTCTCCCCCCAACCCCCATTATGTTATAAAAACTAGCTTTTGTGATTTAAAAAAAAAAAGTGCTAAAACCCTATTTTGCTGTTGACAGTTCAGTAATTCTTAAGATATAAAGATCTAAATGAAATTCAGAGTTCACACCAAGGCCGTAAAAGGAAGGCATTTCGTTTTTACTGGTTCCACCAACCCAGAATGAACAGACGGTGGAATTCAAGTCCTCCATCACCTCGATCTGCAGAGGACCCTCAGAAGCCAGCGCTCCACCCGGCTGTGGATTGCAGTGGCCAGGTCCCATCCAAGTTCAGTGGCACGTGCAGTGCCTGTGGTTAGAGAAGGCGCACGTTGACGTGGCTTTGGGTTCACCATGTCAGGCCTGGCACTGTGAATGCAGGAGAGGCCCTTGCCTTCATGAATCTGGTATCTCAGTGGGAAGAACATCGGTCTGCCTGTCTGAAAAGCCGAGCTTAAGCTCCAGCCATGTGACCTAGAATGGGAAAGGCCACATGAACATTCCAGGCCTCAGTCCTTCATCTGTAGGATGGGCTCAGTTCTTCGTAGCGTCTCTGTGAGCCTGAAGTACGATGACATTTATATGAATACACTGGGTAAACCCAGACCCAAGGCTTCATAGAAATTGGTCCTTTTTTACTCCGTTACCACAGTGATATTTACTTAGGTGTAACCCAAACCTGGCTGCCATGTTGTGACAAACGGGGGCATATATTTTTCATTTAGCAGGGAGGAGTCTGGAGGTTCCAAGGCTGATACGGCTGCTCAAGGCATTTTTTCTCTCCTCTGCCATCCATGCTACGGGACTCTCTTCCTTATGAGAAAATGACCACTGCCTTGGCATGATGCCCATGTTTCGGTCAGTACCCAGGGCAAAGGCAGAGGGCAAAAGACATGTGAAAACTGAGTCAGTCCTTCTCATTATGAAAACACCAGCCTTCCCAGAAACACCCTGCCATACAGTTCCAGTTATGTCTTGGCCAGATGCTGGCACCTGGCCTTGGCTAGCGGCCAGCCAGCCTGCGGGAGGGGAGTATCGTAACGGGGCACACAGCCACCCAGGCAGAACCAGGGTTCTTTTCGTGAGAAGGGAGATGAGCATGGCTATTCAGGAGGAAAGCAACAGGCCTCGCCTCCTGCTGTAGCTACTCACTCAGCCGTTCCCATCCTGCAGCCTGTTGATACAATCTACCCTGTGATACTGTCAGACCCTGCACAGTGTGGGCTGTGTGTACTCCCCTCCCCCAAGCTTCCCAGGGCTTCGTTATCTACACCAAAGCGACACACAACAAACAGGAAATCATCGTTGGTTGTTGTTTACTTTTTTTTTTTTTTTTTTTTTTTAAATATATTTTATTGATTTTTTACGGAGAGGAAGGGAGAAGGATAGAAAGTTAGAAACATCGACGAGAGAGGAACATTGATCATCTGCCTCCTGCACATCCCCCACTGGGGATGTACCCACAACCAAGGTACATGACCTTGACCGGAATCGAACCCGGGACCCTTGAGTTCGCAGGCCGATGCTCTATCCATTGAGCCAAACCGGTTTCAGCAATCGTTGGTTGTTTTTATACGATGCTGATCAGTTGCTGATGCCTTTTTACACAAATTTACAGGCAGAATACTACTCTGTACCCTGTAGTAAGCCATGGGGCGATTTTGAAGAGCTGGGAAAGCAGTTAGGACTTCCCAGTGCTTTCTTCGTGCTGTCAGCAGCGGTGCTGGCATCCAGGCAACAGGTGTTTGTCAACCTCTTAGGCAGTTCAGACCCAGGGGTCCACAGGTGATCACTACGATGGCCCAGCTGGAAAAGAAGTTTCCGGAAACGTTGGGGGAATGCATGTATTCCGTCCCGGCTTTGATTCTCCCTGCCCCAAGCCCGCTCCCTGGGGCATGTTCAGCTCTGCACTCCGGCACTGGTATCGCCCGGCCTGTGAGAAGCCGAGGCCGGGACACAGCCGGGCCGGGGGCCTCTGTTGTGGAGAGGTGGCTCTTGGATGCTCTTCACACACTTAACACTTTAGCATCGGCCGGTGTCCCGAGTCATTAACTTTCGGTACCAGTGACCGGTGGTGAGGGAAAGGGCACGAATCTCCGTCAGTGCGCCTCCCGGAGGAACTTTCAGATCAGCACGGGCGAGGCCTGCTCTTGGCTGGAGAGCTAGTCGGCCATCCCCGAGGTGCCAGAGGACCACCCCCTTCCATGTTGAGAAACAGAAGTGCTTTTTGAGAAGGACTTAGAGGGACTTGACCGCATAGGGGAAGCTGGAAACAAAGGTTAGCCATTCTAACCACTGGCTTTTTGTGTGTGGCTTAGCCTGTGCAGGCTTGTTCTAAATACCATGCAAGTCACACGTGATGGAGACCTCTAGAAAACCTAGAGGTGATTTTATTGTCTCTAACAGGAAACTGGGACTCAGCGGGACTCAGTCACTTGTCAGAAGTCACTCACCCGGCCGGTGTGGCTCAGTGGTTGAGCGTCAGGTCACTGTTGGATGCCCGGGTTTCTGGCTTGATCCCCAGTAGGGGGTGTGCAGAGGGCAGCTGATCGGTGATGTTTCTCTCTCACCAATGTTTCTATCCCTCTCCCCCTCTAAAAGTCAGTAAAAGCACATTAAAATTTTGTTTAAAAAAGTTACTCTTTAGTAAATGGTAGAGCTGGGCTTTGAACCCTGGTGGTTGGAGATCAGAACCATCAGAACTCACATTGGAGCCATTGTGCTGGGCAACTTCCTGGATAGTGGGCCTTCGGAAAACACTTGAAATAATGTTTTTTTTATGTATAGATACCGGTCAGTGGTCCTTACAACTCTACATTGACATCATGTTCAGTCATGATGTCAATGTGTGTGTGTGTGCGTGTGCGTGTGTGTGTGCGCGCGTGCGTGCGTGTGTGTGTGTTTGGAAAAATTGAGACTTTTTAAAAATGCCCTGGGACGCGGGACAAATTGTTGAAAATCGGGATGTCTGGTCACCTTAGTGTGTGTATGTGTGTGTGTTTTAATTCTAAGAAAAACAGGAGTTACTTGTATAAAGTGTAATCGAGAAAGGAAAGAGGAATTATCAGATCCTCCAAATTATTTGAGGGAAGTTAATGTTTTTTTATTTTATTTTATTTTATTTAAAAAGGAGGAACCTCTGTGATTCAGAAACTGCTGGTTTAAGGAAACCTTTGGAGCAGCGGTCGCCAACTGGTGGTCCATGAGGTCTGGAAGGTTGGTGACCGCTGGTCTAGGAGATGCAGTGCTCTGGAGAATGGTTCGGAGAGGTCACAGTCAGGGGGAAGGTAGTGAGTGCCAGGCACTGTGCTAAGCTGTCTGTGCACATCTTCTCATGCAATTCTCCTAATAGCCCAGTAAGGTGGGTGCGCGTAAGAAGAAAGCATGGCTTAGATCTGGGCCCTGCTCTCCCCGGTGTGTGAGCCCCAAGCCTGTGCTGTGTCAGGCCATGGCCTTGGACTTGGTACTTCAGGCACCTCCCTGCCTTGATCGTTTATGAAGGTGACTTTGTAGCAAAGGCCAGAAAGGACAAGCTGGGCACAGGCTGTGAAAATGAAAGGAAAGGCCTCTGTGGGGTTGTTTTCACCAGTGGCAGGATGTCACCAGCGTTTTTGTTGGTACCGAATATCCAGGGAGTTCTAACACTATGCCAGATTTGGGCAACGGAATTACTTTCCGTCGGAGCCAGTGAATTCGCAAAGCGAAATTCTGTCCTGTGTGTGAAACCCAGCCCCTGTTGGCTGGGCAGGGCCCCAATCCCAAGGGAATGTCAGAGAGGCTCGTGTGTGCAGGATTGAAGGTGGCGCCCGCCTCTTGCACCCGTCTGACCCCGAGAGGGAACACCTCCCACGCACTGTGCTGCTGGGTCTCTTGCCTCTCTCTAGTCTGAATTTTTACAGACAGTAGATACTGTGACCAGGAACTTGTTTCCTATGTATTTCTATCCAATAGTAGAGATATGCTCCTAGGATGAAAAATACCTCGGATACCCAAAGGATAATCAGAAATAGGAAATTAAAGAATTACACTTTACCCAAAGTGATTTGTCACTAAATATGTAAAATCTGAATGTGAGGAGTTAGTTATGTTTTAAGTCAGGAAGAAATGGGAGAGATTAACTACTAGAGAGCCCCTCCACCCTCTTACTTTCCTACCCCCCTCCCCCCCCCCCTCTCCCTGTACATGTACACAATCCAGTAGCAGAGGCCCCAGTCCTTCCCCCACGTCCTCAGGCAGATGCTGCTGGCTTTGGGGACCGCCTTGGCAGGCAGGGACGATGCAGGAAAAGGCCCAGACGCAGCAAAGGGCCCTGATTCAAAATGCAGAGGAAAGAAACTCCTGGAGACGTGTATTTCCGGAGACTCACGATAAAGAACCTTAAAAAAAAATCTCTTTAAGTAGAGCTTTTCCCAGTAACGCATAACGTATGTCCCTTCCTTAGAAATTGGGTTCGAACCGTTTTTCTTTTTTGTTGTTGTTTGGTTATCATGACGTTTCCGGACATGAACACAAACCACTGGCCTGTCCGAGGCATTCTTCTGTGCGTGGGCACTCGCTGCAAGCCTGGTGCTCCAGACAGGGCTTGTGGCAGAGCGATAGAGCTGTCTCTGCCTGGAGGCACCTCGGCCTATGTGTATATAAATAGACACACGCAGAAGATGGAGCCTGAGCCAGATGGTTTGGCCGCTTTTCCCTCCAAAGGCACACGCGAGGATCGCGCAATAGCAACACAACCCAATCCTGAAAAGTGTTGTGGAAACCGTTGGTGCTGACAAACCTGTAGGCCACGTTCAGATTTGTGCTCTGCCTTCACAAGTTCCTCTGAGGATCATTCCCATCATTCACCCCAGGGCGGGACTGATGGAGAGGATGCTCATTCCTGTTTATGTAAATGAGAAGCGTGGCGGGTGGGCAGGGCCTTAGCTGGGGAGCCAGAGCCAGGGCTTCTCCGCCCAGGCAGGGCCTTGCCCAGGCTGTTCCTCTGGCGAGTCCTCACTCCCTGCTCCCTGGGAGGACCTTGTCCTGTGATGGGAGGGTCGAGAGGGCGTGTTCTGTAAGAGGCGGGATTCTCTACAAATGCACAGAATTTCATTTTGACCCGTTAGTTCCTCCTTCTCTGTGGTCTTAGGAGCCTCTCCACTGTGAAGGGATCGAGTCAGTAGAGGAGAGAGTAGAGCAACCTAGATTGGACCCTAGGTGACACGGGAGGCAGTGATGTGATTTGTGTAGAACTGGTTTTAATGTTACCCTGGTTGGGAAAGGGACAAGGTGCTCTCCTGGTCTTCTTGCTGCCAACTGACCACTTCCCCTCAGTTGCACTGACGCTCCATCTTCTTTTCCAAGCCCCAGAGCTCAGCCTTCATTTCCAAGCTCCAGAGCACAGCTCCTCGTCCTGGTACTCAGTTGGTGCTCATCTTCCTGGTGCTCATCTCTTTCAAGATGCACACGACTCCCAAAGGCCTATCCCCAGCCCTCAGCAGCTCCCCAGCACTCTGGTCTCCTATATCCAACCGTCTGCCCTCTGTCCCCACAGATGGCCAATCAGCTCCTCAAACTTAGGCGGCAGACTGCTGTCCTCTTGTTTTCCTCCTCTGCTCTTCCCAACCCAGTCCTCCCCATTCGAGGGGCTGCATGTTATGTCAGCACATCGTGTAGATCTCTGCTCAGCTGACACCACTTCAGAGAGGCCTTCTCTGCCCATCCCATCTGTTCTCCCCATGTCTTAATCTGCACCCCGCCCCTTGCTTCTCTCCCTTGTCCTCGTGCCATTAGAATGGGGATCTTACCAGTCTTGTTTATCATCACTGTTTTCAATGCCTCAAAGGATGCCAGGCTTTAATGGGGGCCGAATAAATATTTATTGAAGGAAGGAATAAGTGAATGAAAGAAAGAAAGAAGAAAGAAAACAAAAGGGAGGAAGCAGTTTTACATAGAATTTGCTAAACACTGAGGTAGAACAAAAGGAATTGGTGAAGTTCTGGGAATGCTGTCTCAAGTTTTTTTTTTTTTTTTTTAATCTAATTCATAAATTCAGTATGAATGTTCTTTAGGCCTTCATTGAGGGCTAAAATAGTTTAGGGGTCTTGAGGAAAGATGTAAATGCTTAGGCAGTTCTGGAATCTCATCATAGTAGTTAGTTAGTAAAGGTACTAAGATTGAGTTCAGCCTAATGCTGAGCTTGAAGATTTTTAAATGCGTAAATAGATTTTCAAAGTGCAACAGAATGTTGCTATTACTCCCGAGCCATCGAATCCCGTGCTGAAGTCGCCATCTCTTTCCCTCTGGTGGCCATGAAAGTGCTGGGCAGGAAAGGCCGACAGCCTGCTTCCAGAGCTGCCCTTTGCAGGCCTTGGCGTCTGGCTGGAAGGATGGATTGCTAAGAGGCCTTTGGAACTGGCTTCTGAGCATTAACTCCTCACATCAGGAGCTCAGTAAATGACCCCTTACACCTGCTGCCATCCAAACTTGGAATTCGGTCACATCACTGGTTCCCGCTCCTGCTGGGTGGGTTTTATAATCAGTCTCAAGGAGAAAGAAAGGCGAGGCAAGTTGCTTCGCTGCTCTGCCAGCCTCTGTTTGCAGGGACAGTTCACTGCGTCCAAATTAAACTTCACGCGGTGCCATTTCCCCCCTGTGCACATTGATGAGTTGGGTAGCCTCACGCTTATGAAACATTGCTTGCTATTCTGTGGCCAGGATCTAGATGGTGAACTTGTGGAATTTTAGAAATGAAATCCCCACTGGCCACGGCAAGGTAAATAAAGAATCTACAGTGCCATCTGCTGGCATCCTAGGGAAATGCAGCAAGAGCTATCTAGTAGAAGCAACTCTTAGAAAATGGGAAAGATCCAAAGTGCAAACCTGAGGATAAATTACTTAAAGTGTGTGATCATTTGAAGAACGTAGATGCAAACAATGAAAGAATAGTAAGTCTGTGGGTTTGCTGAAGAAGTGATTAATTACCTGGTTTGGGGCCGTGTTGGTGGTCCAGGTTATTGGGGTTTATCTGTATCAGCAGTCAAACTGGCAGCCAGGCTGGGGCAGGGCGTGGACCAAATCAGATGCCCAGACATGTCCTGAGTAACTTGGACACATCTTTAAAAACATTGAATTATTTGCCATCACTTAAAAATGTGGAGCTCTGGATTTTAAAATATGCAGACTTCTGGCTCTTAGAAAATCTAGCAAGATGCATAGTGCACTTGCCAATTGGCAGCTACTGACTGGAGGACCTACATACTGGCTGCCCTCTCTTTTTGGGGGGCATCCAGACTCGCGTGGCTTGGGGGTCCCCCACTCCCTTAATGATTTCTCCTACAACTGGCAATCTTGCTTACTCCTGGCCTGAGGGGCATTTGTGGTCGTAGGCCTATATGTTCGTTATTATTTGCCTTCCTTTTCCCATTTGCACAAGAGACTTCCCAATGGCAGTCATTTAATGGGTAGCTAATAGTTCACAGGAATGGAAGATAAGCTACTTCAGCGATCACCGAGTGGAGTCCATCCCCTTCATTTAATAGAGGTCTTACCTGGATTGAGTCTTTAACAAATGTTGACGAATGGTACACGAGTGTGTTTCTAGAAGGGCAGTTGCTGGCTAGCGCAAGCCATTGGCAAATACCTTATAAAGGCTTTGCTGGCTCTGCTGAGTAGTATGGATGCTGGCTCAACCTCCTGGGATTGTGCGTTCCCCCTCGAAGGCAGGGCTTCCTGGTAACCAGACTTGTTTTTCTTTTCTAGGAACTCTCTTCACAAGTCAAACTCAGAAGACAGCGCTGTAGGTCAGTAGCCCGTGTCTTGGTTTATCTATTTTAAATGAACTATTTTCTTGTAACACTTCACAGAATATATAAGCAGGTGAAAATACAAAGGCCACCAAGAAGACTTCCGCCCTGAAATAAACACTGTTAAAGATATTGATGTTCAACTTTCCTCTGATTTGGAACTTTTGAGTCAAAAATTGTGCACAATGAGGGTGTTAAAGATTTCCTGTTTCCCTGATGATAAAATCCACTCTTGATGCAGTGACGCTTTTTTCTGTTTGGGTCAGAGGGAGCCTTGCAAAGCAATCTTGATTAGGAGCATGAATGCTCAAGTGAGGTGTTTTTTTTTTTTTTTTTGTTTTTTTTTTTAAATATATATATTTTATTGATTTTTTTTTAACAGAGAGGAATAGAGAGTTAGAAACATCGATGAGAGAGAATCATTGATCAGCTGCCTCTTGCACACCGTCTACTGGGGATGTGCCCGCAACCAAGGTACATGCCCTTGACCAGAATAAAACCTGGCACCTTTCAGTCCACAGGCCGACGCTCTATTCACTGAGCCAAACCGGTTTTGGCTCAAATGAGGTTTTGACTTGAATTTGAATCATCCCTCTGCCAACTTGATAGCTGTGACCTCAGGCAGACCACTCGCCTCCTTGAGCCTCGGTTTCCTCATTCACTGAATGGGGACAATAAAACATCATATGTTCCTTGTGAGCATTAAATGAGATAGCCAAGGGCCTGGATATAATAAATGCTACATAAATGTTAGCTATACTATTTATTTTTTAAGCCATACCTTCATTTTAGAAACGTAAAAATAGAAGTAGGGGGAGTGTAGTTTACGGTGAGAGAAATACTTGATATTCCAGATTGCCGGGGAGAATGGTTCACTGAGTAATAATCCTGCTTCTGCTTTCACCTTTCCTGATTTACCCTGAAGGCAGCAGTGCCCTCAAGACGTACCAGGGAGTCTCAGGCCCGCCCACGCTGGTTCCGTTCCCATAGCTCCAGAGGTTCTCAGAACTTAGATGAGCACATCTGTTTTCAAAAAAATGATGTCCTTTCTAGCCTGGAACACCGTGGTGGGGTTGCCATGAGTCTGTCTTCTGCGGCGTTGCCTGGCACCACCAGTCTAGACTGTGGGAACCAGCAGTGTGCCAATGGCTGGGCCCTGTGTCCTGGGGCTGTGGGGCAACCAGGCACCAACGGTGACGAAGCTGCGGCTGCGAGCGTGTCCCCTCTGCATGAGAGCACATGTCGCTCTGCCGTTTAATTTTGTTTTTAAAAAATAAAGGATAGCTTTATCCTTTCATTTTATTCGCCTTGTTTCCCTTTGCTTTTTAGTTATTACATATTGATGATCAGAACTCCCCCCCCTTCCCCATATTAAAAATGTCTAGCGTAGGGGTGTCGAACTCAATCAGAGAAGGGTCCAAAATCTAAAATCCAGCCTAAATCGCGGGCCGAATGGTTTACTGAACAGTCATAAACTGACAATGTCATAAACTGACAGCGGAGTGCAGTGATGACAGCGCGGTGCGGGCCACATTGCAAGGCCTGGCGGGCTGGATTTGGCCCGCGGGCCTTGTGTTTGACACATGTGGCTAGCGTATGACAGTGTTTTCATTGGAAAGTCACTGGGAGTCTGAGACGGAGGGGGCCCTGTTGGCAGCTGTCACAGCAGGAGAGTAGTCTGCTTCTCCTGTCACGGTGCCCTGGGCAAGCTGTGGGAAGGTCACCAGGTAGCCTGATGCCAGAGAGCTGGAGTCCTGCCCAACTCGTTGCTGGATGCATGGGAGCTCCTCACCTTAGGGACCCGGCGTGGGGCAGCTCCTCAGGCCCTGACCCAGCCCCGAGCCCAGGGTGCACAGGATGTACCAGCCGCTCTCTCCATTAGATCGGAGGTAACAGAAATAAGTCAAGGGTAGATCAACAGCATGAATAACAACAAGACAAAGCAAACTTCTCCAAGCATCGTGTTTGTGGTTTACTTGAACTAATTTGTGGCTGCAGACCAAAGCGGGTGGGGGATATCCCACAAGGCAAGGCAGGATTGCATATATCCGTTCAACATCAAAGAGAATGTAAGAATGTGTGTTTTGCCTGCCTTTTTTGATGTTTCCTTATTTCTCATCATATCCCTACTGCCACCAGGAAATTTGCATTTCTTATAAATGACTTTATAGGCATTTCCAAGTCATTGCACAAACTGAAAGAGAAAAACTGTTTGTGAAATCAAAGTATTTTATAAGCTTTGAAGTATAAGGAAGAGGCTACTTTTGTTATTAATGAATTTATTGCTTGTGTCTTTTTTTTTTTTTTTTCAAGGAAAAGGAGACTGGAAGAAGAAAAATAAGTATTTCTGGCAGAACTTCCGAAAGAACCAGAAAGGAATAATGAGGCAGACTTCAAAAGGTGCGGAAACAGCCGGCGGACAGTAGGGCCTTTTAGCTCTCGAGTGTTCAGCAGCCTGTGCCTCTGATCTGGACTGTTGCTGCAAGTTAGCATTACTTGTCGCCCGTGCCCCGGGAATGTTCAGCTCTCTGGCATTCCTATCCTTACTTTAAAACTTCTTTCCACTGGAATTTTTAAAAAAAATTTTTTTTATCAAAGAAAACAGAATGGGAAGAGTTAGCAGGCTTTAAACACACACACACACACACACACACACACACACACAAAACAAAAAAACAAAAAACAAAAAAAAAACACCCAGATCTGAGGGCAAAGACCGAATTTCCCGTTTTCTGCGGGCAGAGGTCTACCCAGAAGAGTCTAGCGTTAGTTAGTTTGGGGCCTCCCCTGTGCCCCGCTGCTCGGGGCCTTAGCAGTCTTCTGAACTTTGGATGCCGGTCTGTGGCTGGGACCGTGACTGGGTTGTTGCCCTGGAAACTCTATCTGAGGGTCTGACATCATGGGAATTTGTCCAGGCTGCTTGTGGAGGGAGCCCTGCCCGCCTCCTGGCTGGGCCTTTGTTGTTGTTTATGCAGTAAGTAAACATGTCATCCCTTTGAGGCTGGCTTACATAATGGATGCTTCCCCGGCCTCCAGTGGGGAATGGGAACAGAGCTGCTCCCAGACGCCGGTCCCGCTAAGGAAGGTCAGCATTAGAGGAGCATTTTTACCGGCTCCCCAATGCTATTACTTGGTGGTTGTTTTTTTTTTTTTTTTCCAACATCTTGGTGTCCAGCCCTGTTGTTCTCAGGGCTTTTCCGTTTTTTCACACACGTAGAAACGAGGAAAGCGGACCCAGACAGTGTGCCTGCCAGTCGCACACCTGGCTTCGTTGGTTGCCTCCGTGGGGCTCGGTTTTAAAGGTGTCCTGCCTAAGGAGGGTTATTCTTAAACACTCTTAGATTCCCTCTGGTACACACCCAGGGTCACGTGTGATTCAAAGGAAACCTTGGGTTCAAACAGAGTCTTATTTAAGAAGAAGGAAAAGGAGAAGGAGCAAGAGAGACGGGGCTGGAGGGATGAAGGGAAGGAGCGGGCAGTTAACCAGCTCGAGGAGATTTATTTTCAGGGCCAGCCAACTGGCTGTCACCCCCTCCACCCCTGGAGGTGACAGAGATAGTCAAATGAATCAAGCCGGCAGGCTTTTCCGCTCGCCTAGACACTCTATTATCCTCCCCCTGCACGGGGGACGAGTGGCAGAGGGAACGTGAGTGCTGTTTCTGTACTGATGGATAGCGGAATGGAAATGAGAGAGGGAGACACAGGGGAGCATAAATTCCGGGGCAGGTCCTGATGGGAGGATCCTACAAGTGTGCAGCCAGCCTCTCCGCCCTGCCCCTTCCACCAAGGGCAAATTCAGCCATAGGAGCCTCCTAATGACTCCAGGCAAGTGAGGTATGTGAGGGGCAGACGGAGAAAGATGAGGGCTTAGACGGAGGGCTGATTCCCAGGGTGCCTCTTCCACTGCCACTTCTTCACCACGCGCTGACCAGGGGTACACGTGCTAACATGGCTCACATGTAGCAGAGGTGCCGGCAGTCTGTGTACTTCGTAGGAGAACATGCTCCAAGTAACCGAACGGTGGTTTTCCTCTGAAGTGCTGGCTGCCTTCAGCTTCCAGGTGGCAGTTGAGTCCCCCTCACAGTTTGGGAATGCTTATGCCAATAACACTCTCAGATGTGTACACGCATGGTACCTTCCTTCCGTGGACCCCAGAACGCTTCCCATCCGTGGTTTGACTTATTGTGCTGATTTTTGAGGAATGGCCATCAGTTAGCTTAGCAGGAGTCTAGGGTTTCTCAGGCAGCTGGCTCTTTGACCTTTCTCTGTCACAGCAGAGGGTTCTCGCCCACTTTTCCCCAAAATATTTTCATCTCGATCATATTCAAAATGGGTGGACTCAGGGAACTCTCAGCCGAAGGGGCTGAGGATGCTTGTCTGCGAGAGCTCTTTAAATTCGGTCACTGCCCACCTCTTACTCCCTGTGGGCTTCCTCCCCAAACTCCTTCACGAGAGCCCGCGTCACAAATGCTCCGGTTTGTTTCATGGTAACATCCATATGTCCTTGGTGCCTGTTTCCCAATGAGACAGGCTCCGTGGCATCCTACAGAGCAGCCCCTGACTGCTCCTGCTGCTCCGTCAGTGATGGACATCACTGGCCGTGCCCATAGGCAGCCCTAGACCTGGGTGAGATGTTCTCAGGCTTGGCATTCTGATGACCTTTCTTGTCTTCATTCCTATTGTCTTTTATCTCCAACCTCTAGGAGAAGATGTGGGGTATGTTGCAAGCGAGATAACAATGAGTGATGAGGAGCGGATTCAGCTGATGATGATGGTCAAGGAGAAGATGATCACCATTGAGGAGGCGCTGGCCAGGGTAAGGCTGCAGGGATTTGTGTGAGGGGGCCTCCTCAGACTTAGAAAGGTTGGTGTACTCTAAATAACACAATTTCTGGGTGCTAATTTTAAGAGTGCACATAGCTCTTTGCAGATGAATTTAGGGTATTCAAATCTTGGACTAGTTCCAGAAGGCTTAAAAGCCCATAAGATATTTGGAAACCTCAGTTTATTCATTGATCTGGGTAGTTTTGTGGTGTGTGAGTGAGTAAGGAATAAACTTACTTTAAAGCTTTGGGTGAAAGAGAACATGATTATTTCGGTGTGATGGTACCAGCAATGATTGTAGAGAAATATGTTCATTGACATTTTAATGGGGAGAACTGTCTGTAGGAAATAGATCTGTGACCATGATTTAATAATCGTATTTTCTAAAAAATAATATAATACTAAAGATTGCTCATGTGACTTGATCCAGTGACTAAATATTACATAGTTATCTATCTGATAAATATGTGTCCACAAGGTCACATCAGTGTGAGAGTTCAAAATAAAGTTCTTAAGGTATTTTGTTTTTAAAAAAAGAGTCCTTGAGTTCTGTTGGTGTTGCACAGTGGTTAAGCGTCAACCCATGAACCAGGAGGTCACGGTTCAATTCCTGGTCAGGCACATACCCTGAGTTACAGGCTCAATCCCGTTTAGGGAGCATGCAGGAGGGAGCATGCAGGAGGCAGCCTATCAATGATTCTCTTTCATCATTGATGTGTCTCTCTTTCCCCCTCTTCCTTCCTCTCTCTGAAATCAATAAACACATATTTAGAAGAAGAAAAAAGTCCTTGATGTTTATTGCTAACTTGACTGATGTTTTGGCATTGTGAACTTTTCTTAATGCCAGTGTCTTACACCAAGTTCCTAGAATCAGAGCCTGAGATGAGATGATGTCTTACATCAAGTTCCCAGAATCAGAGCCTGACATGATTTATTGAAAGGTAGCTTTCAGGAGAAACTTCTAAGTGCTGAGAGAGGGAAGCAGGAGAGGGAAGCAGCGGAAGAAGCTGGACAGAGAAGGGAGTTCAGGAGAAGTCTAGCCTCAGCCCGATTCCTTAGGGAGCGGGGAGCCCTGGAAGGTGAATTACATAAGAGAACTTGTCCTGGGTGAGAAAAAGAGGTTACAGACTGATGAGGAGCAGGGAGCAGGGAGCAGGGAGCAGGGAGCAGTCAGCAGTCTCCTCAGCATCTCTGGGGAACTGCTCCTCATGGGGAGACAACCACGCACGGAGCCTGCCCCAGAGTAGGGATAGGTGAGTGGCTTTGTAAGGGGAGTCTGGGCACCTGGAATGCCAGAAAACCACATGATGAACTGGGAACCTGTGCATGTTTTTGAGTTATTTTCTTGTAGCAGCTATTGGAGCATCCGTCACAGTGATTTTGACAATTAGAGAGGCTTATGGAGAGCAACAAAGTGATTGAGGCTTTCTTCTAATATATCCCGGGGGTGAAATGGGAAATCTCAGAAAAGAAGCAGAAAAGAGTTTAATCACTTTTCTCAAGTATAGGAGGGATTATTAAATAGTACATCTTCAGGATGCACTGAAGAGTGTTTTATTTTCCTTTAATCTCAACTGAGGGCAGAATAAAAGGAAATGAGTTAAAATTGCAGCTGGAGGGGATTTGGAGGAGATATAATACAAATGTTCTTTCCAATAAGCACTCTTAGAAATGGGAACATTTTAGAATATCTCTCCCTACTGGTCTTTAAGACAGAATAAGCATTACTCTACTTAAGATGGCCATTCCCTCTAAGAATTGTGTCACAGACTTCAAGTAGAAAACTAAAGACTAGGAAAAATAGGATGTACGAGAGTATATTCTCCTCAGAGAGAGAGAGAGAGAGAGAGAGACACACACACACACACACACACACACACACACACACACTTTAAAGTGTCATTATTTTAAAAATCTGGAAATTAAACTAACAATTTATAAATTTTATTATATATATATTTATATATATTCTCAAATGAAATGATCAGTTGTTTTTCCTTCATTAAATTATATTTAAGTCAACACTTCTTAAGGAGCAAAGTAGAATATAAAAATATAATTATAAATAAAACCAGGTGGGGTTTTTTCCTATAAATGTACTTTAAAAATTTTAGAGATTGTATTTTGTAACAGAATTACTAATAAAACACATAACCTGTTGAAATTAGTAAAACTATAAAAGTAAGTGGCCAGTGTGGAATCTATATTAGAAGAAATACAGGTACTCTTGGGCCCCAAAGTTAAATGATAGTAGAAGAAAAATATTAATTCTGTTTATGATTGACTCATTAGGAATTTGTCTTGTTTTTAAAGATTAAGTTTATTTAGTGGCTCCTAGGAGTCTGGGCTAAGGCTGAGTATAAGAGTAGAGCACAAGTCCTGGCCAGTGTGTTCAGTGGTTAGAGCGACAGTCACGCACCGAAGGGTCACTGGTTTGATTCCTGGTCAGGGGTATGTACCCAGATTGTGGGTTTGCTCCCCATCCTGGGTTGAGGCATGTGTGGGAAGCAACCAATTGATGTGTCTCTCACATCAATGTTTTTCTCTGTCTCTCCCTCTCTTTCTCCCTCCCTCTCTTCTATTTTCTCTTAAAAGCAATGAAAACATACCCTTGGCTGAGGGTTACAAAAAAAAAAGAAAAGTAGAACATAGACCTGGAGTAAACAAGTGATAAGCCCGGTTGCTCAGGTGACTGCTATCCCGATAAGACAGTGAGAAGTCAGCATTGCAGAAACCAGTATATCCAGCATTCTGGTACATAATGTAAACATTCTACAGAGATTAGAACAATACTAACGCAATGCCCTAAAGTACTAGAAAGGTTAAACTGAGATGAGTGCCCCTGATAGCAAAAGTGCAAATACCTGGAGTCAAGGTGAGCTCTCCTTTAGCTGAGACCACTGGGTGAAAACAATGCTGTGGTAATACACCTCTTGCATAGGAGCCGTATACTAAGAGCTTCACTGTCTTTTCTTAATTCTGGTAGAGTCCTGTGTGATGGACTTATTGTCGTTCCCATTTTCCTGATGGGAGAACTGAGGCACAGCTCTCAGCAGCTAAGCTCTTGCTCCTTAGTCAGTACTGTCTGCCTGCCTCCACCTGGTTCAGCTCCTGTCACATGTGCCCACATAAAGCATTTCATAGCAGAGGCGAAGCTTTGGAAAGCAGCTGGAGGGACATCGTCCGTTTGGTGGTTTTGCCATGCCCACAGAGCCCCAGTGGTTGAGGGCAGTGTGACACCGTATCCTGGGCTGTCAGGTCAGAGGTTTCCATTGCTTGGAGGTTTTATTCATAGAACAAGATTTGATCAGTTCCTTACATTCATATATAAAAACTGCTTTAGAGTAAAATTTTAATGCAGTGACGGTTTCATGGTAGTATGTAGCAGAGTTAAATTCCTATGTGTTTTATGAAAAACACACGTAGAACTTTTCACATTTGCCAATTTTCTATGCTATTTCACTTGTCTTTTTGTGTTTTTCAAAAAAGTAGTTTCTAAACGTCAACTTTCTGCACATAATGTAGATCCGTTGTTCTTTTCCTGTCATCCACCAGGGTCCCCAGTAAATCCCATTGTATTTATTAACATTGAACTGGGCACTTAAAACAATCTAGAACAAGAAGAGCAAATGACTTTAAAATAACAGTTTCAGGCCTTCCCCGCTTTTGTTCAAATGTTCATAGTCTTCTACAAAGAGAGGAAATTCAGAGCGGGAATGCAAACAGATTTTGCCCTAAAACTTGCGTTGAACTGTGAGAGATGAGTTTTGATGTCAGAGGGAGGACATCGAGGTTCTTTTTGGAATACAGAATACAAAGAGTCACTGTGTCTGTTGCTTTATATTAGATGAAAAGCCACAGGGCAGGGCGTGGGTCTTTCTTTTGGTTTTGTGAAGCTGGCCTTTGGCTGGCTGGCACTTTGTCACCTCTAATGGCATGAAGAAGGTGCCACAGTGTTCTCTCTGCTGCTTGGTAGACAATTGTTGGCGATTATTTCCATTTCAACCTTCTTTTTCCTCTCTTGGCAGCTCAAGGAGTACGAGGCCCAGCACCGGCAGTCAACTGCCTTGGATCCCGCCGACTGGCCGGAAGGCTCTTACCCCACATTTGATGGCTCATCAAACTGCAATGTAAGTTCGCTTTCTCTGTGAGCATCCCGACCATTTCTAGTAAAAAGGGATGGCCTGTGCAATTTCAGCCTTGCATTTACTTCTAGCAATTAACTTCCACCAGGATCTGAAAAGGAGCGGATCTTCCTACATGTTAACTCAGTATTCTTTACCCCATAGAAACTCACCTACTCAGAATTGGACTATTTCTGCTGTGTTTTTGTTCTTTTTTCTAATTGTAGTAACGTATACATAATTTATAATTTACTATTATAAGCATTTTTAAGTGTTTGTTTCAGTAGCATTGTTGTATTCACGTTGCTGTGCAACCATCACCACAGTCCACTTCCAGAGCTTGTTCATCATCTAAAATAGAAATCCCATAACCATTAAATAATTACTTCCTCTCCTCCTCTGCTCCCCACAGCCCCTGGGAACTGCCATTCCACTTTCAGTCTCTGAATGTGACTATTCTAGGTATCTCACATAAGTGAAATGATAAAATATTCGACCTTTTGGGTCTGGTTGATTTCACTTAGCACAGTGTTTGCAAGGTTAATTTATGCTGCAACATATACTTCATTCCTTTTGATGGATGAATAAGTGGAATATTGATTCTGCTGTACATAAAAAGTGCATTTTGTTTATTCATTCATCTGTTTAGATAGACACTTGAGGGTTTCCACTTTTTGGCTATTGTGAATAATGCTGCTCTGATCATTGGTATGCAAGTATCTGAGTTTGCTGTCAGTTCCTTTGGGTATATACGTAGGATTGGAATTTCTGAATCAGAAGCTAGTTTTGTATTTAACTATTTTGAGGAACCTCCATACTGTTTCCTATAGGATTAGCATTTTACATTCCTGGCAGTAATGCATGAAATCTTCTCCTTTCCCCTATTTTAGGATAATAGTCATCCAGGGGTTTGTGAACTAGTATCTCATTGACATTTTGATTTTCATTTCTCTAATGACTCAGAGGTTGGTTATTGTTTTGTGTGTTTGTTGGCCATTTGTATATCCTTGGAGGAATGTCTATTCAAGTTCTCTGTCCATTCTTGAATTGGGTTTTGTTTTGTTGTTGGTTGTTAAGTTGTGGCACTTCTTGATGTATTCTGGGTGTTAAGCTATTACTGGATACACGATTTGTAAATATTTTCTTGCATTCTGTGGGTTGCCTTTTCATAGTCTAATTTGTATTTTTCTTTTGTTGCCAGTACTTTAGTATCATATCCAAGAAATCATTGCCAAGTTTAATGTCATGAAGAGTTTCATTTAAGAGTTTTATAGTTTTATCTCTTGAAGTTTAGTTCTTTGCCCCATATTTGGTTAATGTTTGCATATGATATAACACGGGTCCAGCTTCGTCCTTTTGCAGGTAGATTCCCAGTTTTCCTGAACCATTTTTAATTTTAATTTTTTACTGATTTCAGAGAGAAAGGGAGAAGTAGAGAAGTTGCACGCCCCCTACTGGGGATCGAGCCTGCAACTCAGGCATGTACCCTTACTAGGAATGGAGCCACGACCTTCTGATTCATAGGTAGATGTTCAACCACAGAGCCACACCGGCCGGGCCTGAACCATTTTTTTAAAAAAAGACTCTCCTTTCCCCCATTAAATGGTCTTGGTACCCTTTTTGAAAATTTATTGACTGTATATGCTAGGATTTATTTCTGGGATTTCTATTTATTCAATTGGTTTATGTGTCTTACTGTTGCTAGTGTCTGTTTTTGATTAATGTAGATTTATATGAAGTTTTGAATTTGGAAATTGTGAGTCCTTCAACTTAGTTATTTTTTTTTTCTTTCAGATTGTTTTGGCTGTTCTATGTGAATTTTAGGATGAGTTTTTTTATTTCTGCAAAAAAAAAAAAAATCCCATGGGATTTTAATAGGGATTGCATTGGATCTGTATATTGATTTTGGTAGTATTGTCATCTTAACAATATGAAGTCTACTAATCCATGAACACAGGATATCTTTTTTTATTTATGTTTTCTTCAATGTCTTTTTAACAATTTTTGTAGTTTTCAGTCTTGCCTCCTTTGTTAAGTTTATTCCTAAGTGTTTTATTATTTTGATGTTATTATAAGTGAATTTTTTTTCTTATTTCCTTTTTAAATTGTTCATTGCTGCTGTATAAAAATGAAACTGGTTTTGTATCCTGAAAAATGATATTGCTTTTATATTCTGCAACTTGGCTAAGTTAACATTATTTATTTGTTTGTTTGTTTGTTTGGTGTATGTGTGGAATCTTGGGGGCTTTCTAAAGATAAGATTATGTCATCTATGAAAAGAGACAATTTTAATTTTTTAAAAATTTTTTTATTGATTTCAGAGAGGAAGGGAGAGGTAGAGAGAGATAGAAACATCAATGATAATAATCATTGATTGGATGTCTCTTGCACACCCCCTACTGAAGATGGAGCCCACAACCCAGGCATATGCCTTTGTCCAGAGTCGAATCTGGGACCCTTCAATCTGCAGGCAGACACTCTAGCCACTGAGCCAAATTACTTAGGGCGAGAATTTTGCTTTTCATTTTCCATTTTGGTGGATGTCTTTTTATTATTTTGTGGATGTTTTTTATTAATGTAACCAAAACAATGCCCCTTAAACTACAAGTTCCACAGGGATTTTAGGAATTAAAATTCCAATGTTTCAAGTCTACATTTCATGGTGCCATCATCAAACTGTCAAGTCTTCTATTATGGACTAGTTTTGTTTGTTAGGGCATCTTTTTCTTAATATCTGGAAGCAACTCTATCATCACATAGTCAGCCTCTTTCTTCTATCTATGCTCCATACAGCCAGTCATATTTCTAAAATATACTACCTTTGTCCTTGCAAGCCTGCGTTTTTAAAAAGCCCGATTGTTTCCTGGTTCGGTCAGATACATTCCAAAGTTTTTGGATGTGATCTTGCTTTAAATCAACTTCTCCATTCTTGTCTGTCATCTCCTCTCCCAGTAGTCTCCACTCCAGCCACATTGGACCCTGCTTGCGTTACTGAACACAGCTTGTATTTTCACGCTTTCTGTTTTTGTTTAGGCAGTTTCCTCGGCCTAAAATGTATTCCTTCAAATTGCAGGTGAAAATCTATGCATCCTGCAAAGTGAAGCCAAACTGCTTTGGCTTGAGAATTCTTTTAACCTTCTCATGTAGAGTTGATTGCCTCCTAGTCTGTGCATTTGCAAAACCAGCTTTGTACATGAAGTCTAAAGTTATACTGGAGTACCAGAATCCTTTGTTACATATTCCCACCTCCTGGGACATTGTGGGCTTCTTGAGCAGGAAAGTCATGCTATGTTATTGTGTCTCCAGTGAGTGCTAGCTTCGTGTCCAGCACACGTTGTGTGTTTGAAAAACGTTTAGGGAACAAAGTTGTATTTGAATGTTTATGCTTCCTGGCTGCTTTGGAGCATGTTTTATGTTTTGCAACTTCAGACTCAGTCTTTGCCTTTGTTTTCAACTAAGCAACAAATGATGGCTTATCAGAAGTAAATAGAACCCTCTGGCTACCTTCTTTTCACGAT
The DNA here is from genome assembly GCF_964339955.1 of Pipistrellus hanaki. Taxonomy (NCBI): domain Eukaryota; kingdom Metazoa; phylum Chordata; class Mammalia; order Chiroptera; family Vespertilionidae; genus Pipistrellus; species Pipistrellus hanaki. Next base: position 59,302,817 of record NC_140509.1, on the reverse strand, counting down.
TTCTAGAGTCTAGTACCAGATTTCCTTTGCAGCTAAGAAAAATCCCCAGAAGATCATTAATTTGGAAGCCTTGCCTGGGTTGCTCTCGTGTGAAACAGACTGAGATGTTGCCATTTATGATAATAAATGAGTTATGCGCTGGCCAGCAGCATGTCCTGGGACTATGAGGTAATCAAAAGAGCCATGGCCATGGTTTGCAGTGTGCCTTTTTGGGTCTCTTATCCCCAACTCCTAAATCTAACATACTATAAAATGTAAATCATGAACCTAAGGAATCATGAAGAATAAACAGTAACTCAGGACTGATGTGAGTCAAACCTAATTCGGGGAAGAACACAAAGACCCGGTTGTCCTAGTAGGTCCTTTAGTGAGACTCACTGTGCACTGTCCTGATTAATAGCATCTGAGTCAAGGGAGGGGCAAAAAGACTGTCTATTCAGAGAGCCAGGACTATTGTAACACCCACACACTGAGGCAGCACATATATATGTATATCCTATCTAATCTAATAAGAGAAACATGCAAATTGACTATACCTCTTCTATGCCCACAAGCCACGCCCATCAGCCAATCAGGAGTGAATATGCAAATTAACCCAACCAAAATGGTGGCAGACACAGAGCTGGAGCAAGCAGTAGGCTTGGGTTGTCCCTGGTGATAGAGGAAGCCAAGCTTCACTCCACCCTGGCCTGCCCTGACCTCCGCTCAAGGCTACAAAGTTTCAATTATAGAAGATAAATAAATCCCAGATACCTGCTTCCAGCATATACTTAGGTCATGGCGGGGGGCATGGCTGGTCTGCAAACCACCATAGGCCCCTCACCCAGGCCACCCTACGCAGCAAGGGAACCCCCATCCTGATCTGTCTCACCCTTCAGAGTAAACCAGCCAGCCCCCATCCATGCACCAGGCCTCTATACTATATAATAAAAGAGTAATATGCAAATTGACACTCCAACACACAAGATGGCTGCCCCCATGTGGTCAAAGATGGATGCCCCCATGTGGGCATAAGATGGCTGCTACAAGATGACCAGCAGGGAAGGGCAGTTGGGAGGGACCAGGCCTGCAAGGGAGGGCAGTTGGGGGCAATTAAGCCTGTAGGGGAGATCAGTTGGGAGGGAACCAGGCCTGTAGGACAGGGCAGTTAGGGGTGACTAGGCCTGCAGGGGAGGGCAGTTGGGGGAAACCAGGCCTGCAGGGGAGGTCAGTTTGGGAGGGCAGGGGGGAGAACCAGACCAGCAAGTGAGAACAGTTAGGGGCAATGAGGCTGGCAGAGAAGGGCAGTTAGGGGTTACTGGGTTGGCAAGGGAGGGCAGCTGGGGGGGACCAGGCCTGCAGGGAAGGGCAGTTAGGGGCAAATAGGCTGGCAGGGAAGCAGTTAGGCATCAATCAGGCTGACAGGGCAGTGGTTAGGGGGTGATCAAGTGGGCAGGGAGAAGTGGTTAGGGGCAATCAGGAAGGCAGGCAGGCAAGCATTTGGAAGCCAGCAGTCCAGGATTGTGAGAGGGCCTAAGCAGGCAGTTGGACCTCCATCCAGGGGTCCCAGATTGGAGAGGGTGCAGGCTGGGCTGAGGAACCCCCTCTTCCCCAAATGCACCAGGCCTCTAGTATATATATTTCTTTATTGATTTGAGAGAGGGAGGCAGAGGGAGAGAGAAATAGAAACATCAATGATGAGAGAGAATCATTGATTGGCTGCCTCCTGCACAACCCCTACTGGGCATCGATCCTGCAACTTGGGCATGTGCCTTGGTTGGAATCGAACCTGGGATCATTCAGTCTCAGGCTGACGATCTATCCACTGAGCTAAACCAGCTAGGGCAAGAAAGCATTATTTCTTATTGATTACGGTATTACATATGTGTCCTTATCCCCTTTTTGTCCCCCGACTCTCCCACTCATGCCCTCATCCCCCCTGGTGTCTGTGTCCATTGGTTAGGCTTATATGCATGCATACAAGTCCTTTGGATGATCTCTCCCCCTTACTCCCACCCTCCCCTACTTTTCTTCTGAGGTTTGACCATCTGATCGATGCTTCTCTGTCTCTGGATCTGTTTTTGTTAATCAGTTTATGTTGTTCATTATAATCCACAAATGAGTGAAATCCTGTGATATTTATCTTTCTCTGACTGGCTTATTTTGCTTAGCATAATGCTCTCCAGTTCCATCCATGCTGTTGCAAATGATAACAATTCCTTCTTTTTTTTTACTGCAGCGTCATATTCCATTGTGTAGATATACAACATATTTTTAATCCACTCATCTGCCGATGGACACTTAGGCTGTTTCCAAATCTTAGCTATGGTGAATTGTGCTGTTATGAACATAGGGGTGCATCTATCCTTTCTGATTGGTGTTTCTAGTTTTTTGGGACATATTCCTAGAAGTGGAATCACTGAGTCAAATGGGAGTTCCATTTTTAGTTTTTTGAGGAAACTCCATACTGTTCTCCACAGTGACTGCACCAGTCTGCATTCCCACCAGCAGTACACGAGGGTTCCATTTTCTCTGCATCCTCACCAGCACTTGTCATTTGTTGATTTGTTGATGATAGCCATTCTGACAGGTGTGAGATGGTACCGCATTGTCGTGTTGATTTGCATCTCTCTGATGATTAGTGACCTTGAGCATGTTTTTATATGTCTCTTAGCCTTCCTTATTTCGGATCTGTTTAGGTCCATTGCCCATTTTTTGATTGGGTTGTTTATCTTCCTTTTGTTACGTTGTATGAGTTCCCTGTAAACACTGGAAAAGATTAAACCCTTGGTTTGTTGGACTTCTTTCAGAGGGTGAATCTGAACCATCACTTTGGAATAAACTGTCAGAATGAATGGGCTCTTCTTAAAAGCTGGACATTTCATTCCTTAAGCAGTTCTTTGTTTGTTTGGGGGATATCCACGAAGTGCTTGCTGTGTACCAGGCATAGTGCTCGACATTGGGGTTCTAAAGGTGGAATGAAGGAGAAAGAGACAGGCATATATACTCTGCAGTGCGGGGTTTACGTCACCCCCACAGAGACTCAGGATGCCATAGACACACTTAACACTATTGCTTTTTTAGCAAACTTTCTTTATGGATGGTTCAGAGATAAAGTCAGTCACGCCTAGTTGGACAAAGGGCCAGGAATACCACAGGCTCCTTCCAACTCAGCACACTCTTCCAGAATCTCTGAGGGATGGTTTCCCTGTCTGCTGAGGAATGGAGCAAAGACAGGCTATCCAGCATGGAGAGAGTTTTCTGAAACTGTATTATTGACCTTGTGTATCGTGCTAGCTGACTTTCTATAGTCACCCTGTTCCTGGCCACTTACAAGTCACATTCTTCCTTCCTACAGCCAACCACGGTGGGCACTGACGCTTGCTTGAACTTCACTGAAATCCTTCACTGAAATCACCCCTCTTACCCTGACTTCAGTCTGTCCTGTGTTATTGTGGAAACTGGAACGAAACTCCATCCAAAATATTCCTTCTCACTGATTCTGGGTTTGCCGGGTAGCAGAGTAATTAATTTCAGATAATTCCCCCTGTGTCCTACTTCAGCCGCCATGGCTTAGGCGCTTTGATTATCTTTTGTGCAAGAGCCAGGGATTTTTAGTTTTTCTATCGATTCTTTTCTGGACTGAGATGTAAATAGCCCGCTGGCCAGAGCCGGGAATGCCCAGGCTGCGGAAGTTTTGGGGATCATAGGGCCTTTGTCACCAGACCTCAATGCCTATATTGATGTCTGTCCTGCTTTAGGGTTTCATTTGCATTGATTTATAGGTTCCCCCACCCCCATAACTGGCCTCAGATAATTGCATGTTGCTTCACAATACATCCATGGTCACATTCCTGGCTTCCAAGAATGTAAAGTACTAAAGATAGTTACCAGGGGAAGTGAAAAATAGCTTTCTCTTTGCCAGAAGAGAATCAGTTCTCTGCTGCTTTTCGTTAATAATAAACTTCTGTCGTGAGTGTTTGAGTTGTTAAAAAAAAAAAGAGTTCCTGGTCGAGCCCTTGATTCCTTGTTAAATATCTGAATGTTTGTTTTATTTTTTTTTCATCTTATTTTGGTAAATTTTGTTTTCTTTTGCCTCCTGTAAGGGGAAGGTTATAAAACTTCTCATTTTAAACTTCCAACTTTGTGCCTGGAGGTTCAGTTTACCTTCTGGTTAAGAAAATGCTTAAAGAAAGTATGCTCTCCATCTTTGGGGTTTATTTTTTTTTTTTCTCTAGGCATAAGTTTTAGTGAATCATAGTTTCTATAAAGTTGTTACTTAAGAGTCGGTCACCTGTACCTGGTGCTTAGATAGTAATGAAAATGCTTGCAGTGAAGAAACGAGGAAAAATGTCAAATGGTAAATTATTTGATCATGATGCTGTTTAAATTATCTTCTGAACCATGAAATGTGTAAAGAAAAAAAAATTAAAGTAACAATAAGGCCAGTAAAGCGCCAAAACTGTTAGAAGCCAACGGCAAACATCTGTTTTGGTCCCGTTCCGTTGTTTTGCTTTATCCAGAATACGTTCCAGAAAAAAGTTGGAATCCTGTTTCTATGTCTGGAGCTCTTTAGTAGGATGAAGCAACCACGGTGAAATATTTTGTAGCTGAGTTATTTTGTCAAGCCAGCCATCATTTCATAACTGATCGCTTTTACATGTGGGGACATTCAGAGCTGGAGAAGATCTGTGAGAAGAATGCTATACGAATGTCGTAGCTGCAGTGCTATAATAACACCTTATATCCGTGTGCGCATCTCTTTGAGCCTTTCATTCCAACCCTAAATATAGCTCTGCCACTAGCGGCCTGAGTTACAGCGGAGCCAAGGGGCTGAACTGGGTTTCAGGTTTTGGGTAACAGAGAGACAGAACACCAGGTGGCATTTCTTCCTTTTACAAAGTACTATTTTAGGTGTTTCCTTGATTGAGGACTTTCAAGGTCTCAACTAAAATATCCCCATATGATGAGATGCTTTGGGTGGCATAATGCAAGCTTGTGCAGTCTTTTTGGGGGCCTTCTAAAATTATGAACCATACTCTTGTGTCTTACCAGCAGACATTTTACTCAGGCTTATGGAGACCTGTCACCTGCCTTGTGAGCTGCGCTGTCTTTAAGCCAGAGATGTCAGGTTCAATGTGTTGGTAGGAAGGGTGGCCATTGCCTTGGTCTAACCTAGAACTTCCCAAGAGATAACAGGCTGAAATCCAGGAGCACCTACCACAAAGTTGCTTTTTTGGTAGTTCTTACAGTGAAGGGCTTAATTTCTGTTATGGCCAAAGAAAAGGCTAAAGGTTCGGTCACTCCCGGCAGCATGTGGACGAGCAGAGCTCGTGCTCACGGGGTGCCCCTTTCGGGGTAGAGAGGCGTGTCCTTCTGTTCCTTTGAAGGTCATCCATGTATCCAAGGCGTGTTCCCTCCCTCCCTCCCTCCCTCCCTCCCTCCCTCCGTCCCTCTCACCCTCTCTCCCTCCCTCCCACCCTCCTTTCCTCCCTCATTCCTCTTCTCCCTTTCTTCCTTTTTATTGATTTCAGAAAGGAAGGGAGAGAGAGAGATAGAAACATCAGTGATGAGAGAGAATCATTGATCAGCTGCCTCCTGCACATCTCCTACTGGGGGTTAAGCCCGCAACCCAGGCATGTACCCTTGACTGGGATTAAACTCTGTCCACTGAGTCAAACTAGCCAGGGCCCAAGGCGTTCTTGTTACATGTTTGTGTTCAATCAGATTTTGAAAAGATTGGCTAGTCTTCATGTGTTTATTTGGAGTATGTTTCTTTTACTAGGGTGAATTTCCAGACAGTGTCCATAAAATAAAATGTATCTGGTTTTATATTTCGAAGATATTAAAATAAAATATAAACTAAATATCACTAGCTTTCTCCATTGGGGGACATCTGATTCCTAAAGAAGACTTTTTAAAAATGCCCAGTTGGTGTGGTTTAGCAGTTGAGCATTGAACCATGCACCAGGAGGTCACCAGTTCCATTCCAGGTCAAGGGACATGCTGGGGTTGCTGGCTTGATCCCCAGCAGGCAGTAGCTGATTAGTATTGAGGTTTTCCGCTCATCGATGTTTCTATCTCTCCCTCTCCCTTCCTCTCCCCCTAAAATCAATAAAAACATTAGAAAAAAAAAAAACACATAAAAATGACAACACGTGCCTAAACCGGTTTGGCTCAATGGATAGAGCGTCGGCTTGGGGATTGAAGGGACCCCGGTTCGATTCTGGTCAAGGGCATGTACCTTGTTGCGGGCATATCCCCAGTAGGGGGTGTGCAAGAGGCAGCTGATCGATGACTCTCTCTCGATGTTTCTAGCTTTCTATCTCTCCCTTCCTCTCTGTTCAAAATCAATAAAATATATTTTTTTAAAAATGACAACACGTGGTACATATACAAATTTTTCTTCCACCTTTAGATATTCTCAGCAATAGAAAAAATGCATGATTTTCATATTCTTGCTGACTTGGAGTGAATGGTTACTAAATGGATAACTTATGTGAAAATTCTCATGTACCACAGCATTAGAGTTGGCATTGTAGGTTCAGTGAAGGCATCTGCACAAAAACGGATGACCATCTGTCTACTTTTAGGCTCTTATGTTATTGTGTTTTGTAAGAACATTTAAGAGAGGGTAAATTCCAAGCATAAAAATAACTTACATTTCTGAATAAACTGTGCCTTTAATGGCTTTTTAAAAATATCTCTTTTGGTAGAGAATTTTAAAAATATTCTTACCCGAGGATCTTTTTTTCCCATTGATTTTTTTCCCCCCTCAGAAAGAGAGGAGGGGAGGGTAAAGGTGGGAAGAGAGACACATTGATTGTTTGCCACCAATTTTCACCAGGGCCAGGGATCGGACTTGCAACCAAGGCATGTGCCCTTGACCGAGAATAGAATCTCTAAGCACTGAGCAAAGCCGGCCAGGGTGCTATTTCCCCCCTTAATTCTTACGCTGTGGGTTTTAGCTTAAAGGATTCTAATTGGCAAGGTCAGTTTTGATTGGGGCTTGAAAATGGTTCTGTTGTTGAAGCTGTAATGGACTAAACTTAGGATGGTTAGATGTGTTCTTCAGCTCTTTATTTCTTTTCAACATAATTTTTAAAAATAGGTTTTTATTGATTATAGGAAAAGAGAGATAGAAACACCCATTGGATGCCTCATGCACACCCCCTCCTGGGGATCAAGCCCAAGAATCCAAGAATCGGGCATGTGCCCTGACTAGGAATCAAACCTGTGACCTCTTGTTGCATGGGACATCACTCAACTAACTGAGCCACACCAGCCAGGGCTGGCTCTTTATTTCTTGAACAGAGAAAGAGCTTTAATCATTTGACTTGTAACATGACCTGGAGGAAGAGAAACATGGCCCAGCAATAATTTGCCTGAGTGTGTTTGTACCCTGTGTCCTTGGGATATCAGCAGTTCTGTATGCCATGCTTTGTTGCATTGGGCTCAACTAATCAACACTTTCCTCAATTTTCCTAAATGTATCTGTGTTAGAAGTAACTTTTATTGATTCTGATCTTTAGGTGCATACTCGAAGCCTTCAGATGATTATTCAGATATTTGTAGATACTTTGTAAAAATTTTTTTTAAAAATGTGCTCTCAATTTTAATAAAAGTGATTTTGAGACTAAACTGATAGTAAAATAAGAGGGCGTTAGAATTCTCTTTCATGCCATGGAGCAGTATACGCAGCGAAGTCTCCGAGAAAAATAAATGCCTTCACGCTGGCTAGAAGCTGCCTGAGAAGCACTGCTTAGATGACTTGTCATTTCCCACACCACCCTCCCATCCCCAGCCTTTGCCCTGGGACCAGGGCCAAAGTTTGAGGCGTGTGTTTGCTGTGAGTACTTAAGATGATCATATTTTTTGAAAAAAGTTAGACAAGAAGGAGACTCTGGTCTTGGGAAAACCAGGCGTTCGCCAGCGTGGGCAGGCGAGGGAGCTGGTTAAGCTCACAGACTTGCGTCAGATGTTGGGTTCAGACCCTTGCTCTGCCGTCTATTAACTCTGCATCTCTTTGGGCCTCAGTTTCCTCACTGGAAAACAGGGACAAGCATATCTATCCCATATGGGTGTTGCAAGGATGAAACGGCACAAAGTAATCAAGGGGATTCGGCTTCTAGTGCTTTCTGTGAGGATATTCTACGTTTCCATGAGCTGTTATTCTTAAAATACTTGAGTTCCCGTAAAAGTGCTATTTCTATGCATACCATTAACGGGGTAGCAATGCTTATACTGAGCAGAGAGGCTGGAGTTGTTAGAAGCTTAATGCACATAGTGCATGTTTACTTGGTTATGCTTTTACCAATCATGTAATCAGTTTGTTTTCTATTTCAGAAGGTAGTATTGTGTAAGCGGGCTTCGGGGTTAGTTTGGTACAATTTCAGTAAGCATGTTTGGCCTCAGGAGTATTGTTTGGGAAGAATAAGCAGTTAGTTGTACTGAAATTATCTTGGGCCATATAGTGCTAATCAGGTGTAAGTGTGGGCTTCTATCCTGTTATGTTGAGAGGCATTCTCAAAGCAACCCCAGAAATAACTGGAAATTTGGTTCTTTGCACCTGGCAAGCTAATCAGGTACCTCTGCAACCTCCACTGGTTTGCACAATTATAGGGAGTTGAAGGTGTTGTTTGCAGACCCTCTTTTCACATACTAAGGGCCACACAAATAGAAATAAATAATGACAAAATGACCCGAGGGTAGCAGTTTTTTAAAAAGTATGTTTTTGTTGATTTCAGAGTAAGGAATAGGAGAGAGAGAGAGAGAAACATCAATGTTGAGAATCATAGATCTGCTGTCTCCTTCATGCCTTACATTGGGGATCCAGTCTGAAACCTGGGCATGTGCCCTGGCTGGTTCATGGATCAACACTCTACCACTGAACCACACCAGCTGGGCTGAGGGTAGCTATTTTTGAAAAATTTAAATTTAAGATAGCGTTTGATACAGTCTCTTTTATTATTTCTCATGTTAGGAACCGGAGATACTAGCATTTGAACTATAAACACAGCAGTTTCATTTGTTCAACCCAGTACCTGAATAGCAAACAGGATATACCACATTTCCCCTGCTAGCTGGTTGTATCTTAAGTGTAGATTGTAATGTAATCTGAGTTAAGGTTTGGCATGTAGATTTGCAATGCCTGTTCTTAACTTTGCTCTCGGGAGTAACCTCAGGGAGGTTGGCAATAAGAGAGGATCTTGATCACTTGATTAATGCTATTGATTCATCACAAGTTAATTCTTCCTTAAATCATTTGCTTTAATAGCAAACTTTGGGTTAATGCAGTGGTCGGCAAACTGCGGCTCTTGAGCCACATGCAGCTCTTTGGCACCTTGAGTTTGGCTCTTTCAATCGCACTGTACAAGCACAGGTGCAATTGAAATTTCGTGTCCTGGCCTGATCCTCACAAGCCAGGCCAAGGGACCGCACTGGTGCACAAATCCGTGCACAGGGCCTCTAGTATGCATATAAGATCTTTGGTTAATCTCTTCCTGCCCTCCCCCCTTCCCCCTTCCTTCTGAGATTCATCAGTCTGTTCCATGTTTCCATGCCTGTGCATTGAGTGTCTGCCCTCTGGTGGCCAGTGCACATCATAGCTACTGGTTGGACAGTGGAACAGTTGCTTAGGCTTTTATATACTAGTATATAGATTTTATAGAGTGAAACAACTGTTAGGAATGTCTTCCTGTTCCTTGAGTTATATATATTTTTGTGCTAGAGAGATGGGATTACAAGATAAGGTCTGTACATCTTCTCTCTCTCTCTCTCTCTCTCTCTCTCTCTCTCTCTCTCTCTCTCTCTCTTTTTCCTTTCCTCATTGTTCTAGTTTGGTTGAATAGTTGTATGCCTTTAATGCAAGCATGTCAAACTCAAAGGCTAACACAGGCCAAATAAACAAGGTTTAAGTTTAAATGGGCTGCAAAAAATCACAAACTTCAATTTTCATAGAACCATAGCTTGATTTCAAAAAGTACAGTATGAAATAGAACAAGAGCAATGATAAAATTAATGTTTTCTTACATTCTGTTATATTGGCTGGGCCGCAAAAATATTCATTGTGGACCACATTCGGCCCACGGGCCACAAGTTTGACATGCTTGCTTTAATGCCTGGGTGGCTTGTTAATGCCTGGGTGGCTTGGGTTAGATTTTCTCTCTGTGCTGATATAGTGAGGTATACTTCTTGACCTTTTGCCATGTTATCTTACAATAGGTGGTTTTTCTTTCTTCCACGCTACATTGGAGGGCTTTATTTTGTGGTCCATTTATGTTTGTTACTGCTGTAACCTCATGTAATGGGCAGGGAAGGCAGAAACCCCATTGAGGTGGAGAGTGTTCCTCATTGGGATACCTGCTCTCAGCTAAGATTTTGCTAAATGTACTGTGTTGTGATCAGGCTGCTTAGGTTATGGATAGGGGAATGGGTGGGGCATAGCCAGTCTGCCTTAATTCATTTCTCCGGTTCCTGGTGAATTTCTAGAGACTTCACTTCAATCAGGCTGATCCTATTGACTTTCCTCCTTTTCACTCATTGCCCTCCTGAAGTAATTTTCACTGAAACATATAAAAAAGGCCTCACAGTTTATGCTTCTTTACAGATTTGAGGTTATAGGCAATAATTCTCAGGATTCCCACCCATTTGGCTATCAGTAAAGTGAGGGTCTTTTCCTCTAGTCTTCAGAAATTTGTTTCTTACCTTGATCATGGAGTTTTAAAGTGTATTATATTCCCTTATATTCTTTCCCTTGCATGGTGGCTCTTGGTAGAATACTTTCACTAATTTTCATATATATATTATTGGGGGGGGGGGCTATTGCTCATTTTGCTGATTGTGAAGGATATTCTATGGTTCAGTTTTCAGCAGTCATCACAGACCTGATCATTTTGCCCATTAGATAACCACAGACAACCTCTCGAACTCTGATTCTTTTTCTAAGGATTCAGCCTAAATTTCGACAATTTGAAGTAAATTTGCTATTGAAGCAATTCAGTTGAAGTAAGTTTGCTTATTATTTCCTCTACAAACCAAAGGAGAATTCCATTAAGGTTATAGATTGTGGCTCTAGGAAAGGACATTGGCTCACCTATTGGCTCACCTTCCCTCCCTTGCCATGTGGCTCCATCAGTTCTCTATGTTTCTACACATCGTGTGCCTAGGCAAGGCTCTTTGGCAGCTCTGTCTGAGAAGCCATCATGCCTGATCCATAAACCAGTAAGTCTGAGATGCCGTAAAAGCAATGTGACTTTGTGAACACCACCCAATCCCCTAGAAGACTTACAGCTCCTGAGATGAAAACTTCCATCAGCTCCAGGAACTGGAGCCTCAAACGCCCATCTAATTGTCCTACTTGGCAGTATCCTTCTGAATCATCCTTTTTCCATGGCATGGACTATGTGAAAACCGAACGCCCTTGGGAATGAGTGGGTTTGCTGTTGTGCTGGAGTCTGACAAATAGATCTGCTTTAGGTAACACTAAACCCCCTCTTACCAGAGGGACCTCCAGAGCCATTGACTGCCTTCCCACACGTCTTCGTTACCTTACCTTACCTTTAGTACCAAAGTGCTGAAAACCCTTTGCTCCCTAGGGGATGGTATTATTACCTCAGATTCTCCCACACATTTTAGAAATATAAGTATCATGTAATTTTCTCCTCTTTCGCCCCCTCCTCCTCCTCCTCCTCTTCTTTCAGATCTGGCGACAACTAGTTAATTTTGAAACTTCCAGAGAAATTATTTCAGTGTTACACTGCACCTCTGGGAAAAGAATGGAATCTCTTTTTTTTCCCCATATGCTGACAAAAATCTAATTTCAGAGGGCAATGATGTCACCAGCTAATGAACAAAATATTTCTCACTAAACAGATGAGTCCTTCCCTTAATCCTTTGTGAAATAAAAAAAAATCCCCGCAGTGTGTTTCATATTTTATTACTCGGAAAACTCATAACACTTTTAAAAGTAATTCTGGCTTCTTTAAAGAGCGAGACGAATTATTTTATAAACACGAAGAATAACCTTAATCTGATGGCTGTGCCTGGGAGGCCCCTGCCACAGCCACTGGTGACCGAGGGGCTGATCTGAAACATACTGGTCTCCTCGGAGCCAGGATGCTGCCCCCAAGGTAGGGAGTGACCTTGAATGCATCACTTCTTGGCCTAGTGGAGGGGGATTAGGAATGTTGGAGAGATTATGAAATCTAGCTTGGAGAAGAAGGGCTTAAAGCTGGTGTTGATTGTTGTCACATGCTGTTTATAAGGCAACAGCATCTGCCCAGCTCTCCTTTGTCCAGATAGATAGGCATCAAAGGTCAGGGGGGAGAAAGGAGTGGGGTCACAGGGCTACCTAAAGACTGGACATCTCGGCTCATATAGGAATAAGGGCATGCTCCCAACCCATGGCAAGTGCCCTTCCCCTCACCGAAGCATCTCCATTTCCCAGCCGAAGGTGAACTCTTCCACGTTCCCGATCCCCCTATCTCTTTGTTCCTCTCATGCATTTATCACAGTTGACTTATAGGAATCATATTTCTGAATTTCTCTTGGGCTCTTATTCTAGAGTAAAAACTTTGTGGTTCAGGTAAAGCTAACCTACACATATTTCTATACCTCACTTTTGATTCACTGTATCCATTCATTTATTTTAATTAGGAAATATTAGCATAGATACTAATTTTAATTATCTTAGTGGAAAAGAATACTATAATGTTCAGTGTGTGCAATTGTGTGGGGGAAATGGTCACTCTTTTTATACTACTCTGAGATTTAAAAAATAATACAATGCTTTTTCTGAGCAAATTGTTAATGTGTATCAATTTGAGTGTCAGCCTATGAACCAGGACGTCATAGTTTGATTCCCTGTCAGAGCACATGCCCAGGTTGCAGGCTCATCCCCAATTGGGGGGGGCGGGGGGGGGGGTGCAGAAGGCAGCCAATCAATGATTCTCTCTCATCATTGATGCTCCTATCTCTCTCTCTCCCTCTCTGAAATCAATAAAAAAATATTAAAAAAAAAAAGACCTAAAGATAACCACCATTCACTTACCCATCAATACTATAATCTAATCAGCTATTCTATAAAAAGGATGTTAGATGTCTTAGAAAATTTACAGTATAGTGTTCATCAGAGCATTGTTTATAATATTGAAATACTAGAGGCCTGGTTCCTTCAGCCCACCCTTTCACAATCTGGGACCACTGGCTCCTAACTGCTCACCTGCCTGCCTGCTTGATCACCCCTAACCACTCTGCCTTCCTGATTGCCCCTAACCCTTCTACCTGATCGTCCCTAACTGCCTCTCCCTGCCTGCCTGATTTCCCCTAACCACCTCTGCCTGCCTTCCTGATTGCCCACAACTGCTCTCCCCTGCCAGCCTGATTACCCCTAACTGCTTCTGCCTTGGCCTGCACCACCATGGCTTTGTCCGGATGGATGTTGGATGTCAGGAAGATGGCAAGTCGACCCAGTCTAATTAGCATATTACCCTTTTATTAGTATAGATAGATTATACAGGAGAGAATTGCTTAAATGGGGGGGGGGGTTTGTCCTTTTTTAGCAGGAGTAGATGCTCTTGGTAGACAAAAATACATAATTCCTGTATCTGGATTGATAGCCAGCCATATGCATTATCCTGCCAAACTGGTTAATTAAAATTTGAACCACTTTCTTACACCTTACACCAAACAGCTGTTGCCCTTAAAATCCCTCCTCAGCCCCCACCTTAGATTCTGCTTTTGCAATTCACTCAGATTAGATTCTGATTGGTCGGTTTCTATGCCAGTCAGCATCAAAAGCTCTGCCTCCTAGGCAACCATTGGCTCCTTGCAGTTCACCCAGCTTTGGTTCTGATTGGTCGGTTTCTATGCCAGTCAATGTCAAAAGCTCTGCTTCATAAGCAGCCATTGGCTCTTCTGGGAAATCCAGAACGGTCCTGCTGACAGCTGCCCCTCCAAGCCTACCTCCAGGCCTGATCTGCAGCCTCCATGGCATCTGCTGATCAGGCCCTTCCTCTTTCTCTTTCTCTAGGCCTCACCAGCAGCTGTGGTGGCTGCTGATCAGGCTCGGTCCCTTCCTTCCTTCCTTCCTTCCTTCCTTCCTTCCTTCCTTCCTTCCTTCCTTCCTTCCTTCCTTCCTTTCTTTCTTTCTTTCTTTCTAATATATTTTATTGATTTTTTACAGAGAGGAAGAGAGAGGGATAGAGAGTTAGAAACATCGATGAGAGAGGATCATCAATCAGCTGCCTCTTGCACACCCCCTACTAGGGATGTGCCCACAACCTAGGTACATGCCCTTGACCAGAATCGAACCTGGGACTTTTCAGTCCACAGGCCGACGCTCTATTCACTGAGCCAAGCCGGTCTCGGCTCGGTCTCTTTCTTTCTCTAGGCCTTGCCAGCAGCCATGGTGACTACAGGGTTATGGATCAGGCCTCTCTCTCTCTATGGGCCTATCTCTGGGCCTGATCCACAGCTTCCACAGCAGCTGCTGATCATGCCCCACCTCTCTCTCTCTCTCTCTCTCTCTCTCTCTCTCTCTCTCTCTCTCTCTCTCTTTTCTCTCTCTCTCCCTCCCTCCCTCCCTCCCTCCCTCCCTCCCTCCCTCCCTCCCTCCCTCCCTCCCTCCCTCCCTCTCTCTCTCTCTCTCTCTCTCTCTCTCTCTCTCTCTCTCTCTCTCTCTCTTTCTCGGCCTCACCAGTAGCTGTGGTGGCTGATCAGGCCCCACCTCTCTCTCTAGGCCTTGCCAACAGCCACGGCTGCGGATCAGGTCCTGCCTCTCTCTCTGGGGCTGATCTGCAGCTGCTGCAGCAGTGGTGAGGTCCTTAGGCCTCCGGCCCGGCGTCAGGCTAGAGGTTAACAACCTCACAGCACCCACCTCACCCTGCCCACCCCCCAGCTACCCTGCCCACCTTGCTGTGATAGGAGCCTGTGGGCCTCGAGGGAGGGACCGAGAGGTGCTCATGCACTTCCTGGTGACCAGTTGTCTGTCTGGTCCTTTCGGTCGTGACGGCCCTAGGCTATTATTAGTATAGATTGAAAATATGCAAATACCCAATGGTGTGGGTATTGTTTAAATACATTATGGCAGACTACTGAATTATTAATGTATTTTATTGAATATTTGTTGACATAGGAAAATGTTCAAAATTTTAAAATGCAGGTTATAAAACAGTTTGAACAGTATTTATTGAGAGCTTCAGGGTTTCTCTATATAAAAAACCCTTTGAGTCATACTGGCCCAGAAGGTCACAATTATAAGCATTTTTTTTTCTTTATATATATTTTATTGATTTTTTTACAGAGAGGAAGGAAGAGGGATAGAGAGCTAGAAACATCAATGAGAGAGAAACATCGACCAGCTGCCTCCTGCATACCCCCCACTGGGGATATGCCCGCAACCAAGGTACATGCCCTTGACCGGAATCGAACCTGGGACCCTTCAGTCCGCAGACCGACACTCTATCCACTGAGCCAAACCGGTTTCGGCAGGGTTTTTTGTTTTTGTTTTTTTTCTATTTACACTGTGTTTTTATGTGAGGGAGACTTTGGAGACCCTGATAGTGACCTTGGGAGGTGGAGGAGCTAAAAAACGTGAGGTCATTGTTTTTTTGTAAAAGCAAAACAAAGTAAAGAAAAACAAGAGTGTATTGTGTGTGTGTGTGTGTGTGTGTGTGTGTGTGTGTATAAAACAAGTGGGTGGACATAAACCTAAAATATTAGTACTTTTTCTATTTGAGCAAGGGGATAAGTGATTTCTCATTCTCTGTTTTGTGTTTCTGCATTTTCCAAATTTCCTATAACACAATTCCTATCATGTGCAATGAAATATAAACAAATAATACTAAAATACTAAATACAGATATAGAAATAAATATGACACTGCTTATTGCCCTCATGAAGTTTAGTGGAGGGCTAAGTATATTTTGTGCTAAGTCCTATGTTAAAGCCTGTGTAGATTGTTGTACAACCACATGGTCTAAGGAAAATGAGGAGGAAGGCCAGGAGGGCTTTCCAGAGGAGGTGGCACGTGGGACTGAATCTTAAAGGATGAGTTGAAGCTAGGGAGTTGGGTGGGGTGGTCAGAGATATTTCCAAAAGGGGAATGTGCAATTGCAAAGGTACACAGGCATGTGAGAGAGTAGGTATTTGAGATGGTCAGGGGATAAGAACCAGGAGCAAGAAAAGGCCCTTCCCACATAGTATTCGCATAGTAGAGTTCCTGGGAAAAAGGGAAGGGCTCTTACCATGTAAGGTCGTTTCATGATAAGTCCTTTGGACTTTGTCCTGAGGAACTAATGAACAATGAACAGTAGGAGTTAAATCTGCCCTCAGCAAAGTTTCACACCTATTGTGTGCTGGGTACGTTCAAGTCCATCATCCATTAACAAGACCAGCCATACCCTGTCCTCATCATGAAATTTGTTCCTGCTGTATCCACCTTTCCTCCACCAAGAAGCTTTCCAGGGTGGGCTGGCCAAGCCTAGTCCCTCAAATATCCCACAGTTTATTCTGATGCAGAGCAAGGGCTGGGAGCTACGGGCCCCTCCTCATTCCACATTGATGACACACATATGCAGTGAGGGCCCTCGTGGTGAGTCCTTCACGGTCACTGTAAATGCCAGGAGCGGGCCCAGACATGCTCCCTGTCCCTGTGGACCTTCCTGTCTTCTGAAAGACACGCCTGTGTTGGGTGCCCATGTGGTGGTTAAAAAGGGGTGTGTGAGAGGAGTTAGCCTCTCGGGGTTCTTCCCTCCACCCTCCTCACAGAGCCTGGCTCAGTTACTGCCCAGCTTCCTGTAGATCTCACACTGATAGAGGCTTCACTACCTACCAGGCTCCGGTACTTACCTTCAGGGTCATCTTTCGTCTTCTCAGGAATGTAGCACGTTTATCTCTGCCTATGTGAAAAAGAGGAGAAATTAAGAAACACCAATGGCATAAGAGGCCGGACTTTAGTGTTCCTGAGTCTGCTCAGCATCTGCTGTTGAGACCCAACCTCACATGTTGGCCATATCACTAGCTTTCACATGTTTGCTTTGCCTCTGCTATTTGCACAGCACCTAAAGAGCAGTTTGTAAGCATTGAAATGGGTCTTGCTTGAGTTCTAATCGGTAATAGACAGCAAGCACTTACTGGGTACTAGTTGTCGATTATACCTAGACAAGTTTTCAAACAACATACTAAGATAACTGTTATTTGACTACATAGAGGGATACCAAGACCCATAGAAGTGATGTGATTGGCTGGGGAACTTGGAAATTAATTAAGCCCAGGTTGTTCTGGCTCCAAAGACTCTGGGCTTCCATCTTTCCTTTACGCGACTCTCATGGGGGCATCCGCATTTTCTTAGTTTTCTTCAACCAAGGGCTTCTGCTGACGGTTTTAAGGAATTTGAAGCGTAATGTTGTGTGCAGTGTGGTTGTCAGGCTAGGGTGAAGGAAGCCCATGCAGAGGCTTCAAGAACCCATAAAGTCTTGGTTCTGCCTCCACCATTTACCGTCTTTGAGATACGATCGTACGTCTAAATACTTGGCACGGGGCCTGGGAATTCGGAGCGTTTGGTGTAGACGGGCGTTGGAAAGCACCTGCCACACTTCGCAGCACATGTGGGCCCTCACGGGACAATGGGCAGGTGGTGTACGTGAAACCAGAGCAGTGTTGGTGAACCGATTGGTGAAATGGGGAACTAGGCAGAATAGGGAAGGTGTGGCGAGCCCTTCCGGGGAGACGTAATAGGAAATCCCATAAGGGTAGAAGGAAGCATTTCTGGGGCAGAAAATTGGGGGATTCTTGCTGAAGAGTGAGAGATGCCACAGGGGCCCCCAAGGAAGGAGCAGGACAGGGGACCAGGAAAAGGGGGTGAGCTCTGGCGGTCAATGGCACAGCCTGGGATCTCCTCTTGGGAAACCTGTGTGTATTTGTGTTATGTAATGTCCTTCCAAGAGAGGGAACTTTACATAATACCCAAGTTTCTCACAGTGTGAGAGGCCCCCGGAGTGGGAATGTATGGCTTTCCCAAGTGAATGACTTTACCCCTGAAAATACAGACCCGCCTAGCAGCCCATGACATGGAAACTTCCTAAGGGTCCGCAGTCCTGTTCGCTTAGACGGCATTCTGCTTAATGGATGTGCTCCTTGCTCCCCAGCCTGCCTGAGACAATCCAATGATCCTATTGCTCCCACTTCTAGAAAACAAGAGAACTCAGCTGCTCGGAGAGGACTGTCGAGACAATTTGGTGAGACAGTTTTAGAAGGGACCGTGGAGGGGAACGCGCCCTCCATGGACACCCGTGGCTAAAATAGGAAAAGGAGTGAGAAAGCGGCAACTCTAGGAGAAAACCAAAATCATAAGTTTTAATTCAGTCATTTCCAAAATAGCCATTGGACGGTGTGTCTATTTTCAATCGAGACGACTCCTCTCGGGCTGTTTAAAGGAGTATCTGCGAAAGAGATCTTTTTCTGAGTCCCGTCGCTTCTACGGGTTGGTCCTTGTCCGGATTTGCTCAGCTCCTCGCGTTCTTTTCTTCTGTCTCTGGAATTCCATAGACAGTAATTAAGGAACCGGGGGCCAGCGGGAGGTCAGGGAGCCTCCGTCAGTGAAAACCGGGATTGTTTGCCACGTACAACACTCTCTTTTTTCCTTGTGGTGAATAGAAGATTTGCTTAGAGCCGATGACTTATGCCTTTCTTACAAGTTATGCAGCTAGCGAGGAACTGGGCACTCCGCAAGCAGCAAGCAGCTGATTGAATCCAGTGTCCTCACTTTTTTTTTTTCTTCCGCCTTTCGGATCCTAAACTGTGCCGGGGGAGCCTGTCTGATCATGTAACTCCCGAGGAGCATGTCCCAGAGCTGCCTGATCCCCACTTTGCGATCAGAGTTGACGGAAGGGGAGTGAAGACGTTCTCACGGTGGGAAGGGGTGGGGTGCCGGACGTGCCCAGAATTACCCTTTCAGCCTGCTCAATGCCGAAGCCGGTAAGTTCGCTGGGCTTGGTTCACGCGGAAGGGAAAATGTGCTTTCTGTCATCGCAAGGCAAAGCTCCGGGTTGCTCTTGGATTATTATTCCTGCTATGATGCTGTTTTCGCTTCTAAGTCTAGATTCGCCTCTAGATTTGTTCTTCTCTCCTTGTTTACTTCCCCGCCTGCTAACTCTGAGCATTCTCTCCTAGCCTGCTCACCCAATACTAAGGCACCTCTTTTGCAGGAGAAAAGTGAGTATTATTTTGAGAACTCAGTGAGCATGGGAGGGATCGCGTGTCCAGCGGTGGGAACTCAGTTGTCTGTTGTGGAGGCTTTCCGTGGGAGGACGCCTTCAGACAGCCTCACAGTTGCTTTGCCTAAAGCTGCCGCTGATCCGCTTCCTTCTTTTAGCCCGGAAGGTTAAGCCATTGAGAAAGCAGACCTCGGAAGCGGCTGTGTCTGCTCGTGTGCGGGGTTAACCAGACACGGTTGTGTGAATTTCACAGGCAAATGCGTTTCCAGTTGCGGAAGACTTTTCAGAAATGCTTACGCATCTTAGAGTGGTGTGTGCTAGCTCTGGGGGAGAGAGGTGGCCTCAGTGTGGCTGTTAATTGAGACTCTGCAAGGGGAGTTTGGAGCTGGAGGATTCCCAAGCTGCGTGTGGGAATCCTGTGCTCTCTGTGCTCTCAGGCTGTCCCCAGAGGGTTCTGGTGGCTCCTTGTGAGGTCGCCGTAACCTGTGTGACAGTCCCTTACGCCTGTGCCTGCACCGCTGTGCCATGCAGCTTTCGGAAAGCATTTGTTGGTTTCCTCAGATTTGCAAGAATTGTAGTCACAGGGTCCAGTGAAGTATCTGTTTACCGACCTGCAGTGACCGGCTCAAACACTATGAGTTTGCACCAGTGCACAAATGTTTGTATCAACAGATGCTGTTAATTGTGTTCCCTTTCCCGCCCCCCCCCCCCCGATCATTTTTAATGTAGCTGTGTCATAAAAAGTCCTCCACGCTGGCTCCGTGTCTTTCCTATTAGAACATTGCAGATGTGTCAAGGACGCACATGTTCCAAAAGGAGCCGAGCGGGAAGGAGGCTCCACCCACCTCTGCGAGCCAAAGGGCCCCCCTGCGTTCCTCATTCAGCACCCTGGCAGGCAGCGGTGTACTATCTCTTTAAAGCGGCTATAGTTCTGTGCTTTGGCTTGGTCACTTTGTTATGGTTTAAAACCGTGGAGCCAGCTGTCTGCAATCTGATGTAATGTTGCCATGGAAACCAGAAATGAAACACTTGAGCATTCACCGCAGAATTACTGCATATAGCGTTAGCCAAAGTAATTAAACGCTGGGCCCTATGGGCTTTCTGTTGGAAAAATCTGCAATACAGAGACTGGGAATCAAATGCTTGTATTTATAATATTGTAAATCCACTTTTCCACATCCTTTGGTAGGATAAATTAATTGCCGTTTTCTCCTAAAAGTTTAGAGGTGGGGGGTTTTAGGCAGATGATTATTTTTAGTACTCTGTCCTGGGGCAGGACAGAGAAGGGGAGGAAAGACCATCTCTTGAATGCATATAAAATCTAGACATTTTTTCACTGTAGTTATTTAAAACTTGTCTTAAAATAGTTCTGAATTTATTTTGGAATCAATCATTCATATACAGCGCAGATTTCCTTCATCTTCTACCAAGTTCCTCCCGGTGGGAAGATTTCTTAATTAAAAAAACAAAAATGTAGCCCTAGCCAATTTGGGTCAGTGGATAGAGCATCAACCTGCAGACTGAAGAATCCCAGGTTCAATTCCGGTCAGGGGCACATGCCCCAGTTGCCAGGCTCTATCCCCAGTGGGGGGCCTGCAGGGGGCAGCCCATCAATGATTCTCCTCATTGATGTCTATTTCTCTCTCTTCCTCTCCATCCCTCTCTGGAATTAATAAAAAAAAATATTTAAAAAAAATTGTAAATTCTCACCCCCCCATATCTGGGTATATTTTCTGAATAAAAAGACACAATATGTTACTTCCAGCATTTGGGAAGTGACACATTACTTATTTAAAAGGAGAGACATGAAATGAGGAATTTAAGCTTAAAAGAACTTTTAAGTTTAAAAGAAATGCATGCCTTTTACAGTCTTTATGTTAAAACAGTTGGAGAGAAGTTTTTTTTGTTTGTTTTTTTTTAAATATATTTTATTGATTTTCCACAGAGAAGAAGAGAGAGGGATAGAAAGTTAGAAACATCGATGAGAGAGAAACATCGACCAGCTGCCTCCTGCACACCCCCTACTGGGGATGTGCCCGCAACCAAGGTACATGCCCTTGACCGGAATCGAACCTGGGACCTTTCAGTCCGCAGGCCGACGCTCTATCCACTGAGCCACACCAGTTTCAGCTGGAGAGAAGTTTTTAAAGGCAAATATTTCACAATGGTTTTTCCTCTGGACTCTGGAGGAAGTGAGAAGTCAACACCTCAATAAAAAACATTGTTCAGATACCTTGTTCAGCTCCAGTAACTTCTAGGCTACTTAAGAGATTTTCTATTTTAAAAAAGAAATATATATGTGTGTGTGTGTGTGTGTGTGTGTGTGTGTGTGTGTGTATATATATATATATATATATATATATATATATCGGTATATATATATATATATATATGTTTTACTATATATATATATGGTTTTATTTTACATTTTCTTTATACAAATTGTGTTGCATCTATCTTGTCTAGTATTAAAAACATGGCAATGCAAAGAAACTTACTGGTGCCCTGACCGGTTTGGCTCGGTGGATAGAGCATCAGCTTGTGGACAGATGCTCCTGGGGTTCGATTCCAGTCAAGGGAACATGCCCAGGTTGCAGATTCGATCCTCAGTGGGAGTGTGCAGGAGGCAGCCAATCACTGATTCTCTCTCATCATTGATATTTCTGTCTCTCTCCCTTTCCCTTCCTCTCTGAAATCAATAAAAAATGTATTTTAATAGAAAAAAGAAAGTTATTGGTTGCTGTGATTTGTGTTTTGTCAGAGGCAAACACTTCCAAAATATTCATTTTTTTAAAAGAAAAGTAACCATTAGTTCAAAGTTCTGAAGAGCTTCTGTTTCTTAAAAGTAGATGGGCCATGTGAAAGCAATTAAATAAGTACCTGGAATATGTTATTTTTCACCACAGTGAATCTGGGCAGAGGAAATTAGGAGTGGAGAAGGCGGGGGAGTGTCTTTGCCTTGAAATCTGTTGTCCTGGTTTCACTTTTTTTTATTTTTTATTTCTCCCAGAAAATTTCCCTTTGATGGCTTGTTTCCTCTTTAAGATTTGTGTCTTTGTGCCTGTTTCCTCTTTAAGATTTGTGTCTTTGTGGACTGAAGGTTTTTGTGTTCTTTCTGTATTCCATTTCTCTTTTTAGTTCCCCTGTTTCCTACACACACACACACACACATACACACACACCCACACCATCACCACCACTCATCAGCAACCCCAAGGTAGGTGTGAGGTATATATAATACATCAGTGATTTTTATCCTCTAATGTAGCTTCCTATAGATTCATTATAAACAAGATGCTCATTTCATTTTCATGATTTTTTAATTTGAGGGTTATAGACCTACATACCTATTTTAGGTTTGTCCATTATGTATAGAGACTTTCTATGACCTGGTGTTGATTATTCTTCCATTAAACTTGCCTGGCTTTTGAGATACATCAAGAAGGCAGAATGTTTTTATATGTTTGTGCGTAATTCCACGCATTGTGGTTTTGTTCAGGTGCCAATTACCCAGAAAGAGGGTTGACCAAGTTCTCATTCCTCTGGTTGACCACTGCAACCGTTTCATTGTACATAACAATTCAGTCAAGTAAAAATGAAATTCAAACCAGACAATATCATTATAGAGTAGGAGCTATATTTATTTCCTTGTAATTGTCTTACATTTTGAGTTTTGGGCCAAATGCAGTAAGCCTAATTACCAGCATGCAATATAGCCTCCTCCCCAACCCCTCCCAATACCTGGGAGTGCAATTTCTCTTTTTTTTTTTTAATGTTTGCTTGCTTGCTTGCATATTTATTTATTTATTGTTAATCCTCACCTGAGGATATTTTTTTCCATTGATTTTTAGAGAGAGTAGAAAAGAGAGAGGGAAAGACAGAGAGAAATATATATGTGAGAGAAGCACATCCATTGATTGCCTCCTACACAACCAGGTCTTGGCTGGGGAGGAGCCTGCATCCAAGGTATGTACCCCTGACCAAAATCGAACCTGGGACCCTTCAGTCTGCAGTCCCACGCTCTATCTTCTGAGCCAAACTGGCTAGGTCTAATTCCTATCCTTGATCACCAGGTAACCAGTAGTTAACCTTAATTTTGAGATGTGTGTGCAACACTTTCTCTGGGAATTTTAGAGGAATGGACTGTGGATATTGATACTCTTCATAGAAGGGAAGCCGGAGAAATATCCCTGTCCGATGACTTGTCACTTATGGGTTGTAGTTATTATTCTTTAGTGGTGCATGATTTGCCTACAGTCCTGCAGGGAGAGAGTACAGGCTGGGAGCCCCCAGAAGGAGGCCAGGAACTGGGTTGTAGTTATCCCTCCAAAGAGCTGCTGTGCTGTAGAAATATGTGCAGACTCATGACAGGCACCATTTTCATACCTAAGAAATTCATATCATCTCCACCCCCATTTCCTCTTGAGTTGTTCTGCGCTCATTCTTGGTTACCTATTTAATCAGCCATAAAGTCACGATTAATAAGTGCATTTCTTGCCGAAACCGGTTTGGCTCAGTGGATAGTGTCGGCCTGTGGACTGAAGGGTCCCGGGTTCCATTCCGGTCAAGGGCATGTACCTTGGTTTCGGGCACATCCCCAGTAGGGGGTGTGCAAGAGGCAGCTGATCGATGTCTCTCTCTCTCATCGATGTTCTAACTCTCTCTCTCTCTTCCTCTCTGTAAAAAAATCAATAAAATATATTTAAAAAAATAAAATAAGTGCATTTCTTGGAGGGAAGTCTCCGTACGGAACCTGTGCTCAGAGATGTGGCTTGTGTGCGGGTTTGCAGTGGAGGCACTCCTCTCCCTGCTCCCTCAGGGAAGTGGGTTTGAGGAAATGGGGAGAGAGCTGTTGCCAGGATGTGCAGTAGGAGCTGGAGTCGCACCAGCTGCCCAGGGTGTGCCGCGCCTGCGCCTCGGGGCTCTGTGCTCCTGGGATGCGGCCGGCCCAGGGGCAGCCCATTTCGTTGGAGATGTCTTTGCGTCTTTTACATTTCGAACAGATAAAGCAGAGGAAGCTGCGTATTGAATGTTGGAACTGACTTGGAAGCGAAACCCTCATTTTGATCACAAGGAAAGGATTGTTTTTTGCCTGGGTCACTGCTGCGGAGGGAGATTTTTTTCGCTCTCTGTAATGTTGGAGACTTGAGGGAAAACAGCTGGGCTGAGCATACTTGAGTCGCTGCAAAAACGGAATGGGATGCTGGGGAATATGGACTGCAGCGTATGGCTGAAAAGGTCAGCTTTTTCCCTTGTCCCTCGCCGGAGGAATGCAGGGGCTGTCCTCGCCCGGGCCTGCTGAGCTCTTGGAAGGAGCTGGGAGAGGCCGGAGGGATGGCTGAGAGGTGGCAGGAGGTCCTCACGGGTGATCCCGAAGGCAGCTTTTTGCATCTCTTCCCTTTTTCCTGCCCTGATGGTTTTGATTTTCGGGGGAAGGACTGGAACAAGTCAACAGAATTTTGGTTTGAGGAAGTAGCTGGTGACCACGTTTCAACAGCAAGTCCTGATGGGCCAGACAGATGAGAGCCTGGCCCAAACCGCAGCAGTGAAACTGGAATTACAGGGCCAGCCCTGGAGAGAGAGGCCTGCAGAGTTCTCCTGACTGGGGGACCGGGAAGTAGTTGAGACAAAATGCACCACATGCCTGTCAAGGGCAAGGGTGTGTGTCCTGCTGCCTAGGACCTGCTTCTCCACTCCTGAGACCTTAAGATGGTAGGTGGAGCTTAGGAACCTGTCGGGCAGATTTGGTGGTGCCCCAGGTTCCGCTGCAGCATTGCCAGAGTGCATGCCAGCAGTGAGGCCGGGCTGCCCCAGCTGCAGGAGCAAAGCTCCCGGCAATGATCTGATTAACTTTTCTTTTGTTTCTTTGCCAGTCAAGAGAACAATCCGATGATGAGACCGAGGAGTCGGTGAAGTTTAAGAGGTTACACAAGCTGGTGAACTCCACCCGCAGAGTGAGAAAGAAACTCATCAGGGTGGATGAAATGAAAAAGCCCAGCACTGAAGGTAAAAAAAAAAAAAAAGAAAAAAAAAAGAAAACGCTACCCTGCTTATTCCAGAGTTAGTCATGCGGACTTCATTTTTCCACAGAGAAAAAAGAGGATTTCAAGTAGAAAATGGGTTGAGTTCTGGCAGAGAGAGAACTGGGGCTGCATGTTAGCAGGGCAATGCTCAGCAGGTTGTGGGATGAAGGATCTGGTGTCCAGAATTTGGGGGGTGGGTCTGTGGGAGGGGGTCTTAGTATTTGAAATGCTAGTTACAAAGATGGGAACGGGCTAGTCTGTGACAGTGACATCTTCTCGCGGTGTGGCATAGCTTTCATTTTGAGCTTATACTATGTTATATAAACTTTTGGTTTTATAACTTCCTCTTCGGATAAGCCTCTGCCCCTGAAAGGACAGTGGCTCTGGCCCAGCGGAGTTAGTCAAAACTTGATTTGCATCCATCTCAAACAAACATCTGGCAATTAAGGCTCTTCACATCCCTCGCGTCTCTGAGGGATGATGCGTTCTTCCTGTAAACTGTCTCAAGCCTCGGTTCAAATGAGGCTTTAAGGATCTTCTGCGCTAAGTGGATCATTGAGAGCTGCTCTGCTGCCTAAGCCACTTGTCCAATGAAGCAATAATGTCAAAGGCGGGTAGGAGCTTGGATTTATTGGAAGGAGTAGTTAACCTTTGAAGTGTAATTACGACAGCTTAAATCACAACCGATCTGTCTCTCGTTTGTTGTTAGTAATGTGCATTTGCAGCAGCATCTTATAAAATTCCCCCCCCAAAGAGAAAAGGATAAGATTTCCTATTTGGAAAATGATAAGTGAATTGAAACAAACCCTGGGAAGAATGTCTGTGTTGCTGAAATGTCACACCTACATCGTGAGGAATTTCAGCTTTTTTTAAACGTGTAGATTTAAAAAGTGTCCTTGTAGAGAGGTCTCTCTTTTTTTCGTACATAATGAAGCCGAGCTGTGGAGGGAACGGGAATTGCCCTTATTTACGTAAATGATGGTTTCCTGTTGTTATTGTTGCTATTTTTATTTTAATTTGCTGTAATTATTTATTAGTTTAAGTCCCCCAGAGGAATTTTGAAGGTAGAGGGGTTACTGTGGGAGAGTGGAGTTCAAAGGGGAAAGAAAGGAGGGGAGAGGGAGAGAGGTCTGCTTTATGGCCAATTTCATAAACTTAGAGTTGTAGCTAATTTCTGGGTTTCTTTTGGGTGGCTTCTTTGCATGGTAATTCTGTTTCCTTCCTGATGCAATCCTCCTGTGGCATTTGGATGTTTTAATACCTGTCTGCCAGTCACGATTTCCCCTTATTGTGGCAACTCTTCCTGAAATCTCTCTCTCTCTCTCTCTCTCTCTCTCACACACACACACACACACACGCGCGCGCGCGCGCACACACGCACACACGGTGTCCGTTAGTGATATTAACTAGAACCCCATGGAGTTGCCATCATTGAACCTGGCGGGGGGTGGGGGGGGTGGGGAGGGGGGAGGCTGGTTATGGCATTTAAAAACTCATGCACACCTGACAAAATTAAATCCAAACATCCCAACTAGATTGGTGCCTCTTGACCATACATGAGATAAAATGATGGAGTAGTTAGTGTTAGCCCCTTCAGACATGACAGTCCTGTGTACTGAGGCAAGCCTTTTCCACTAGAATAACATTGGTGAAAATACAGAAATACACTAACTCCCATAATTATCTCAGAATGAATAATCCAATTAACTCTAAGAGACATAGTTTAAAAAAAAAAAAAAAAAGAAAAAGAAAAGAAAAACCTACCAAAAGAGATAGCTCAGTAATGACCTAAGTGACTTCTTACTCTGAACTTTTTTTTTTAATACATATTTTATTGATTTTTTACAGAAAGGAAGAGAGAGGGATGGAGAATTAGCAACACTGATGAGAGAGAATAATCAATCAGCTGCCTCTTGCACACCTCCTACTGGGGATGTGCCCGCAACCAAGGTACATGCCCTTGACTGGAATCGAACTGGGACCTTTCAGTCCGCAGGCTGACGCTCTATCCACTGAGCCAAACTAGTTTCGGCTTACTCTGAACTTTTTAATTCATCTGCGTGTGAGTAGGTATCTCAGATGGAAGATGGATTCGGTGAGCAGAGTCCCAAGTGACTTGGGGAGCGGGGATACCACTCACTGGGCCTACTGGTATCACCAGGAGAGGTCCCAGGTGTGTGTGTGCAGCTTGGGGCATCTGCGTCAGGCTGTCGCCGACACCCTGCCAGGCAAGCACTCGTTCCAGTCCCTGCGTGATAGAACTCTCTGAGGTTCCTCATCAGCAAAAGAAGGGGTTCTTTCTACTCTGGCCCCTACTGCCAGCAGTTAAGATCCACACTCCCAGGAACCCCTGCCCTCTGCCCCAGACCTTCAAAGTGGGATCCTTTTGACTTCCTGCGTGCCTGTGCCAATGCTAAGTTGCCTGACTAGTTACCGAGACCGTTCTGCATGCCAGGCACTTTCCTAAAAACCACAGATGTTATGTTCCTTTTGCTATATCATCCTCAGACTAGCCCCCAGAGGCAGGACTAATACCATACTCATTGCACAAGGGAGGACACTACGACACCAAGAGGTGAAGCAGTTTACTCAAGGTCAGCCCACTGAGCCAGCCAGCACAAGACACAGAATGAAGCCTGGGCAGCCTGGCTCTCCATCCTGGGTCTCCACTCTGCTGCTACGCTGCCCCAGCCCCCTGCCTTGGAGGCTTGGGAAAGCCTGCAGAGTCACAGTCCTTCACCCAGACTCACCCTTGTAACTCGAGTTTCAAGTCCTTATCTGGGGCACCGTGACCCGAGACAATGTTAACCTGTAAGCCAGGTCGGTGCCCTTTGCCCATTTCTGTGTCTTTCTCCTTGAGCGATGCCCTCCCACCGCCTTCCCTCATTGTTCCAGCTCATCTGTATCCTCATAATGAATCACTCGCCCTTGTACAGTGCTTCTCAGCATGTAGAGTACCATCACATACCCCCTTTTATTTAATTTTATCTTCTCAGTCCCCGTGCAGTAGGTATTGCAAAGCTACGTAGGCCTGATCACCAGTGAGGAACAGACCCCGAGACGGAAGTAATTGCCCAAGGTCGGGAGATGCTGAGTGGCAGAGCCAGGGCCGGAATCCAGGGCATCAATCGGTGCTCTCTCTGAGCATTAAGTCATCCTGTTCTGTCAAAGGCACCTTTCCCTCTATGTTCTGGTCTCTGCTGAATAAAATAGATAAAGGCCAGTGTGTGAAGCATATCGTGCTAAGTGATGACGGAGGGAGCTCTTTGTTGATTGCCGTTCTCTCAGTAGGATGGTTGTACTTTCAAGCCAGACGAGAATGGGGAAGTGATGCTCTGAACCCAAGGAACCCGGTGCAGGCTGGGATTTCAGGGTCTGGGCATGGCATACAGAAGAGCCCGTGCCACGTGAGGCCTGCCCTCAGCACAGGGCTGATAAGGCCACTGTGCAAACCTTTGCCACACTGTCTCCAAACCCTCCACCAGATGCTGACTCCCCGAACCGGGAGTACAGCTACATATGTTGTGGGTGTGCGTGCCCCAGCTGGTTCTGACTCCAGGGTGACACGGAAGTATTGGGATCTCTGATGACAGCCCTAAGGACAAAGCCCAGAAAATGTTCACCCACGACTGAGTGCCTGGTCCTTAAACTATTTAGTCCACCCACCTGATTTCCCAAAGCCCCTAAGGACTATGGGTAGATAAGGGCCTTTGCATGCCTCCGTGGACACCTGGGCTGCAGGAAAGGCCATGGTCTGTGACTGGATTGCTTTTGGGGGGAAAGTCTGTTGGTGGGAGAGCAGACTACGTAGAAGAGGTTGCCATTTTACTTGCGGCAACTCGGGGACCCTTGGTCTCCTTACCTGATCAGTCAGATGTCCTGAGGATGTAGCAGGAAACACTCACAATATTCCCACACTGCTTCTGGTCTGGCACATTCCCGTCAGAACCCTGGACCCTAATGCTGAACTCTCCGGGAAGGTCTGGGAATAACTCTTGAGTTGAGTGGGTTTGGCCTGCAGATGATGGAGAATTTTTGACTGGGCATAGTTGTTGTTGTTGTTGTTGTTTTTGTTTGTTTGTTTTAAATATATTTTGATTTTTTCACAGAGAGGAAGAGAGAGAGAGAGGGATAGAGAGTTAGAAACATTGATGAGAGAGAATCATCAATCAGCTGCCTCTTGCCCACCCCCTACAGGGGATGTGCCCGCAACCAAGGTACATGCCCTTGACCAGAATCGAACCCGGGACCCTTCAGTCCGCAGGCTGACGCTCTACCCACTGAGCCAAACCAGTTTCGCCTGGGCATAGTTTTGAATCCCCCTTTCCACCACCTCCTCCTTGACTTCAGAGTCAGTCCAGGCTTGTGCTTAATAGCAGTGGTACTTGTTTCTTTATATTTGGCACTGTAATTCCAATCCATTGGAAGAGTAAGAAACTTTTGGAATTTTAAAGGACCGCCACCAATCCACTCATTTCCATGCCCCTTCCTCACCCACCCCCCTTCCCCCCCGAAGCGAGCAGTCCTTTCCCTTTATCTCCGACACTTAACCACACACTGGCACCCTCCTTCCAGCTGGTATATTTAGTGCCATCCCTCTGTTCCAGGAAACTTTGTGCTTTTTCCTCTTCACAGTTCAGCTGGTGGAAAGCTGTCCTGCTCAAAAGTTTCCTTATAATTAAAGGGACTCAGCCAGTGAGGGTCACTACACCCACAGTTTGACCTACTTCTTTTCTCACATCTGTTCACATCGGTTTTCCTGCCAGCGAGTCCAGCCAGACCTCTCCTCTGGCTCCGGAGGGCTTGGCGTGGTACCTGGCCCCGGCGAAGGCTCCAGGGAGCAGCCGTGTCCTTGAGATGCCGTGGGATGCGGGTGGGGCTGCTCGCAGGCCCCTGCCCCTCAGGGCCGCCGCTGCCTCTAGCAGGGCTGAGTGGATGGGACAGCCTGGCTGGGGTCACTCAGTTCCCTAACTTCTTGGGCACACCCCTTTGTGGTGGTGTTTCCACACCTGGACTCCCTTGGTGAGTTCATCACTGAGATGGCACACGTGCCAGTAAAACGTCGCCGCCTGCCACATGGCATTCACCACCACCTGAGCATGAGGAGGCGACCAGACTCAATAGGACGGCCTTTCAGAAGGGAAGGGGTCTGGTTCCAGCTTCTGGGGATGGTTGCCCGTAACCAGCTGGGGAGGCTACTTACGTACTGCGAGTGCTGGGGGTTACCGTGGTAATGACTGGTTTAGATTTCCCAAAGGCACTTTTTTAAAAAAAATCTACTTTATTGATTTTTTTTTAATAGAGAGGAAGAGAGAGGGATAGAGAGTTAGAAACATTGATGAGAGAGAGATATCGATCAGCTACCTCTTGCACACCCCCTACTGGGGATGTGCCCGCAACCAATGTATATGCCCCTGACCGGAATCAAACCTGGGACCTTTCTGTCCGCAGGCTGGCACCCTATCCACTGAGCCAAACCGGTTTTGGCCCAAAGGCACTTTTAATAGGTCTGGTAAGGGGTTTGGTCTCCAAAGATGTTTAGAGCAGGAGAGAAAAACACACCTGAAACCTTTTAACACCAAGCTTGTGTGAAGCCCTCTGTTGGCACAGTTTGATTTTCCTTTTTCATGGGCCTTACTTAAGGGGGAGCCGGTTGATGAAGGGGTGAGTGACCCAGGGAGGGCCATCCCTGTGGTTTCTGCATGGACGACTTCCCTTGCCTGGGTGGGGGTGCGTGAGGCAAGGTCTGGGGGCGAATGCAAAGGCGCGGGTGGAGGCCCTGACCGTGTCTGTTGCCCCCTCTGCAGGCGGGGAGGAGCCCGTGTTTGAGAGCCCCCCGGCCCTGGACGAGAGGGCCGCCCTGTACTCGGGCGTGCACAAGAAGCCGTTCCTGTTCGACGGCTCCCCCGAGAAGCCTCCGGAAGATGACGCGGACCCTTCCGCCACCTCTCCATCGCCCGGCAACCTGGAGGCCTGGGCCGCCGGCCGGAAGCTGGTCAAAACCTTCAGCAAGGGAGACAGCCGGGGCCTCATCAAGCCCCCCAAGAAGATGGGCACGTTCTTCTCGTACCCGGACGAGGACAAGGCCCAGAAGGTGTCCCGCTCCCTGACCGAGGGCGAGATGAAGAAGAGCCTGGGGTCCCTGAGCCACGGGGTAAGTACCGAGGGCGGCCTGTGCCTCTGTGACGGCCACCACCGCCGCAGGCACCACCTCCTGGTGTCCCTGGAGGAGGTGCAGAGCGTCCGCAAGCAGCTCCGCCTGAAGAAGACGGACGCCAACTACGCCTGCTCCCGGGCTTTCCTCTGCCAGCGCCCCCCGCCCCGCAGAGGAGCCCCCGGCGCGCCCTGGGACCTGCAGCTGCTGCGGCAGAGACCCAAAGGGGGAGGAGGGGGCTGCGGCGGCCCCGGCAGGAGGGGGCGCGGGCGCCCCGCCGCGGTCAGCGAGGTCAATATCACCTACGTGGTGGAGCGGAGCCTGTACAGCCACCTGAACCTGAACCTGAGCCAGCTGGTGCGGCCGGCCTCAGACAGGACGCTGGGCAAGGCCGAGCAGCGGGACCTGCGGCGCTGCCTGCTGCTGCAGGAGGAGGACGAGGCCAGGAGGAAGTGGGCCGCCACGGTGGACCGCTGTGCTAAGAGGGTTCTCTTGAGAATCCACCAGAAGTCCGTGAGTCCTCCCGGGGGTGTCCCCCCAGGACGGCCTTGTCCTTTCCCTGAGGTGTGGTCAAGCATTATGGCTTTTAGCTTCTGCGGGGCTTGGCCTCCTCCCCACTCTTCTGCTCAGAGCTTCCTAACGCCAGGGCCCGTGCCATCATCCTCTTCTCCGAGGTCCAGCCCTCTCCTTCCCGTGGGTCCTCTTTCCTGACCCAGAGGAGGGCTCCCAGCGTCCCCGGGGTGGGGCTTGGCCTCCGTCGAGGGTGGCTGTCTTCGTTCCCAGCCATCACGTCACTTGACCTCAAAGAGGCTGATTCAAAACAGAGGGTGTTTTGCCCTTTAAAGAGAGGCTTATTGTTTCAGCTAATTAAAACAATGGGAGCTAAGCTCATGGAAAGATCGCCATCATCCCAAATCACCAAATTGGTGATTTGGAAGCGCTTGTCAAGTTTATTTCTTTTATCAGTAGAAGCAAATGGAAAAATTCTTACATCCAAAGGGAAGAGAATTGGAGCTCTTTTTTAGTTAAGTCCAGTTGGCGCCCTTCGCTTTTTAATCAAAGGAGCGACTATTTTGAAATGTCCTCCACTGCTCCATTCTTCTATACATAGCAAGGAATGAAGTGCTCCTTTTCACAGGATAAGGCATTTTTCAGTTTTATTACTGGGTTATTGCACTTTGGTGAAGTTTATCGTCAGGGCTTGGCTTATTCTGAACTGGAGACTATAGATACTTGCCCCCCTGAAATTCCCACCCAACTTCCGTTTTGCATGGTAGCCCATATACATTGCCCAGATGGAGGAGGAGTGGTTTCCTGGCCCTGTGTCGCCTGTGCCCTGCTTCCTTCCCTCGAGACTGTCGGCTGTGTCCCCTTTTAAAGGTCCGAAGGAATGGACTACATGGCAGCCTCTTGTGAGGGCTTTCTCCAGGGTTTGTTCCCAGTCAGGAGTGAGGTGTTCTTCCACAGGTGGTTATGGTGACTTAAATTCCTTCAATCAACTTCTCCTTTTGTGGACATGGAGGCTGGTTGGCTAGTGCCATCCATCCCCTTCCGATGACCTTCTCCTAAAAAGGTCCTTCCATCCTTACCCCTTCTGTTTTCCAAATATCCCTGCACATGCTGACCTTCTGGCGAGGTCTCATTTTCCATCTTCTCACTTTCCTAACAGTCTTGCAAACCTTTGAATACTATTAGTGGCAATATTTCTTCTCGTTCTTTCCACATCATGGCAACAATGATCAGTGGTCCTGTTCTGTTGTAAAATAACACAATTCCTTTTCTCACTCACTCAGCTCTGACCCACATGTCTTTTGTGGCTAACCAATCTTGGGATAGTTTACTTTTTACCTGTGGGAGTGCTCTGCCCAGTTTATGGGCCTCTCTGCCATTGGACAGGAGCTGGATGGTCAGAGTCACCTCTGCTCTCTTAGTGGGTGACTCAGCTTCGTGAGTTTAAATCATGTAATAATGAGAATTTTCTCACATGGAGCACTTGGATCTGTTCATTGCCCTTCATATTATTTATTACCAGGTTAATGATCAAACTTTATCAAGTTTTTCTGTCCAGAAGTTATGTTTCTAAGATTTGGTGCTAAATAACACCGTGGGACAGTGATTGAGTCTTCACTGACACGAGAGCAGTTTTTTCCCCTGTGAAGGTGGCATTATGTAATCTCTGTTCCAAGTGTCAGCTTGAGGTTGGTTTTTTTAAGGCGCTATGAACTTGAGGCAGTACTGGGCAGTATTAATACCTGTGGAAATATATGTTTGATGCTAAATTAGAAGTTTGCACATACCTTTTATTGTTAGTATAGTTGTACAATCAGATAAACAAAATTTTCTAATCAGACTATAAGAGCAAATAATGTTAAACATCAAACCGGTTTTTTTTTTTTTTCCTTCTCTTTTTAAAGACATAATTTCTTAAAGAGCTCTTCCTATTCTTTTTGACATATATCTCCTTCATTTTATCCAAAAGTGCAGTGTCCTTTAATCTTCAACCTTAATCTTTTTTTATCTTTAAAAAAAAAAAAAGCCATATTTGCTTGATGAAACCTCAGGGAAATGATAATGCTGTGTATTCACTGAAAATGGTCACTTGTCTTGCTTTTTATTTGATCATTCAGTTTTTGTTTGGTGAAACAGACATGCATGACATTTTGGAATTTTGTCCATTTTAAAAATTCAACCCTAACTCCCCCCAAAAAACATGTCCTCAACTGCATGACCATTCCATTGCCCGGCTCTCCTCACCCACAAGCATCTACCTAAAGCCTTACGATTACTTGGACATGAGATGTGATGCCCTTGACAAACCTCATTTAGGCTTCATCCGTGGAGACCGCCAAAGCCGAAGATCTCACTGTTCTCTCTGAAATCTCCTTTTTCTGTTGAAAGGGTGGCGATGCTTTGAGATCTACTTGATGTCACTGAAAGGGGAGAGATGAGTTCAAGCAGCGTTCGTTGTTCCAGTTTTTGTTCCTCTGCAATGATACGGAGGAATTGTTCCCAGATATCTTAGCATATCTCAGGGAGAGGTTTTAGTTGGTGCTTCACAAAGGCAGTTCACGCTTGGAGCTTTTCATTTTAGGGATAAATGCATACAGCAGGCATCCGAGGATATAAACGAGCTTCTGATTCATTACAGCTATATTTCCACATAAGTGCTCTGTCAGTTAGTTCCCATGCATCAGAAATAGCGTGCTGGGCTCCAGCCTGGCAGTTGAAGCTGGAATGCAAAGCAGGGAAGTGCCGAGCCATAACCCGAGCAGGCATCTGGGTGCCATGCTGTGTCTGTGAGCCCTGCCTCACAGGAAGCGAGCCACAATAAAATGATTGTCTTTACAAAAAGGAAGAAGTCTATTGGGCATTATGAGCTGGAGAGGGAAATTAATGTTGAAAATTAGCCTGGAGAAGTGTTCCTAACACCACTCTCCAGATGAGGGGATTTGGCGTTTTTTGGTGTAAAAAGGTTTCTGTTTTTTTATAGAATAGATAGAGGTCTAGTTAAGTTGGTTATAAGGGAAATCAGCTTGCCCATCGATATTTAATATAAAATAAAAATATGTTCTCTGGATGTCATGCCTGTGGTAGGTCCTTTAAAACAGCAACATGGCTGTGGTGAAGGAGGGTGGTTGTGCCATCCCAAATGTTGGGGATCCCGAAAGACCTCCCGTGACACCTGCATCTCCTGGCCTCCCTCCTCCACACCTGCTGTCTCTCTTTGACCCATTCCTGGGATGCTCTGGTTTTACAGTTGAAGCTCCCAGAATGCACGGCACAGACTAAGCTCTAGTCCTTCATTTGCATGTTTAGAATGTTGCCTGAGCCTAAGCTTCATCAGTATTACAATTGTTGGGACAAGCTACAGTTCTCAGTGTAGTCCTAATGAGAAGTAATGCCAGAAATCAATATTCTCAGAGACCCCTCCCTGCTTTGTGTCAGATAGTGAGCTAGAAGTCTTCGAATTTATGCTACAGGTGGTATTTCGCAGATGAAGAAACCAGAGCTCAGAGAGTTGAAGTATTTTACCTATGGTCACACAGCAAATAAGTGGCAGAACCAGAATTTGGACCCACATCTGTATTTTGAAAAACCTAAGCATTTTCCTTCTGGATGTTTCTTTATCAATTCACTTAATTAATATATATCCAAAGTATATTTATTTTATGTGTTTGTTTTTTAGACATATTTTTATTGATTTCAGAGGAAGGGAGAGGGGAGAGATATATAGAAACATCAATGATGAGAATCATTGATCGGCTGCCTCCTTTATGACCCCTACTGGAGATCCAGCCTGCAACCTGGTCATGTGCCCTTGAGTGGCTTCAAACCCGGGACCTTTCAGTCCGCAGGCTGATGCTCTATCCACTGAGCCAAACTGCGTAGGGCAGTACATTTATTTTAAATAAGCAGGTTGTACTGTATTGTGCTGTACATTAATTTCTTCTGTTTAACATCTATTAACTAGAGTTCGCTGAGAAATAGATTGTACAAATTATGGAGCCCAAATCTGCTATTTAACTTTTATTACCAGTTGCTTAAAAAAAGAGAATCAATTGTAAGAAGAATTAGTGAGCTTTAAGTTTCTCTTTTCTCTTACAGACTTTTTTTTTTTTTTTTTTTTTGCTGGGAAGGCGGGGGTTGGGGGGCAGCTGTGGAGATGGTCCTTTTGGAAATATAAAAATCATGGAAATATATGCAGTTCCGTAAAGTTTGAAACCAAGTGCAAGAACATTAAGGTTTTTATTCTTCATAACATTGGTGTTTTCCCTGTTAAATTAGAGTGTGGTCAAAGACAGTCACTGAATCAACTTCTTTCTTCCTGGGCAAATGTGGCATCTTGATACACTCAGAAAAAAGGAGTCATAATTGATGAAGTTGGTCATTTAGATGGGAAAGTTACCAGCCTCTTTGGCTAGGTCAGGAAAGCAATGAATGAGTAACCCTGTTGGCCTGACTGGACTGCTGTAAACATAACCTATTGTAGTTTCCCCCTTCTTACCGATTTAAAACTAAACAAAAGAGTCTCTTAAGAAAGCCTGCTGTCAGTGGCAGAGCCATAGGGCGTTGGACCTGAGTTTCCAAGACCCTCTGAGCACATGGATGCCCTCAGTGTCACTACTGAGTGCAGCTGATCTAAAGGGGGCTGGGCGGGGAACCCTGTTGCTAAGACAGGGAAACACGGGTGACTTTTGGTTAGGGGTTTTTTAACCGGCGGGGTTTTTGCATGTTTAGGGAATTCTGGACCTCTTCTGTAGGCAACAGTTCCAGTGGCAAGTTTCCTAGTAACATGAATCATGTATTTTTTTTTTTCTTACCATTTCTCGTCCTACTTCCATCCTGTAACATATTTGTGATTCAGTGACGTACTGCAAGTGGGAAATGCGTTGGGTCGGTGCACTGCTGGCCGGCGTCAGCCTAACTGTCCTGCCCTCCCCTTTCCGCAGAGAACCTGCAGCTTTGGAGGATTTGACTTGACGAATCGTTCTCTGCACGTTGGCAGCAATAACGCTTACCCGATGGTGAGTACGCATCAGCGGGAAAGCAAAAGGCTCAGATCCAAGCCACGTGGTTGACACGGTTTCAAGTCTAGTCTCTGAGAATTGATGTCTGAGTAATCTTTTCATCAGTGAACTTAAATTGTTTAAAAAGAAACCCTATTTCACCCAGGTTTTTAAAAAAATTTTTAATTGAATTTATTGGGGTGGCATTGCTTAATAAAATTATATAGGTGTTAGGTGTACAATTCTCTAATACATCATCTATACATTGTAGTATGTGTTCACCTCCTCAGATCAAGTCTCCTTCCATCACCAATTATCCCCCCTTTACCCTCTTCTATCTCTCCCACCTCCTCTCCCTCTGGTCATCACCATGCTGTTTTCTATGTCTGTGAGGTTTTCTTCTTTGTTTAATCCCTTCACCTTTTACACACACACACACACACACACACACACACACACACACACACCCTTCCCCTCTCCCCTTACTTCCCTTCCCTTATAGACACTTCTCTTTTCCACGGGAACCGACCACGACCACCTGGGCCTCCATCTCTCCCTAGAGTAGCCCCATTCCTTCAGTGCCTGTGTTCCCAGTGTCCTCCAAGTCACACATCCAGATGCTAGTCTCACCCTAGTGTCTGCTCACACTGGTTTTAAGTGAGCATGGCTGCTGCACACAATCAAGGCCAAAGGATGGAGCCTGTGATTTGCGTTCCAGAGCATTTGCCAGCATTTCTGAAAACCAGTTTTATCATAGGCCAACTACACAGCCCCATATTAAGCCTAGGTCTTTCTGATCCGGGGTGTCCTGGGATGAACCCTGTCTCCTTGGGGCCAAAGCAAACCAGTCTTCTGTGGGCTGAGCTTCCTGGCTCCCCCGGCCCGCTGCTTCTGGATCCCAGGGTGGGGCCACGTCACCCCTGTGCTGTGCATGCTCTCCCCGTGTTTCCTTGGGAAGGCCGTGGGGACACAGGTGAGCTCTGCATGCAGTTTTGTTCTCCCCTCGTGCATTTTGTCAGGAAACTGCTTTCTCTTGTCACATGTCCGCTGAAAACACGCACCTGTGACTTTTGAAGCATTTGAGAATTTCCTGGAAGAATAAAACTATTTTATTTGGACATCAAATTTTATGGATTTGTAAACTAAGAATGTTACGTAGTCCGTCTTTTTAGGAAACGAGAGAAAGTGTGTTTTCTCTGACTTTCCAGGGAAAGTTGTTTTGTTTTCAGTGAAAAGTAAGACAAGCGGTATCCACAGTGTAACTGTTTGAGGAAAGGAAATTCATGAACTCAGAAGCCAACCACTCTGAGGGCCACCCTGACACAAACCCGGTCTGGTGTTTTCCTGCGATGACTGAGATGTCCCATTTTATACTCACTACTGTCCTCGGTGCTCAGTAACATTGTCTTTCTATTCTCCCCCACTGCTGGGGTTATGCGAACCTTGGTTCATCTCTGTCACTCTATTGGTGAAATGCAGTCCCCGTGGGTATTTCCCATGGGGGGAGACGTATACTGGGAGAGGGAATGTCCTAAGATTAAATAAAATAAAACGTATTTCACATCCCACTCTAAACAAACAAGAGCCCTTGGTGAATCGCTTTTAATTTTTAAAAAGAAAGATAAATAGCTTACACCTGAAACTAATAAAAAACAATATTGAATGTCAACTGTAATCGAAAAATAAAACAAGTTGAAAAAACAAGCAAAAAAAGTTAAACAATGATTAATAGCCTCGCACTCAGTTAACAGGAAACATTTCAGAATCCTAGGGGATGCCAGGATTTTTCTGAGACATACAACATTAATGGTTTCCACAATAAAGCCTGTTTGGGGGCCTCGTTCCCTGTGATTAATGGTCCTTACTCTTGTTTTGCAGGGTAAAGAAGGAGATTTTGTGTACAAGGAAGTCATCAAATCACCTACGGCCTCCCGCATCTCTCTTGGAAAAAAGGTCAAATCCGTGAAAGAGACAATGAGGAAGAGAATGTCCAAAAAGTACAGCAACTCTGTCCCTGAGCAGGTAGGCAGGTGCCAAGCAAAAAGTCCCCCTGGTTCCTCCTGACACCAGGAAAGAAAGCCAAGGATGTCAGTCTGAGATTCTAAATGGTGCTGAACACTCAGACATTTATTGGCATTCTCCTGGCGCAGGACCATGCTTAGTTTATGTAGACGAGCATTTGATATAGCAAACATGGAGTAAGCACTTAGGGTCATCCCAGCACCTTGCTTGGTGCTGGGAGTACAAAGCACAGGCCTTACTTTATAATACGTTCAGATGGAAGGAGAGGCAGACATGAAAAAAATTGCATTCTTTAGTGCAGTAAAGACACAAATTTTAAACACAAAAGATTCTATTTTCTAAAATAAATCCCTTGCTACAAAACGGATGTCATTGGAATCAACCCTTAAAAAAAGACACTCAAGTTTTCTTGGGCAGCAGACCTTTCCAGTGTAGCATTTGTTGTAGAAACGCACAGCAAGTCTGAGAAGTAAACTCGGAAAGCGCTTGCTGGCAGGGGGCTTCAGCGGTATTCATGTTTCCACAGGGATGGGTTCACTCACTGGCTCTCTCTGCAACTTTACGATAACTCAGAATTGATCCCCTGCAATTCTGTAATCCCATCCCTAGAAAGACATTTTCTATCTTGTGTGGGTGGAGGGACTAAAGGTAATTCCGACCCTTAGATTTTCAGAGCCCTCCCCTCTGGTACCTCTGTAGGATATGTTTTTTGTGGTCTGTTGAAGATTTTTAGTGTCTGCCGATTTTCTACTTGAACTATGTAGGTAATGCTGGTTTACTTACCAAATATAAAACAGGGAAAGCGGAAATGTGGGCTCAACTGCTGCCCTCTGGTGGGCAGAGTAAGCTAAAATCCAAGCAGCCTCTTGTATCAATCTCACCAGCTAGGCAGCCCAGCCACCTAGTGATTCCAC
Organism: Pipistrellus hanaki; assembly: GCF_964339955.1. Lineage (NCBI taxonomy): Eukaryota > Metazoa > Chordata > Mammalia > Chiroptera > Vespertilionidae > Pipistrellus > Pipistrellus hanaki. The sequence goes on along the minus strand of NC_140509.1, from coordinate 59,263,001 downwards.
AAAGCCTGCCCAAGAGCCTCAGCAGATGGTAGTGGTTCTCACAGGGGTGGGGTGATTTTGCTCCCCCACCATCCCTAGGGCATTTAGACAATCACAACTGGGGTGGGATGGGATGGGTACTACTGCCATCTACTGGATAGAGCCAGGGAGGCATCTTAGAATGAGCAGGAGAGCAGCCCCACCAATGTACAGGGCAGCACCCACATCATTCATCCACAGGCTGACAGTGCTCAGCCTCTCAGCCCCGGCTTCTCAGACCTGCAGGGGAGGTCGCTGCCTCCGCGGTGTGTTTCCTACGATTGTTCTCTGTGCTCTTTGCCTTTCCTGGCCCTTGGGTGTAGGCTCGATGGGGATTCTGTATCTCTCACCACAAATGAAGTGCACCCTGCTCTCCTGGGGAGCATCTGCCATGCCAGGGAGGCAGCACCTCCAGGTTGTGGCACTTCATTTCGTTGGCTTTTCCCCTAACTAAGAGCTCGTGTACGCTTCACGTTCATAGAGGTTTTCTGCTTGAGCACAGAACTTTAATGTCATTTGAACATTTTTTTCCTATAATTTTACTACTATACACCCACCTTGTATTCTTAGTCTTCTGTTTGTTTGTTTGTTTGTTTGTTTGTTTAAACTACACCAAAACAGTAATTTCACATAAGTGGGGGGGAAAAAAGAGAAGGAGTAAGTGGCTATTATAATGCTTTTTGGGGAGGGAATATGAATGTTGCAAGGTTTTGTATACCACCTATTCTGATTAGGACTTTTACCTGCAATATGCCCATTACCTGGAATACTACCTGTTCTTATAGGGAATCCATAAGTATGTATTGAGTAAATAATTTTTGAAAGCATTTAAGAACATACAATATTAGAGAGGTATATTTAATACCACTATTGTTTAAAAAGCCCTAAAACCACATGTGCTTGTAGCAGAAGCATTTAAAAAAAAGAATGTAATTGGATGTGTTATTTTATGATTTAGGAATGAAAATACATTGAGGCCCTGACTGGTGTGGCTCAGTTGGTTGAGCATCATCCTGTGCGCCAAAAGGTCACAAGTTCAATTCCCTGTCAGGGCACACACCCGGTTTCCAGCTCAATCCCGGGTGGGGGGCCTGTAGGAGGCAGCCTATCGATGGCTCTCTATATGTATCTCCCCCCTTCTCTCACTCCATCCCTCCTCATCAGCCTCCCTCTTTCCCTCTTCTTGTCCCTCCCTCCCCATTCCTCTTTCTCTCAAATCAATAAAAACATTTAAAAAACACATTTAGGAATTCATACTTTGTAGCTTCAGTAACTCCAAAATAATGGCACCTCTATTTATGGTTTTTGAGGCCATCTGCTCACTTTCCTTAAATGTGAAGCACAATGTCTTGGATCAGAAGCTGCCATGGCTGTTTGTTGACCTTAAATGTTTGCAGAACCCACAGAATCCTGTTAACGCTCTTCTGATGATTCGGCACCACACAAATAACAGGTTTCGTTTAGATGGTCTGGTGCTCACATGACTGTGTGAGATGCCAGGGAGGTTTCTGTTGTGGCAAGTAAACCATTCTCACTGCAAACTTTGGAGGAGAGACATTGTCACACCAGGAGCCCAATGAGCGTGCTACGTTTACATGTGCAAAGGAGGGGCTGCCTGGCAGTGACAGAGCCATCCCAAAAGCGATCTGAAAGGGTCCTCACAGCTTTTTACTAACAACACAAACTAAAACCTGGGAACAACGGATAATAACAAACCTATAGACATTTCACCATAGACTGAAGAGTAGTATTATATATATATATATATATATATATATATATATATATATATATATATATATTTTATTGATTTCAGAGAGGAAGGGAGAGGGAGAGATAGAAACATCAATGATGTGAAGGAATCATTGATTGGCTGCCGGGAATCAAACCGTGATCTCCTGATTCATAGGTTGATGCTCAACCATTGAGCCACACTGGCCAGGCTGAAAAATTGTATTTTTGCTATGTAGCTGGGTCCTGAGTTGGTATTTCCTTAGCCAATTTTATTAATTTGTATAACTAGAGACATATCAATCTGGTCTTTAAAAAACAAAACAAAAAACAACCCACAAGGAATGTGTATATATTTACAGTAAATGTTTCCCTTCAAATAGATGATTTACTTCCTGGGAGTGATCCCAGATACACATTGCTATGGATTCTGCTTGATCTGCATTTGAAATCCGGCTTCTTTACTGGACTGTTGAGTGTGCTGCGTCTCTAAGCTTTTAAGGAAGGATTTTTTGAAGGGGGTAGATAAATGTTTCTCAGGGGTTTCAAGAATTTCTATTGAGCATGAAAAACAATTTTTAAGTGCTCAATTAATTGATACACAGGCCAGACTTTTAACTGGAGCAAGGATATAGATTAAAAAGGAGGCCAACATTGGCTATGGCATCAAATATGGGTATAAAATTGGATTGGATTTGTTCTAGTTGAGGGCTAAATTGCTTTGAGTTACAAAATGACAGCTGTCCTCTCTGATGAAACGTAATTGTGTTGAAATCCATTGCAGGACGCGGGCCTCGATGGAATGCCTGGCTCCCCGCCACCCTCCCAGCCTGACAGTGAACACATGGACAAGCCCAAGCTCAAAGCCGGAGGTTCCGTAGAGAGTCTTCGGAGTTCGCTGAGTGGACAGAGCTCGATGAGTACGTCTGCTTTGTAACTGTAGATGATTTCCTATGGAATCAAAATCAGATTTACTGGGTGTAAGGTTCAGGCAATTTAAAGATAAAGAAGCCCACGCTCCTACCCTTAGGGTGCTGAGAGAGAGAGAGAGAGAGAGAGAGAGAGATCTGCCAAATATCTGGACCGAGAATTGTCTTTGTTTAGTTGATGTACAGCAGTGGCACAAGGGAGAGGGTGATGAATTTTGGTCAGAGAAGATAGGAAAAGCATCTCAGAGGAACGATCTGGAGAGTGGAGGAGGAAAAGTCAAGTCTTCAAGATCATGATGACCAACACAGTAAGAGACGGGGGCAGGGAGGAGAATGATAGAAGTCACTGACAATGAATGTTGGTCAACCACTGGCAGCGGCGGTGGTGTCCTCAGAATGGTATGGGGAAAGGGACCACATTTAAATCCACCACTTTAAAGCACTTGGCCTTTGGCAAGTTATTTGACATTTCTGAGTGTGTTTCCTCACCGGAAGATGGGGTAAAAATGTTATGCCTGACCAATGAGAGGGCCCGAATGTTCCGGGCTTATGATGTCAACCTGCATTCCCAGATCACAGAGATAACTTGTTGAGTCCTGCCTGCGCCATGAGGGGCTGGATTTCAGCCTTCAGAAAACTCAGACCCTCCCTGGACTCATCCCTGGGTCCTGCTCTGGTCCCGAGGTGGTCCTGGCTCATGATTCTGCCCTTCGTGTCCTAACCTGCAGCTTCTTCGGTATCTTTCTGCTTTTCTCCACGGAACATCTGCATTTATCCTCCTTCTCCCTGTGTCGCCCATACAGGTGGCCAGACAGTGAGTACCACCGATTCCTCCACCAGCAACCGGGAAAGCGTCAAGTCGGAAGACGGCGATGATGAGGAGCTCCCCTACCGAGGCCCCTTCTGTGGGCGCGCCAGGGTGCACACTGACTTCACGCCCAGTCCCTACGACACAGACTCTCTCAAGCTCAAGGTGTGTCTCTGTCTGGCTTTAGGCCTGGGCTCTTTGTTCTTTAGGAGGAGTTCAGTTCCTGCGTGGAGTGCTGGGCTCCTGCGGTGCATACCGGCCAATGTCTTGGCTGCCTTCATAAGCTGCTCTCCTCTGGAGGGAAAAGCAGAACAGAACCAGCCAGCATTTGGGACAGAGGCAGGGCTCGTGTTAATCCTCTGTCTTCACCACCTCATCCTCCTGGTCCAGAACCGCCCCCTCAGCTTCCCTGTAGGATTCCTGTTGCCCTCCAGGATCCAGTGTCTGGCTCTCTCGCTAAAGAAACCTCCCTGCCTGCTCTGTGTGGTCAGCGGCATTAAATGGGGCAGACGGCATTCCACAGTGTAGGAAGCAGTCACAGAGCAGGGATTGCCACTGGCATTTTGGGAAAAATTCTTTCTCTTAAGCAGTAGGAGCTCTGGATGGTGGTGAGGCAGTCAGAGAGCCAGGTATCTCCCGCCTAGCCATGAGCACTGGGAGACAGACACTTTGGCCTGGGCGGCGGGAGGGCGGGGGGTTCGAGACCTCCAGCCCGTGTTGGTTCCAGCGCGGTCAGGAGTGTTCGGTCTGGCCCTCTCCCAAACTCCCGTTCATAAGGTGACTCGTAGGACCCTGGTTCTGGCCTTCATAGTGTTTCCGCATGTGGGGGATGCAAACCTCTCATGGATTCACGATTCATGCTTAGGAATGTGCCTAACGGAAAGGTCTTTGTTCCCTGGGCCCCAGAAAGGAGACATCATCGATATAATCAGCAAGCCACCCATGGGCACCTGGATGGGCCTGCTGAACAACAAGGTGGGCACCTTCAAGTTCATCTACGTGGACGTGCTGAACGAGGAGGAGGAGAAGCCCAAGCGCCCCACCAGGAGGAGGAGGAAAGGAAGACCACCCCAGCCCAAGTCCGTGGAGGACCTCCTCGACCGGATTAACCTCAAAGTCAGTTCCGTCCCGTCCTGGTCCCATGCTGCCTCTCCTTCTAAACTAAGCAAGAGAGGCCACTCTCCGGGAAGGGGAGGAGGTGCTCTTATGTCTTCCCTATGGGTGGCCTCTTACTGTCATGAGTCGCCATTATTCTACAGAAATGGTTGTCCGGATGCTAATGCTGCCCTTGACCTCTGTCGTGGGTATCAGCTAAGCTGCGGGTCAGAGTTTGCTACTAGTCCCCCAAGAGCAGTTTTTAAAATGCTCCCGGCTTGAAGCTACTGCCTACCAGGAAGGGCAGTGAGCACACGCCCTTCTGTCCTTGCTCACTGGGCTCCACAGAGGCTCTGAGTGTTCGCTCCTCTAGCCTCTCCCAAGTCATTGCCGGCATCCGGCTGCAGTGCTGGGTTCTGTTTCCTCCTTGCAAAACAGCCTTGTTTCCGGGGAAGTCCCAGGCCTTTCTGAGTTGGATTTCAGTAGGTCTGTAAATGAAATGGCCTTGTCCCCAGTGCACCGTGTGGTGGTAAAGAGATCAGCTCATAGCAAGGGCACAATTGAAATGTAAGCCAAGGAACCTGTCTCTGCCTGCGGTGCAGATCTTCTTAACCCGTGATCAGTGAAACGCCTCTCCTCCCTCCCCCCACCTACCGAGCCAGAGGACTTGGCGCTTACAAGTGGCACTACTCTTTCAATTACCAAAAATAAGACATCCTCCGAAAATAAGACCTAGCGCATGGAAAGATAAGACATCCCCTGAAAATAAGACCTAGCGCAACTTTGGGAGAAAAAATTAATATAAGACACTGTCTTATTTTCGGGGAAACGGTAGTATAACAACAAGGATGGAAAAGGGATTTAGGGGTTTGAGGTTGGTTGTCGGTCCTGGATCACGTGGCTGAGCCTGCTGACCCACATCTGTGTTCTTTCCTCCCAGGAGCACATGCCCACCTTCCTGTTCAATGGATATGAGGATCTGGACACCTTTAAGCTCCTGGAGGAGGAGGACTTGGACGAGTTAAATATCAGGGACCCAGAACATAGAGCCGTTCTCTTGACAGCGGTGGAGCTGCTACAGGAGTATGACAGTAAGTCCCCCCACCTCTACCCCTACCCATGCGGCAGTGTTCCTTACATTATTGCACTCAGTCACCAGAGGCCTCCTGTGAGCAGCCAGCATCTTCTTAGGCCCCTGGAGTCACTCATGTGGTCCTACTCTTTCCAAAGCCGAAGTCCATTTCCTATTATATCAAAAACACAAAGACGTAAGTTCCCAGGGCAGGCCTTCCTGTGGGAGCAGAAGAGAACCTTACTGCTGATATCTTTTCTGACGTGATTCCAGGTACTGGGTGAGGAAAGTGCTGCTCACTGAGTATCCAAACATCAGAAGTAACACTTATTTCTTTAAAAGAACTGAAGCAAAAATGTTCACTTTACTTGGACTTAGAAGGTGGATATGTGAAACTGTGTCCAGTGACCGAGAATGGAATCATAGCTTTGTTAAGAAACGCAATAGGCATCACGTTAGGAGCTGTTGGGAGGTGTGGTTTCAGCAGGTCGGTGGGAAACCTGGGCCCCAAAGTGATTGGCAGATGTTGCCCAGCCGAGGGTTAATTACTTCTCAGAGCACACGGGAGTTATTTTCTTCCTGAAAAGTTGGCTAATGAATCAATGAAATTCATCAGCTTCCCTGAAAGAAGCAGGAAGTGGCTGCAGTGAATACATAGAGCAGAGAATCCCATATCGCAGGGGCTCTGCCAAAACGATAGTTTTTTTCACAGCCCGTGAACAGAACTCAGTGGGCTGGCAGCTTTTATGAAGTCTGTTTAAATACACTGTGTCCTTTGCTCCATTAAGCTAGTCTTATCTCGCTCTTTCTTCTTCAATCTGACATAAAAAATATTCCTGAAATTATTCATCACAAACAGAGCATCCTTTCCAGCTACTGAGTTCAAATGCATTTTCTTTCAAGTGCTTTGCTTAGGGATGTCAGCAGCTAATAGCATTTCTATTGTAAAGACACACCAAACCGTGGCTAATGGTGGGAGAGAAAAACTGTACATTCCTGAAGGCATCAGGCCCCAGAGACAAGGAAGCACGTGTCTCCGCTCAGGAGGCCCTTCCTCTACCGAGGAAGACAGGGGACCACACGCCATCAGGTGGCTGACTGAACTCTAGATCTACACACTGCCTTCAGGGATAGGTTTGGAGGGAAGAGTGTTTCATAGTGAATATCACTTTAAAACCATGTCTTTTCAGTATTAGAGGTGTCTATTGGGGTGAGGCTGGTGTGGGGGTCTAGGACCAGGTTGTGTTAAAGAACCTGGCTCAGTGCCTGTGTGGCCAACCAGCTATATGAAGAACAATTAAGGTTAAATCATCTGGTCTCCTGGACCACATCTGCTCTATAAAATCGCTCATCTGCTCTTCCTCCATCGCTGAGAACAGCTGGTTTATAAGCCCTGCCCATTAGGTTTCCTTTACCATTCAGAACATGGGAGGAGTGATGCTAATAAAGGAGGAGGCAGGATCTGAGCTGAGTGTCTATTCTATCTCATTGGCTCGGACACCCTGTCCTTCTCTGAATCTTGGCCTGAGATTTGCACAGAAGCTATTTTGTAAGGGGCAATCTTTGCCTGTTATGCTCCCTCAGAGGCCCAAGGACCTCTTCACAAACCCATTTCCAAGGTATGCGATACCTCTGTTTACAATGTCCCTAGTGCATCAAGCGGCACTTCCTTTCGCTGGCTCTAACATGCAGGCTTCCAGGACTCAGGGTGCTCATTAGTGACAAGGCTCTGTGTCCAGATGATAAGGTTTTACACTCAGCGCAGTTAAATTCTGCATTTCAGAAGTATGCTAGGTAACTGGCCACTTAGAGGTACACAGGGGATATATGTCACACTACATTCCTAATCACTGGACAGAGAGAGAGATATACTGAGGTCTTAGAGAACTTGCAAGCTTCTAGCTCAGCTTCTGCAAGAGCAAGAAGCACATCTACCAACCTGCCCTGTTGCACCTGTGCCTGCGCAATGCCAGCCTTCCTGCAGGGTTCCACTTGGAGGAGACTCCTGTTGTCCAAAAGCAATTGCCTACACTGATCCCACTGTCCCAGGGCTGCCCCCAGAAAGCTCTCTTTACGAAAATAATTTCTATAAGAATTCTAATGAGCAATTATTTCAAATATGCAGAAAGGTACAGAGAAAAATAAAACAGTTCCACATATCCACCTTCTAAGACCAAGTAAAGTGAACATTTTTGCTTTGATTCTTTTAAAGAAATAAATGTCACAAGTCCATTGAAAGGCCTGCTACCCAAGAATTCCCTTCCCTTCCCTTCGTATAACTGCTCTCCAGGAAATGGCTCATGTCCTTGTGCACAAGAACCTTCTGATGTCTGGATACTCATCCGTGTCTTAGCATATTCTTCCTCCTCCTGTGTGTATGTGTCTGTGTGTGTGAATGTGTCGAAGTTGGGGTGGGGAAGAGTTTTAGCTCCAGTAAAGTCCCTTCAGAGGCAAGTTCAGAGTCAGCCCGACAGTGCAGTCCTCCGCTCTCGTTTGACTCTGGGAATTCTCTTGGTTCCAACTCACCTTTTTTCCTCTTTGTGCCTTGAAATTAATTCTAGAAACTGTAGGGAGAGGATTCGGCCTTGATTCTGCCGCACTGTTAGGGGTGCCCCACCTCCTCTTTCTCTCCAGTGGAGGAGGGCAAGTTGCTTGGGAAACGCTGGCTTTTCCTTTTAAGGGAATTTTGCTAAACTTGAGAGTTAGATTTCTGCTCAGTAGTTGAATCCTTTAGGGAGCAAGTGACAGCAGCCCCTTGACATATGCCTCGTGATTCTACACATTGACCTGGTGTTCGGGTGATGGGAGCAGCCCTTCCCCTCCCATCCCCATGGTAACGTCAGGTACCTGCTGTGTCGGAGGAGGCTGACATCCCCAAGGATGTAGATATCGTCGGCGTCATCACGCGGTGTCGGGGGACATGTTTTCTGTTTTATTCCCCACTGGTCAGCACTTTGGGGTCTGTTTTAGCTGAAGCAGTAACTGTCCTTGCCAAGGACAGACTACATTGCTTCCTCTTCCTAGGTTGTAACTGATAGTTCAAAGCCCTCATTTTGTAAGTATCATTTTCCTAAATAACATGCTGGGCTAGGACAGAGACCACTCCAAATCCACAGACTCTTCCACAATGAGGACATCGCTCTAGAATGTTCCACTTTTTGTGTGGGTGGTGGAGGGGTAAGATTCGCTCTTGTGCATCCAATTAGTTAATTTTTCATTAATTATTTAAAAATTAGTGGTACTCCTTAATTTGGGGGTCTATTTTAAGGGCTTCCCTTGCCATGATTTCTGCTAAGATTGCTGTTATAAAATGCTTTCCATGTGAGTAGTACAAACAGGAAGTGGTAAGTGGATGTAGAAGCCGCTGGCACATATGTGGATGGCAACCATTCTGCCTTCCCACAGTTTACTTTTTTAATGACCCGAGAAAGGGCATCGGATTTCTGGTGTGTTGCTTCCTTTCTTTCTCTGCGTCTGTGGCAGGAGGGGAGGACACGTGACGAGAAAAGGAAAGGAACATAAAGCCGCTCATCATGCAACTGGTTCTTTTGGTTTCTGCGTTAGGTGCCCAAGCACTTACTCTGTAGAATAAACAAAAGATGTTCGTGGTGTAGCCTCCATCCCGGGTCAGGCCGCGTGTGCCCTTACTCTGCAGCTTGCGGAGGGACCGCTGGCTGGTGAAGCCCACGGGACTTCCATGGGGACTCTCTCTAGACAGGCTTCCACTCAATAGGAGCACTTGCTGCCTTTCTTCAGAATCAGGGCGTTCAACCCTCGTCACCCACCTTCGGAGTATTTATTACTCGGGGCCCCAGTGAGAGGGCTTCCTGAACTCTCCCTGCTGTATCCTTTGGACAGAAACGCTGACCCAATGCAAGGGAGGAGGCAGAAGGGAAAGAAGGCGCTCCAGCGCGGTCCTCACCACAGATGCACAAGGATTTATCCCCGGCCCCTCCTGGGTGGGTGTAAGGGTTTGTGTCCTCTTCTGCCCGCCTTGCTTCACTGAGATAATGCAAGGGCCAGCACATGTCGCCACAGCCAAAGGATGCCTGTAAATTGTAACGGAATTCGCTATTTCATTTGACACTTTTATGATAGCTGCTAAGTTTGGAAAGCCTGGGACAAATAACTTGAAACACAAATCTTAGAGATGTTTAAAAAGCACAGGCTCAACTGCTGATGTGAGAGGGGCGTCCTCACTCTTTACTTCCGCTCCATGGGACCATCCCTGGGAGAGGACCCTGATTGGTCTTTCCCCATGGTTGGCACAGGCTCTGGGTTCCTCCTGCTCTGGGTAACCTAAAAAGCATCGATGTACTCCATCTATCTACTCTCAATCTCCAGATTTGTCTTCATGGGATAATTTATTTGAGAAGAAAAATATTCTGATCTCGTCCATTTTATGACTTTAAAGTAATTAGTGTTCTTTCAGAAGTCAAAGGCTTAAAAATGTACGGTACGCGTGGTGATGACTGAGGATAAAACTGGGACTTGGTTGACTGGGGAGCTCTGCTTTTCCTTCCGCTTATGGTTTCATGCTCCGTCTCACCTGTTCCAGGTAACAGCGACCAGTCTGGATCCCAGGAGAAGCTGCTCGTTGACAGCCAGGCCCTGAGCGGGTGCTCCCCGCGGGACTCGGGATGCTACGAAAGCAGTGAGAACCTGGAAAACGGTAATGTCGGCCCAGACCACCCCGGAGGCCCCGCCATGTGTTTCGGCTAATGACTGACTGTCTTCCTCTGTCTGAGCTTTGGGGACATACAGGCAGTAGAAGGAGGGCATTTTCCAGGATTATTGGTGCTTAATGAAGATCCTCAGGGAGAATAAACATCCTTCAAGAACCCAGGCAATTGATGTTCCTAAGAAATGACTGCATCTGTTTTCCTGTCGGTTAGCCTTCTGGCCCTCCTAGGACACAAATGGAGAGTTCAGGAAAAAGACCCTCCACTTCCCATTGTCCTGAAACTCCTAGAATCTTAGCACTCAGTGTCGGTCATGGGAAGAGCGTGAGGTTTAAAGTGAGGAGACCTGGGGTTTGAAGCCTGAACAGAACATTTGTGAGCTGAAGACGTTGATCTTTCCCTCATGTCTTTGAGCCCTCTTGCCTCTGAAATAGCAAGAGGAGTTTCTCTTTCCTATATTGTTGTAGGGCTTAAGCAAAGCAGTAATATGTTAATAGTATCCAGCATTCATTCAACACTGACTGGGAAATGGGCAGTGGGCTAGGTGCTTATATGTGGATTACTAATTATCACTCAAACGCTGCAAGGCATTTGGTATGGATGGAGACTTTAAAGCTCAGAGAGGTTATATGATACCTGAAGCCATTGTTCTTTTCTACACTGGCTCACAATAGACTCTCAGGCAATATTTCAGACCTTATTTCCCAATACCATGAACATTTTCAAAGTCCGTCCTCTACTTAGTGTCATCATACATCGGCCAGCGGTGTCTGGGCTTCATTGAAATGTAAGCCAGAAAGGAATGCAGTTTGTATTTGTTATAGTAAGTGCCTTCATAAACCAGGGATAGGTTAAAATAAGTGGGCCTATTTTTAAACAAAGTTAAAGACAAAACATACCACGGGGGACCTCTTTGCATATGTGTTTGCGTATTTATTCTGTGGAGCAAGAATATCTCAGCGCTTGGGGCTATCATGGAAGGGCCTCTCATTTCAACATGAGGATTTTGAGGAGCCCCTCTGAGAGGATGATGCCAAGCCAGGGCATGAGTGTGGCTCCTTCAGCCCCATCCCCATCCCTCGCCTCAGTGTTTCTTCTTTGGTACATAGGAAGCGCAAGGAGGGCAGCCCTTGGTGTTTTCATGTTAGCTCCGGGATCACAGTTACAGGGACTCCTTCACTGAAAAGACAGGTTCTGTGGGGGTCTATCACCGATTACAGTATGAAAACATCTAATTAATACTAAAATTAAGTGAAAAGGCAGACTTCATCCAAACTAGGTCTCTGACAATAAAACTAGGTCTACAATTACATCTTAAAATATTTCAAAAATCTCAAAGTTTCTGATCAGAATACAACTACCCACCTCTAATAAGGTCCTTCCTTCCTCCTCCTTCAGAGAGCTTGGCTGTGGCTCAGAGTTATGGTCCCCACACGGCACCATGGGGCCAGCCCTCCCCATGGGCTGGTTAATACCTGGGAGTTATCTCTGGGTTCATGTTTTATCAGCCCAGGGTCAATGCATACAACCAGCATGGTATTAACCAAAAATGTGACAAAGGACAGTGAGAGGAAGAGAGAGATGGATAGATATTGATGAAAGCTAAGCATTTAGCACAGTGCCTGACCCATCGCTAGTACATTCACAGTGAGGCTTAGCGGCTAATATCAGTCAACAATTGCCAAATAAGTAGATTACGTCTGGTTGATAGTCCAGTTAATAGTCTGACAGTTTGTTTTAATGAGGGCTGTTGTTTCACTGGGAATTAGAACCCTGTCAATATTTTATAGATTGTCTCAGGCAAAATACTCTCTTAAGCTTGTTTGCTTATTTGTGCCGTGGTTGGTTGGCTGCTTCTAAGATTAATTTATTTCAGACGCAAACCACAAGGAGGGGAGGTTGTGGAGGAAGGTGTGATTTGCGAAGTCCATAGTGAACCTTAGGGGGCAGTACCCTTTATGAACCACCACCCCCCCTGCCACCATGACCTTAGGGATTGATGCTCACTAGACCAGTGGTTCTCAAATTTTCTAATGCCGCGACCCTTTAATAAAGTTCCTCATGTTGTGGTGACCCGCAACCATAAAATTATTTTCGTTGCTACTTCATAACTGTAATGTTGCTACTCTTAGTGAATTGTAATGTAAACATCTGCGTTTTCCGATGGTCTTAGGCTTTACATCAGCGGTTCTCAACCTGTAGGACATGACCCACAGGTTGAGAACCACTAGCAGGGTCGCCTGAGACCATCGGAAAACGCAGATGTTACCTTACGATTCACTAACAGTAGCAACATTACAGCTATGAGGTAGCAACGAAAATAATTTTATGGTTGGGGGTCACCACAACATGAGGAATGTATTAAAGGGTTGCGGCATTAGAAAGGTTGAGAACCACTGGTCTAGACAGAAGTCCCGACCGTGTGGTTCCTTAGTGGGTTGTGGATGGTCAGCCTCTTCCACACGGATTGCAGCTGGGAACAGACTTCCTGTGTTCCCTGACACAGCACATTTCCTTCCCACGTAACTCCATTAGTTTCCATCTCCGTAAGTCCTTTCATAAGACTAGGAATTTTTTCTAAAGGTAAAAAACGAGACCATAGTGACCCTTTTACCACTCAACATCACATCACGAATGGTGCTTGTCTTCCCTGAGTGTATGGAATCCCACCCTGGGATGCAGGCTTTGGAGAATTATGCTCGCACACCTGTATATGTCTGCTTGATTCACCTTTTAAGACGGGATTGTAACCCACTTCCTTGTCTCGCAGGCAAGTCTCGGAAGTCTGGTCTTCTCTCTGCCAAGTCCTCCGCCGAGTCCAGCTTGAAGTCCTTCGGCAGGAGTCAGCTGGGCCCCTTCCCCACGCTGCCGCTGCCCAAGGCGGCGGGCGCCCTGAAGCAGGGGGTGGAGGGCAGGCTGGGCAGCGGCCTGAGCCCGCACCCTCTGAAGGACTGTGAGCCGCCCTGTGTGACCGGCTTGAATAAAAACCGGAGGAGCCTCCCCGGCTCCATCTGCCGGAGCTGTGAGACCCTGGAGGGCCCCCAGCCCGTGAAGACCTGGCCCCGCTCCCAGTCCCTGGATGACCTCCAAGGAGAGCCTGACGCTGACAACGATGTGCCTGGCGCGGTGACCGAACCCTGCCCCCAGACTGTACCCGAAGTGCCACAGAAGACAGCCCCCTCCGTCGCCAAGGCTCATGGCCCCCAGGGAGAGTCTGCTGTTGACAATGCGTTGCTACTGACCCAAAGCAAGAGGTGTTTTGACCCTCAGAAAACGACTACTAAGAAACTGGGCGGCTCCATGGCAGCTGCTTCCAGTGGCTTGTCACCTCCTCCGTGTTTGCCCCAGAGCCAGGACGCTCAGCCTCCCAGGCACGGCTTCACAAGGACTCCTCTCGAGGGTCACAGAAAAGGACTTGATCCCGAAGGGACCTGTCAGCCCCCGAACGCCAGAGAGGGTGAGCAGAGGGGCCCCGAGGCCATGGCGCCAGGCAGACATCCCATGCAGCCTCCGCCCGTTCCTGCCAAGAAGAGCAAAGAGCGCCTGGCCAACGGCCTCCACCCCTGCCCTCCGGGCCCCGGCGCCCCGAGCCTGCCCCTAAAGAAGGGGGGCTCCGGCGGCTGTCCCTCTCCCCAGGCCCCCCAGCCGCCCTCCAGGCAGGAGCCCGGCAGCCCGCCGAGCCCGCGGCCCCCGCCCTGGCTCTCCGAGCTGCGGGAGAGCGCCAGCCTGCAGGAGCACGGCGTGAGGCTGGGCCCGGCCGGGGCCAGGAAGATCTCCTGCGCTCGCGGAGTGGACCTGGAGATGCTCACTGAAGACAAGTTACGAGCTGAAGGCATCGACCTCACCGAGGAGCCCTATTCCGATAAGGTACCCACGGCCCCGGCCCCAAGTCACAGGCCTCCGCTTTTGTAGTCAGGCGGTCAGGCGAGAGGAGCACCGGCTGACCCAGGAGGCCAGCCCGGAGGCGGGGGCCGTTCTGACGGAGCGCGGGGTGGCCGATGGCAGGGGCCTCTGCAGCTCGGTGGTGGCATGGTGCGGGCAGAGTGTCCAGATTAAATGCAAATGCATTTAACACATTTCTTTTGCCTGTTTGATTTTTATTTTTGGCAGCTGTACAGTGAAGGGAGAACAGTCAATCAGTACTGCTTCCTGAAAGGCTTGGTTTAGAGCCGTGGTTGGCAAACTGTGGCTCGCGAGCCACATGCGGCTCTTTGGCCCCTTGAGTGTGGCTCTTCCACAAAATACCACAGCCTGGGTGAGGCTATTTTGAAGAAGTGGTGTTAGAAGAAGTTTACGTTGAAAAAATCTGGCTCTCAAAAGAAATTTCAATCATTGTACTGTTGATATTTGGCTCTGTTGACTAATGAGTTTGCCGACCATTGGTTTAGAGCACATGTGTCAAACACAAGGCCCGCGGGCCAAATCCAGCCCGCCAGGCCTTGCAATGTGGCCCGCACCGCGCTGTCATCACTGCACTCCGCTGTCAGTTTATGACATTGTCAGTTTATGACTGTTCAGTAAACCATTCGGCCCGCGATTTAGGCTGGATTTTAGATATTGGCCCCTTCTCTGATTGAGTTCGACACCCCTAGTTTAGAGGACAGGACAGAGCTGAGTTCTGGTTTTCCTGCCTTAACTCAACATGTATGGTTTTAGACATTAAAAATCCCTCATTTCATTTTCCTATTTGTAAAACGGAATTGATAATAACCTACATAACTACCTCTTAGAGGTGTTATTAGGAACAAATAAAATAAATGTGAACATACTTTGAAAATTATAGAACCCTATTCAGATGTAATAATTTTATTGCATATCATCTGGTATGGATAACGGGGGAAAAGATATGAAATCGCATTGTTCCAAGAACATGGAACTTTATAATGAAAACTCATTTCTCATTTGAAACAAATGAAGATGGTCTACCAAGACCACGACGACTTTGAAGACAGATGAGAATAGATGTAGCCAGACGTTGCTCAGGGAAATGCAAGCTCTGGTACAATAGAATGCAGTCATGGCATCCTTGTAATAAAACCGTTGTGACCACATAACATCCTCCTTGTCCGTAATGTCTAGTGAATAACCCCCTTTGGGACGATGCTATAACCAATTGGGTCCCCGGGCCAGCCTGCGGTGTAAGTCTTGACAAGGCGCAGCAAGAGGCTACGGCAGAGCAGAAGGCTGCCCTTCTCCCTGCAGCTCAGGAGACAGTTTTCAATAATATTTTGCAAAATGATCAGGTAGAGTGAGGTGAGGGCACTGGCCCCCCAAGTGTAGGATGATTGTGTTCTGCTTTAATTATGTTTCAAAACATTTCTAGAGCTCATTACTACCTGAAAGATGAAGGTGTAACCGTATTCCCTCTAAGACATGTTGGCTGTAGAGAAAATGCATTCCCTCCCAATGAACACTTCCGGTGCTGTTTCCCAGGCATAGCTAGGTGTCCTAACCTGCCTTCTTTCTGTCCTTGGAGAAAGCAAGATTCCCGCGACCACCCTGACACCACATTTCTGTTCCCCTCGCAGCACGGCCGCTGCGGGATCCCCGAGGCCCTGGTGCAGAGATACGCAGAGGACCTGGACCAGCCCGAGAGGGACGTCGCCGCCAACATGGACCAGATCCGCGTGAAGCTGCTTCGCAAGCAGCACCGCATGGCGGTGAGCGGCCGCGGGTGCTCTGCGGGGCCCCTCTCCCCGCTTTTGGAGTCCATGTAGTGATAGAGCTTAATGATGACACAAAAGAACTTTTGTTAAGAGAACTAGTCTCACTCCCTGACAACTGAAAACAGTCAGGTTTCAAAACTGCATTGGAGTGCTTTCATGTCAGCAGTGCTGCAAAGTGTTCTAGTAGGGGAATGTGCTGTAGCTTAGCCAGTCTGTATGGGAGAAACATTTAGGTTTTCTCCACATTTTTTCCCCAGTAACATAGTAAAAACCATTCTTTGTAGACATCGGAGGTTAATTTCTGAGGAGACATTACTTGAAAGGGTTTGCTTCCTGTAGAGGACACACAGTCTCAGGGTGTGCACATGGGGTAGTCCGTTACCTTTTGTAAGGTCTAGCCCTTGGTCTTCCCCCAAGTCCATTTTCCCGTCCTAATACTCGTTCTTATTGCATCTTAGATTCTTTATAACAGTATTGATAAGCCTTTAATCTTATAGCTGTTCATGTAGGTTCGATTGCAGTGGAACATCTATTGGATAAGCACACAACCATGAGCATTTTACTTGTCACCCTATTGCACAGGACAGCCCACCTCTTCAGTCACCAGGGGGATCTCTCCCCAAAGAACGGGTCACCCCAAGACACAACAGCCAGAAATGCAAATGCTCGGAGTGTGGAGAGTTTATGACTAGATCTAATTCCACGTACCTTCTAGAGCAGTGATTGTCAACCTTTCTAATGCTGCAACCCTTTAATACAGTTCCTCATGTGGTGGTGACCCCCAACCATAAAATTATTTTCGTTGCTACTTCATAGCTGTAATTTTGCTACTGTTAATGAATCGTAATGTAAATTTTTCCGATGGTTTTAGGCTCTACAGAAGTGGTTTCTCAACCTGTGGTGGCTAGCAGGGTTGTCTAAGACCATCGGAAAACACAGATGTTTACATTATGATTCATAACAGTAGCGAAATTACAGTTATGAAGTAGCAACGATAATAATTTTATGGTTGGGGGTCACCACAACATGAGGAACTGTATTAAAGGGTCGTGGCATTAGAAAGGTTGAGAACCACTGTTCTAGAGCCTCAACTTAGTTCCTTGAAAATGTGTCTCCCCTCTGAAAAATCCAGACAAGATTCTTTATGCCCGTTGGGTTTTGGCATAGAGCATCATCTCTTGCTGGTAGTACAGCAGTGTCATAGGTTAGCAGTGTTCCTCTTAGGCGGCACGTAAGAAGTAGCCCTCCTGTAGCCCCGGTGGAGTCTTTTCTAAAACCCGTTTTCTTCCTTCACCCAGATCCCCAGCGGCGGGCTCACCGAGATCTGCAGGAAGCCCCTCTCCCCGGGATGCGTGGCGTCCGTGTCGGATTGGCTGATCTCCATCGGCCTGCCCATGTACACCGGCGCCCTCGCCGAGGCGGGCTTCAGCACGCTGGGCCACGTGCCTTCTCTGTCCCACACCTGCCTGCAGGAGGCGGGCATCACCGAGGAGAGACACATAAGCAAGCTCGTGTCCGCGGCCAGACTCTTCAAGCTGCCGCCCGGCCCCGAGGCCATGTAGCCAGGCCCGCGGGGGGGCCGCCTGGCCAGAGCCACCCTCTCACTGTGCTGACGACGCTGATGCAACTTCTTCTTCCCTGGACGTGCAGACCAGATCCAGAAGAAGGGCCAGCATGTGGCCCGACGGAGCTCGACACCTTGGCTCGGGACCGATGACCCTCTTCTCCAGGAAAGCCCCTTTGAGCAAACAGGGGTGCTTCTCTTTGACACCCCCACCCCTCCCCCAAAGAAAAGAGGAGCACTTGTTTTTATTTTCAGAACAGGCCAGAACCAAGATGCCAACTCGCCACACATGCTGTGCCTCCGGTCTGTGGGTGCGCTGGGAGAGAGGGCTGGGGGCAGAGGGAGGGCAGCCAGTTCCGGGTCTCACGGTGCCACCGTCGACCTTCTGTCTGTGACCCCGCAGGAGCCCCGAGGGCCCGACAGGCCCAGCTAGGCCAAAGTCACAGACTCGGGAGTGATTGTACATCGGTGGACATGCTCGTTAGTTCAAAAGTAAGAAAACCTGTCTGCACTAAGAGGAAAAGAAGTCCTGTTCTCCTTCAGATAAACGAGACATTGTAATAATTGCTTTCCAGCAATCCGCTTTTATTTGCCTTAATGTACGCTTCCAAGCAGTTATCTAACCTAGTGCTCACTGCCCTGTAACCATAGATCCAAGTCTTCGGCTTAGACTGCCATCTAACATCTGGGACGTTCCCAGCAAAAAAAAAAAAAAAATGGGCTTTTCTGATGATCGCCTCCTCCGTGGCTTAATTTGTAGGAGTGTTTCCCTGGCACAAATGTCACGTTGGCTTTCAGTTTTTAAATGAGCTACAAATCTAGTGAAAAACTCTCTGGAATTCACAAAGAGACCATGTGTGTATATGTGAGTGTGTGTGGGGGTGTGTGCTTCTGGAACCACCTTTCGTTTTAATCAGTGTAGGACATTACCCTGTTGGTCACTTTGCTGCCATATTGGCTTGGACTCCTGACCGGGTCCATCCCAAAACTCCGTCATCGAATCAGGCTGGTTTCAGAGAGATGTTCTGGAAACGGGAAGTAGTCTATGAGATGTTTTTAAAGCTCTCTCCCCCCCCTCCCTTTTTACCATTAAGATTTTGTTTTCCTTCTTCTTTAGATAATTCTTTTAATTCAAATAGAGGTTCATTTTGGAGCCAGACATACCACATAGGCCGCAGATTTGCTTGTTTCGGTTGTTTCCAACTGATATCAGCCCATTCTATCCTCCCTTAGTCTTCGTGCCTGATTTTCCAGCCAGCAGAAATGTAGGCACGGATGAGGTTTCCATTGTTACAAGATGACTTTGCTTTACGTTCTTACCGTGAGCACTGTGCTCTTAAGCATTGGATGTGATTATTTACTATACAAATTCAACACAAAACTCTGACCCAAAGTTCTGCGATATTTCACCTGCTCACTAAGATGGATGATTTCCCTCAGGAGGGAAAACAGGGATTAACTTCATCACAAAGCCATCTTCAGTGTTTGCTTTATCTATTTAAATCATGTATCGGAGGAAAGAATGTTGTTCTCAGGTGATGTATGTATAGTTCATGCTTCGGTATGCATTTTTAAAAATAATGCACATGCTTCCGTGATACCTTCTGTAGGATGCCATGTGAAGAAGTTGTGGAGTTCTAGAATAAGAAAGCGAAAGCTGTCGAATGTCTGTGGCACTCTTAACACAGCCCACTCCCGTCACCTTGGGATGTGACATCCCCGTTAGCATAGCCCAGGGGTCGGCAAACTCATTAGTCAGCAGAGCCAAATATCAACAGTACAACGATTTAAATTTCTTTTGAGAGCTGAAAACCGACTCCTTTGCATGGGCCGCGAAGTTTCACTCGCACTGCACGTGCGCGCCCGCACGTGGTATTTTGTGGAAGAGCCACACTCCAGGGGCCAAAGAGCCACATGTGGTTCACAAGCCGCAGTTTGCCGACTACTATCATAGCCCATCTGGGAAGTGAGGCGGCCGCAGTTCTCCTGTGACCACGTGGTGGAGGCGGGGCTAAGACGGCCCCTCCCCTGTGTGTGCTGGAAGCTCAGCAGGACTTGTGAGGGGCCCCTGCTCATTTTTAAAGCTGAGCAAAAGGACCACCCATAAATCAGGTAACAGGGGAAGGAGAAGTCTTGTATGAATTCCCACATTTGGATTCATTTTCACTGCAACATTTTCATTTAAGAAAAGGGAATTTTTCTGAGCTTGAGCTTTTGAGAATGTCAAACCGTGCTTTTGTCACTCTTCCTCGGAATCCGTGGCCTTTGCATACAAACCTCAAATTCAGGGACCACGAGTTGTTGTCGGTGGGAAGGTCTTCCTAATCTTAAAGTGCTGAGGTGGTTTTTACTTGATTGTGCTTTTTTAAAATCCTTTTTTTTTTTTTTTTTAATCGTTAGTATTTGTTGGGTCTTCTTTTGCTTTACACTCTTAACTTGATCCTAGAAAAAAAAGCAAAAAAAAAAAAAAAAAAAGCCTCTGTGTTTGTGGTGACATTTGACCGAGGTGGTGTGGGGCCACCCGCAGGTGGTGGGAGGCAGGCGGTCGGTGTCAGCAATATCCAGGTTTACCCAGTTGCCCTCGGCACAGGAGGCTGAGGAATCGGTGGAAACGGTCTTGGGAAAGCACAAGGGAAACCTGGAAAAGCAGTTAGGCTCAGGCAGCTACTCATCCGGGGTGTACATTTTCACTTGGAAGCTGTCTAAGAGGAGATGCAGCCAACCCTGGCCCCTCCTGACACTCCCATGTAGCCGAGCAGGAGAGAGGTGTGTAGGGCCTGCCTTCTTAGCCAGAGGCCCTTTCCTTCCACCCGCACTGGGGGGCGGTGACAGGGGAAACCGCTGGGGTCCTGGTAATCCGTTCCCGAGTTAGCAGAGTGTGCTTCCATGCCATCAGCGAAGGGAGGCAGCTCACCAAGTCCCTGCTGCCCGTGGGTACTGTGCTTGTTACAGAAAAACAAACCTGGTCGTCCGAGTCCGCGTTTCCTTGATTTTTAAATTGATAGAGAAAACAAGAAGCTGTCAAGCAAGATATATAACAACTAACAACATTGCACTTTCTGTATATGAAATCAGTATTTAAATAACTTATTTTTCTCCATTGCTGTTTTTAAACATTGTAAGTAGCTGTAATATACCAGTACCAGTATGTTTTCGCGATTGCTTCAGCCCAAGAAAGCTGTGTTATTGTTTTAAAAATTGTAAAAAAAAATTATTGTGACGATTCATTTAGCAAAGAGAAAGGACGGAAAGGGTTTTCCTATGTATCAAAACTTGTCTATAATTGTCATCTATGTACCTAGAAAAAAAAAAGTAAATAAATTTCTTCAGTTGAATACGCCTCTTTGGTTGTTCCTTGGGTGTTTCAAATAGGAATGGAAGAGAAAAGGAATTTGTAAAGTGTGGTTTAAGATAGAAGACATATTATAAAAATAATAGTAACTGTATAATCACTGCTGCCATACACCCCTCACTGTCTGACACACACCAATTCTCTTTGCCAATGTATTGCAATTTTTTTTCACATGTTGCCAAGTCAAATTGTATAATCACAGCATCTTACACCATGAAGAGATTGGTGGAAGGCATTCATTGATGGGAAGTCTAAGGCCATCATTTTCAGATGAGGAGTTCTGAGGCAGCATAGGTGGTTGATATGTCCAGTATCACACAGTTAGCAAAACCCAAGCTTTCTATTGACTAAATAAATAAATAAATAAATCTACATTGGGATATTCTAGAAATTAACTACACAAAAGTCCTTTTCAACATGGATGTACCACAATTGGCATATACTTATTTTGTGTGAGGAGGGAGTGTGTTTAATAGAAAACTGAATAGGTGATGCACGCTGCTGAGAGAAAACAAAACAAAAATCACCCTTGCCTTTTCCCCAGCCCACCCATTTCTCCCACTAAAGGTAAGTTATAACCAGTGTTCACTTACCTTTTCAGAAATGCTCTATGTACTTGCAAATATAACTTCATATGATGTCATGTTCTTCACACTTCTTTACCCTGCTTTTAAATTCAGTCTGTCTTGGATGTCTTCCATGACAATACCCCTAATTCTCTTAATGGCTGCATAATATTCCATATGCAGATAATTTATTTAACCAGTACTCTGACAAGTTTTTGCTGTTATAAAAAAAGCTGCCAGGAATATCCTTATACTTAGCGTCTGAAGTGGTTGTGTTAAGATTATGTGTATCTTAAAGTTTGATAGAATAATTTAAATCCATTGGTGGGTTTCATTAAAGGAAGTTTTACCATGTCAGTATATGTTTTATTTATAAACTAGAGACCTAGTGTATGACATTCATGCACTGGGAGGGGTGAGAGGTCCCTCTGCCCGGCTTGCACCCTCTCACAGTTCTGGACCCCTCGGGAGATGTCCACCTGCCTGCTTAG
This sequence comes from Pipistrellus hanaki, assembly GCF_964339955.1. Lineage (NCBI taxonomy): Eukaryota > Metazoa > Chordata > Mammalia > Chiroptera > Vespertilionidae > Pipistrellus > Pipistrellus hanaki. The sequence goes on along the minus strand of NC_140509.1, from coordinate 59,241,027 downwards.
ACCCGCTCCCCATGGGAGGGTCCCACCCGCTCCCCATGGGAGGGTCCCACCCTTGCCCAGCCACTGTGCTCACCAGCTGTGAGCCTGGCTTCTGGCTGAGTGGCGCTACCCCTGTGGGAGCGCACTGACCACCAGGGGGCAGCTCCTGCATTGAGTGTCTGCCTCCTGGTTAGTGCACATCAGATCTGAATGCCTCAAGATTATAACGGTGTGCCTATGTGCTAAGAGCATTAGATTCTTAAAAAACACAGTCTTAAGAAGCACGAGAAACTATTTCTTGCATCCCCTAGCTCCTGACCCACCTAGCCCTATCTCGAGTGGCTTTATCTGCCCCCACTAAAGAGAAGCATTGGAACCATCACTGGGCCTCCCCCTGGGTCTCCTTTCAGCCACCTGCACATTCTCTGCGCCCACACCTGTCCTTCCTCCTTGCTTCAGCCATGGCAAAAGAGGTGTCCCCCCCATCTGTCTAATCCTTCTCCTTGTGCTCTGGGACATCCTCACCCCCACCCACTCACCCAGCATGTATTTTCTCACTTCTCTGCAGCTTCCCCTTGAACATGGGTTTGCAGTGGCTGTTGCTGCCCTTTCCTGGAGGAGGGGTGCTCACTCCCAAATTCCCCTCCTCTTTTTGGATAATCATAATGATTCCTTTGGGGGAATCTTCCCCCCCCCCCCCCCCCCCCGCTGCATTTCAAGGGATCCGGGTGCAGCCTTCAGTCCTGGTGTCCCGCAGCCCCCTCTGAACTGAATACAACTTACGTAGGGCCGTTCGGGTTCCCTTTGCCCAGAATGGAGCTCTGAGCTGAAGGTCAGGCACATCAGATGGTGCTGAGCCATGTTGATGGTGGCGACACCCAAGTCCACGATGCTCAGCCACCGAGGTGCCTTATGCCTTCCTGTCCTTGCCAAGGCTTGTTCAACTTTGCCTTCAATTCCTTATGCTGATGGCAGCAAACATTTCTGCTCATGTACTCCTATAGTAATATTCCAGAAAGAAGGACTCCCTTGCATATTTTAAAATTGCCCTCCAAAAGTTTTGATTCATGAGGGAATAGTTGCAAGATTATACATTTCTAGTTTACTAGAAATATTTACATTTTAAAGTAAGACTGCAGCATTACTTTAAAATGTGTATCTCCAGTGGGAAATAAATCCCATAGCCACTTAATAACTACCATTGTCCACAGAAAGCACACAAGAACAATTTAAAAATTGTATTCTTTTCTCCTTGAAACCCTCCATCAATTTTACTTCCTCCACTTTTATTTCCATGCAGTGTATTTTTATGAGTGTGTTTTGATCATCCTATCACAGTCCTCTCTAATATTGTTTTTTTTAAATTAAAGTTTAATTTCTTTTGATCACTAGGGTCTATTTGTAAAAAGAAATCCAGGTTTAATTACCCTTACTGTGATTATTAGCAATCAATTTATTAATATATAGGCATACCATCATTTTGATAGAGAATGATAAAAGATAAAAATGAAAGTGTTATTGGAAAGGCCTATCGTTTGACGGGTGGTGGGGATGGGCTGCCTTCTGCTGCCTTGGGTTAGCTGTTGCCACACCTGCTGTTTGAAGTTTGCCTAATTGCTTGCAGCCCAGCATTTCCCAAGCCCTTTAGATGGGTGCTTGTGTGTGGAGTGGGAGAAGGCCGTTGGTGAACGAAGAGATGGGAAAGGCACAGCAGCAGCATGATCCTCGGGCAGGTCAGTTTTAGGACTGAATTGCTCTAGAAGCAGATTCCTTTATCAAAGCAATCCAAGGCAGTGCACCCCTGGGAAGAATCCAGATTGAACCCCTTGGTGGTAGGCGACACGGGGCCCTTCTTGCTTGTGTTGTGTTTGTTGCTTATTAACTATTTCCTCCTGCTGCAATTTAAAGTTCCAGGAATGCACAGGTTTGCTCTCTGATGAGCCTGAATCTCTACACTTGACGGGCACTTAGTACTTGTTGAATGAATTATTCTCTCTGGACCACAACAAATCCTGAATGTTAAAGCTGGAGATGATCTAGTTTAATCCTCTCCGTTTATAGGTGAGAAACAGAGACCCAGAGAAGTAGCAGGAGCTGCTGAGGTCATACTCAGATGGCTAGTGACAGAGTGAATGATAAAGAGGCAGACTCTGTGCCTAAGAGGGAACCAGAGCAGGCCAGAGCTTCCCAGAGCTGCTTCCAGCAGATACGGACTTGCTGAGGGAGGAGTTGCTGCAGCCTGTGACCACCAGAGGGCACTGCTGCACCAGATTGAAGGCCGAACCTGCCGCGTGCCGGCGGGAGAGGAGAGGAGGCATTTCCGAGGTAGGAAAAGTGTCCCCCATCCCCTCCCAGTCACCCTGCACAGCCTGGGGGAGCATAGGGCGCCGCCGGCCCCCAAACGAAACGAGGCGGCGGGAGGGAGAGCAGGGCGGGCCTAATTCCCAAAGTGACCAGCGAGACCTCGAGCCTTGCAGCCAAAACCGCTGATTGAAACGCCATGGGAGCATACTGACTGGTGACCAGTAGGACTTACAAAATCCGCTTTCTTAAGCGTCCTGGAGCTCTTGGCTCCCTGCCTTGCTACTCCTTTCAACACCAGAGCGTTTAGGTTGGCCTTTTGCTGCCCAGGGGTGGTGGGGGTCACTGAGGGCCCAGGTGCCCTGCTGCTTGTCAGGAGCAAGCTGGAGGGAAGAGAGGGATTCCATGGCCCTAAAACAAAGACCTAAACCTGAGACGCCTCGCAGTGAGGTGGGAAACTGGGCTCATTGCTTTTGTTGGTTTTTGTGTTTGTTTCGTGGCATTGCATTGCCGTGGCCCAGGTTAGCCTGACACTGTCAGAGCAGTGGCCACCATTCAGTTCAGATGCCCACTGAATTTTACATCCATGAGAGCGTTTGACCTTCGCACCGTGACTCTGCGGTAGATACTGTGAAACCCACTTTTCAGCTGAGGCCTGCAGCCACGGAGGGATAGGTGGAAGAGATGGGAGTTGACCGTGGCTGTTTTATTCTGATGCCCTTTGGCTTACCCATGACTGAGGAACTCCCTGGTTCTCTGCCTGAGCAGCGTATTAAAAACACCTGGTGGGTGAGTCTGGGTTCCCTCCAGGAGATGTGTATTAGGAGGCTGATTGCTCAGATTGGCTTGTGTGCGTGTGGTGCTGGCCAGGCAAGTCCCAAGTTCACAGGGCATGCTGCCAGGGATGGCAGGCTGGACCCCTCGGCCCTGGCTGCAGCTCTCTCTGTTCACAGGCTCTGTGCTTGTCCTTGGACACTGGGCAGGTCCCTGCCCCACTCAGCTTCACGTCCTCATCCTCTGTAAGAAAGGAAAATGGGGGGAAGACCCCAACTTCTCCCCACTGACTTTTCCTCAACGGCCACTCTTCTTGCTCATGAGGAAATCTCAGTTTTGTTTGGCCTCACTGTTCCCAGACCACGGGCATGACTTGTGATTGTCCTGGCAGTGTGGGGCCCTTGAACATGGGTGATGCCCATGTTTATCTTGGCTTGAATTTCTCTGGGCATCCCCTTTACCAGCTTCCCTTGCAGCCAGCAGTGGGCACAGGACCCACTTCTTGCCATTGAGACACAGGCAAAGTCCATAAAGGCCTTCCCTCACCACTAGAGAGAGAGCCCCTCCTCCTGGGCCAGCTGCAGCTGTGAGAGGACGAGAGGGCTGTGGTGATGGCAACCCCTGGGCCACAGTGGAGGGCTCAGAGCTCCCACGCTGGGGAGGAGGACCAGAAGAGGAGGCAAAGCTTGGGTCCTACATTGTTAAATTTAACAATTTGTCCCGTGGGACGCGGGACAAGTTGTTAAAAATTGGGACTGTCCCGCCAAAAGCGGGACGTCTGGTCACTTAATCCTAGATGCCACTGTGGAGCTGGCACCGCATTTCCCACCTGTGATTATAAAGCACTGGCTGAGAACAGCTGCCCCGATTAGCAGGTGTCAGGGAGGTTGAAAGAGAATGAATGTCCCACCATCTCATTCCATGTGGTATCTGTGGAGCTGATGGTAGGACTCTGGAGACAGAAGATTCTCGACTCGGTGACCCCGCTGAGCATGTTCTCCACCTGGTCCTAGTGCCTCTGCCTGTAGAAACCTCTTACCACAGGCTCTTCCCGGAAGTAACAATTCTGAAAGGGGCATTCAGGGCACTCCACAATGCAGCCATTTCCTACCCCAGTTAGACATGCCATGACTCTTCAGTGTCTCTGGAATATTTCATGGTGATGCTCATGTTCATCTTGGCCTGAATTTCTTTTCCATCTTAGAATCCTCTCTCCTTTCTCTGTCTGAATCCCACCATCTGAAGCCAATCTCCTCCTCCAAGATGTGAGCAACTCTAGACTACACCATCAGACAACCTGACAACCCGGAGCCCTTCTCATGGTGCCCTTTGCTAGAGCAACTGGGCTCAGAATTATAGCCCTTAGGAAGGGCTCCAGATGCCAACCCAAACCTGGAAAGCATCTCATCTGTCCCCCCAGCCCCTTAGGTTTATGGAGATGTACAGTCATCCTCAGCATCTGCAGGGACTTGGTTCCAGAATGACCTCCCCTAAACCCCCACCAATAGATACAAAAATCCGTGAATGCTCAATCCCCTTATATAAAATGGTGTGTATAGTTGGCCCTTCACATCTCTGGACTCCCAACCGCTGATCAAAAATACAGCTGGTTGAATCCAAGGGTGTGAAACCTGTGGATGCGGAGGGCCAACTCTAATTGATTCACAACATTGTATTAGTTTCAGATACACAACAAAATGATTTGATATGTGTATATATTGTGGAAATAATTACACAATAAGTGTGGCTGACCCATCATTTCACGTGGTTACATTTTGTGTGTGATGAGAACTTTTAAGATCTACTCTCTCAGCAACTTTCAAATATACAATATGCGATTTTTCCCTGCAGTCATTGTGTTGTACATTATATCCCCAGATTTTATTTATCTTTTAACTGGAAGTTTGTACCTTTTGACTACTTTCATTCAATTTGCCCACTCCCAGAGCCTGCCTCTGGCAACCACCAGCCTTATCTCTATTTCTATGAGCTTGTTGTTGGTTTTTTGTTTTGTTTTGTTTTGTTTTTAGATTGCATGTGTGAGATCAGACAGTATTTGTCTTTCTCTTTCTGGTGTATTTCAATTAGTATATGCTGTCCAAATCCATTTGTGTTGTCACAAATAGCAAGCTTTTCTTCTTTTCATGGCTAACTAGCATTCCTGTGTGTGTGTGTATGTGTGTGTGTGTGTGTGTTTGTGTGTGTGTGTGTGTGTGTGTGTGTGTGTGTGTGTGTGTGTTTTGGATGTGGGGATTGCAGGAACTAAAAAATTTCAAAAAGGAAAAAATTATTATTTTGGCAGAAATGGACAAAGAAGGCCTAAAGAAGGTGTGGGAATCGCAGGCAGGAGTCTCTTGAGCTCCCAAGGAATACCAACCAAAAGAATGGCAAAGGAGGCAGGGTCAGAGGTGGAAATAGACAAGGCTTATTGGGAGACACAGTAAACCAATTTGTCGGAGTGAGAGGGCTAATGAAGGCCATAGTGGAAGGGGAATGTTGAAAGGATACATCTGATAAAGACAGAAGAAAGTACAAATTCTTTAGCTTTAAATTCCAAGCCATATCTACCAGGCAATGAGGACCTGTTGAAGGTTATTATGTAGTTGAATGATTTAAGAAGATTAAAATGATGGCAGTTTGCTATAAGGATGGTAGGTGGAAAACTGGTTTAGGAGGTTAGCAAAGGAATTCAATATGCAAGAAACAAGAGAGGAAAGAAGGGGAATGCCAGGCAATATACAGAAGTCACTCCTTTTGTGCTTCCAGCACTTTTCATACTGTAGACATTTTTCTCCCAATTGTGAATTCTTGCAAGTGTTTATCACACCCCAATGGCTTCCTTTCCTCCCTCTCTCCCTCCCTCCTCTTACTTCTTTCCTGTCTTTCCTCCATCCCTCCCTCCCTTCCTCCTTCCCTCCCTCTCTTCCTCCCTCCCTCCCTCCCTCCCTCTCTTCCTTCCTTCCTTCCTTCCTTCCTTCCTTCCTTCCTTCCTTCCTTCCTTTCTTCCTTCCTTCCTTTTTCTTTTCCCAAATTACTGATTATTTGTTGCTTTTGTACTGGACATTCATTGTTCCCTGAAAATGTTGAGAAGGAAATGTCAGGGTAAGAATGTCCAAACCAGTAGAGAATTTTTATGAATTTATTTGAACCAAACTGACAGCATATGGCAGGAAGAAAGACCTCAACTTTTCCAAAGAATAGCAGTTCCAAGTTTCTTTTATGCATTTGGGGAATTGAGGGATTACATGAGGGTGGGAGAGAGAAAGGCAGGGATTGGATTACAGATATCAACTGATGGTCGATGGTTGTTGCCAACAGGAATCCCCAATTTGGGTGTGGTGAAGAAAGAACTTCATTCAGTGCAAAACATCAACTGTGATGTAGCAGGGTTGTGAAAACTGCATGGAACAGTGTTGGGACCAGGCAGCTCTGGGCCAGACCCCTCTCTGGTTAGACAGTTCTGTTGTGCCCTTGATGGTTGGTTTTCCTCTGCTTTGTGCCAATCTGCTTTGTCCTGCTCCACTCTGTTCTGGCAAGACATTTTTGGCAGTTCAACTCTACATGGGAAAACATAGTCTTCTAAGGAGAGTACACTCCCAAAGCTAGAGGGGAGTGGGTTTATATGGACAGGAGTCCACACCCCTGATTGATCCATTCTCATGCAAATGAGGACTCCAAATCCTCATAGTCTGACTGGTCCAAAAGGCACTATCCTGATTGGCCAGAATAGAGCTGCTCTAATTGGCTGGAGCTGTACAGTTGATTGGATGGGGAAAGCCTGAACCCTAGTGTTTGAAATGGGATTCCAAGAACCCCTTTATAAGGACTGGCTCCGATGGCAGAAACACAGTGCAGGCAGGCAGTTCAGCACAGAGGCTGGCAGTCTAAGGCCAGCTTCTCTGTGAAGTGCCGTTTGTGTGAGAGGTCCCCAGGTCCCTCTGCAAAAAATGACTGCCAGGTTCTGTTTTTAAAAATTAGAGCCTGGTTAGCCACTAGGAGCCCTTCTCAGTAGGTGTCTGTCTTCTCAGGGTTTACACAAGATAAGCCCTGCTCCCTTGGAGGAGGTTATGCCTCCGAGGGGTCTGAAGAAAAGGATTACTCTGGCATTCCAAAAGTGTGTTAACCTAGATGCACAGGAACAGTGGACAGGACTTGCTTAAGGCACAGGTAAACCTTTGACAAAAAGACTTCTATGCCTGGGGCGTGACTGCCCACCATCACCTATCCAGTTAGGAATTTCTGATCAGATCTCTCTGGGAGGTTACTTTCTATCACCGAACTTGTCAGTTTTGCAACAGAACTCTTGATTCATCCCTAGGAATTTCATTTTTTCCTGGGGAAGTCAAACAAGGAAGAAAACCAAGTGGAATTCAATAGGCAAACAAGTGGAAGTGTGCACCAGGCTTTTGTGCACAGAGGGCCCCTGATCTATCATGGCTGAGAAGGGGCCACTTGAACCCAGCCTGGGATACCACAAGGAAGTCACTGGGAAGTGGGTGAAGGATGAAGCCAAGGTACAGAGGAAGGAGGGTCTGCAGTTAGTTGGTGAGCCTGCATCATAGGACACGGGTGCAAGAGTGAGGGCTGTGAGGTGAGAGAAGTTAGCAGGGCCTTGTGTGTCCAGCTAAAGCATTTAGGTTTTATTCCAAGCATGTTGGAGGTCCCTGAAGAACATTGCATGGAAGAATGACCTCAGCTTTTCTTTAAGGCTCATTTGAACGGAAGAGTACCTACAATCTTAGGATCTGGAATCAGATTGAGACGAGGGTGTTACTCATGGTTCAACCAGTTGGTGGTTGTGTGACCTTGGACAAGTTGCTTCACTTCTCTAAGCCCCAATTTTTTTTCTTCTTCTCTAAGCTTTAAAAAAAAAAAAAAAAAAAAAGCTGCCTTTAAAAAAAAAGTATTGTTTTTATTTTCTGAGAATTAAATGATCTATCATTCGTAACTTTCTTTTTTAAAATTTATCTTTTACTGTTGAAAGTATTTAGATGTCCCTTTTCCCCAATTTCCTTTTACCCCTTTCACCCAGCCCCTCCCCAGGCCTTCAACACTATTGTCTGTGTCCGTGGGTTATGCACATATACACACAAATTCTTTGGTTAATCTTTAGCACAGTGCCTGGCTAATAGAAAGCCCTCCAAAACTGATAGCTACTCTGACGAGTACACATATGACCTCTGGCACTCTTATTACTGTAAAAGCGGAGTGGTGTGCAAGATGAGTCAGAGATATGTACCTGGATAAGCTGAAGGAAGGGAGACCAGTTCGGAGGTCTCTGGGGTAATCTAGGCAAGAATATTCCTCTATTTTTTTGTCTAGTACCCAGCTATCATCCAGAAGGAAAAAAAAGTTGTGGAAATTGTGGAATAAGTGACAAGAAAGACTGAGCAAAATGTGATGATTGATTGGCTCAGAGACACAAGGGATAGAATAGAAGACAACCACCAGGCTTCAAGCTTGGGTGACTGCAGAATTCTGATATGATTGACACCTGGGAACCCTTTTTCTTCCCATCGTTTGGCTTAGCTTTCTCAGGCTATTGCTCTCCCGACATCTTCAGATGGCCGGCTGCTTTTTCAATCTCATTTGCGCTGTGCACGTCTGCCGTTTCTTCTGTCTCCAGAATTCCTTGTCCAAACTACATGGCGGGCATGTCTGAATTTAGGACCTTCACATCTTTGAAGTCTCAAACTCCATTTACACATTGGTGTTGAATACATCTCTTTAATGGCTTCCAAATATTATTTCATTTTCAGACCATATGGATATCTCTGGAAAAAAACTTTAGCATCTCTGCCCCTGTTCAGAAACATTAATAGAGTCCTGTGCTTTAACAATTAATATTGTGTTCGAAACAAAATATTTCTCGGGCTTCTCCATATTGTAGAATTGCTACTTCCTGTTTTGAATATGGAATTCTGTTTTAGGTCCCAGGTGACAAGCAACAGCAAACACACTAAAGTGACCCAGCCTTTGGCCTTGCCCTTCCTGCCAAATTGGTGCTTCTCTGACTCTCAGCACAGAGGGAGAAAGGCAAGAGGGTGATGTGAGACCTTGTTCTAACCCCGTGGTTGGCAAACTGCGGCTCACAGGCCACACCTGGCTCTTTGGCCCCTTGAGTGTGGCTCTTCCACAAAATACCATGGCCTGGGCGAGTCTATTTTGAAGAAGTGGCCTTAGAAGAAGTTTAAGTTTAAAAAATTTGACTCTCAAAAGAAATTTCAATCGTTGTACTGTTGATATTTGGCTCTGTTGACTGATGAGTTTGCCAACCACTATTCTAACCAAATGATCTGTCCACCCTACAGGCCTGGTTTTAGTAGAAGGTAATGGTAGGTGGGGAGGGGGCCATGGTTCTCTCATTATCTTTCTTTCCTTTTTTTTTTTTTCTTCTGAACAAGCCTGGTCACTAAAAATGCCTTAAAGACAAAGATCAGGAATTTTGAGGTTGTCCTGGGGGCCAGATTCGCCATCTGAAGGCTCTGCCAATGGTTAGAGAGATTGTTTTTAAGAGAGAACCTTTCAAATCAATGTCTTACACCAAAACACGTGACACATCATGGAGTGTGCTGTGCTCTCTACCAGTGAAACGGCAGCGTGCTGAGCCATCCGCCCAAACTCACTGCCCAGGGGTCCTGGGGATCCCGCACACACATCTGAGCCGCTGCCCTGAGCTAGGGGAGGAGAGCAAAACCCACCGCTGAGGGGATTGTGTCCTGGTCTCGGCTGCATTAGGTCCCGAGTGCTTGCTGATGAAGTTGGTAGGATCTAGTGTATACCTACTCGGAAGCCAGGGTTTCCTGACTCCACAGCAGCACATGCATTCTACCCTTTCCCTCCACCGTCACCTACTGTGTGTGTGTGTGTGTGTGTTTCAGAAATAGTGCATAGGAAGCTCATTGTCTCTGTGGGAAAAAGCAGTTTTGGGTTCTCAATGTTTTAGTCAGCTGCTTTCATACTTTCCCAGACAAAAGAGACCTGAGGCTATTAAAACAGGTTCATAATGACCAAAAAAGGGACTTTCCCAATTGCCCTTTGCTCAGTAACAAATCCTAAACACTTGAATTTGCCTTTTGATGGCCCTGAGTTGCCACACAAGCCTCCCTGTCTTTGGGGCGGGCAGGGCAGAGGGAGTCTCTGCCCTTAGTGTCTGTGCTGGGTTCCCAGTGAGAGGAGAGCACCTTGGCTGGCTGCTTGTCCAGGAAGGGAAAGGGGGGAGGGGGGGAGGAGGGTGGCAGTTGTGGCAGCTGCTAGCCGAGTTTCACTCCCTGAAGAGGGCGCTGGTCTCTCTTGGGTGTGGGAGAAGGGAGAGGTCAAGAGGACTGGAATGCTCACTTAAGATCACGGACCAAGAGAAACCAGGAAGTCAGAGGAATTATTACAGTCTGTTCAGAGCTCAGGATGTGAAAGGCAGGAGCTGGGCTGGCTGGTTATTCATTAGCAAAGAGGAAAGAGCACCGGGGTCAGGACTGGTCAAACTACAAAGACAAAGACGGACCTGAAGTAGGGAGAGAGCTCCTGGCAAAGGCGAGCTGTGGAGTTCACCTCTCTCCCCCCTTCACTTTGTCTTGGGACAAAAGGCAAAGGTGACTATTTCCTCTTCTCAGATGCTTGTCTACAGAGAGGCCTCTGGCTCTGATTTTCGTTGTGGGATTCCTAAGCGGACAAGAAGAAGGGGCAACTTGCCACTGAGCAGCCGCCCAGCTGCCACTGGGCGCTGCTGCGGGATAGCAGCCACCAGCAGGCGGGCGGGTCTCCCCAGCAGGCCAGGTGTGCCCCGCAGGCTGGGGAGCGGGTGCTGATTGCAGGGCTGCCGGCAGGAAGACACAGCCACCCTGCAGAGACAAAGGGGAGAGGGAGGGAACTCTCCCCGCCTCTCCCGACGGGAGAGCAGCATGGGCAACGTCTGCCGGAGGCTCTGGGGGCACTTGAAGACCTGTCTCCCCTGCTTCGCCCAGGAGACAGGCAAACAGGTGGCGCCTGAGCGCACAGAGAGCCCCTGCCCCCCTGAGCCTCCCTGGCCGCAGGGCTCCTACTTCGTGGCCCTGTTCGATTACCAGGCGCGGACCGCAGAGGACCTGAGCTTCCGTGCGGGCGACAAGCTCCAGGTCCTGGACGCTTCCCAGGAGGGCTGGTGGCTCGCCAGGCACATGGAGAAAAGGGGCGTCGGCTCGGGCCAGCGGCTGGAGGGCTATATTCCTTCCAACTATGTGGCCGAGGACAGGAGCCTGCAGGCAGAGCCGTGAGTAGTGCAAACACACACTCTCATTCTCCGTTCTCTGAGGGTGGGGAGCGGATATGCCTGCCTATCTGCAACTCTCTCTTTTCCAAAGAGCTGCCTAGGAGCTATGAGGAAGTCCCTGGAACCTTCTCATGGAAACACACCTACCTCTTGTACAGCCACAGGCTCTGCATCTTCGTCAACATAAAAAAAAATATGCCTTGAATGCCCTACTTTTTCCTTGGCTATAAAATAAGGCATGCCCCCCTTTAACAACAGAACTGCACGTCTTTTGCAGGTATATTGTAGACCTTCCTTCCTTAAGCCACATTTTCAAGGTCCTCCCCCCTGCAACCTCCCGCCTCTCTCTTTCTCTCTCTCAACATTTAAAGAACTAACTCTAGTCCCAAGTGTAATTGTAGTTCTTTTCATTCTGATAGACACAGGCAGGTCTGACTAACATAAAGCATCGTTTAGAAGATGCTAGTTTTTCACCACATTTTCAAGACCAGACATTTTTCTTCGAGTCCTGGATATGAAGTGATGCGATGCAAATGATGGTATCTTTTGGTATTTATTATGATTAAAAACCTGCCAGCTACACATATTCAGTAAGCTTTATTCAGAAAATAATGACAAGATTTCCCCAGAGGAGGAGGTTAAGATTTTATTCTGATAGTTGAATCAATGTTTTGAATTAGAGTGGACCCAAAGTGGAAAATGTCATGAAGGATTTCACTAATCCATCCATTAGTCTCCACTCATAGGCTCAGTAGTGGCATGTGAATGGGAGAAGGGGAAAGTTATGGCAGTGGTGGTTGAAGATAAAGTAGATAGAACATGGTCTTGACAATGGAAAACTTGGGGTATGGTAGGTTAAGAAGCAAGTGGAGTCTCTTATTGGGCCTAACCTCATTTCTGCCCGGTTCCAGTAAAACCCAAGACTGGAATGTCTGTCAGGACTCATTTTATAGAATGGGTCCTTAGTGGAGAAGCCATTGGGGATTCACTCATTTTCTCCTGTTTTTCTTCTTATGTGAGCTGCGGTATCCCTGCCTGGTCCAGAGAAGAAAATGGTAGGGAAGACCCATGAGTGCTGTTGTTGCTTTCCAAACTCAGATTCAAATACAAAAGTGTGTTTGGCAATTTTTGAAATTCTTTGCAACACTAAGAGCCTATAAATGTTGAGGAGGGTTTTCATTTTAGGCCTAAATAGAGTTGACTTGAAATAGTGACTTTTGCTCTGGCTGGTGTTGCTCAGTGGTTGGAGCATCATCCATGTTCCAAGAGGTGGCAGGCTGGATTCCAGGTCAGAGCACATACCAGATTGCTGTTCAGTCCCTAGTTGGGCACATGCAGGAGGCAACCGATCTATATTTCTCTCTCTTCCTTCCTCTCTGAAGCCAATTTAAAAAATTGACAATTTTGAAGAGTAGAATTGATCAGTTCTCAAATGAGAAAATCACCTGCGTGAATGTTTACTTTCTATGATAATCTATAGGGGATATTATTTATTGAGCGCTTACTTATGTGCATTTATATTTCACTACTATGATTTCTGTGGTCTTATATATGTTTTATCCTTATTGTAAGATAGGCCATTAGAATAAACAGTATACTATGAATAGTAGTACCTCGAACCCATAACGTACTACATTTAAACCTGTTCAATTCATTTCACTGCATAGGGCCTCTGTTTCCCCATCTGTAAGGTCTCTGGAGTCGCCCAGACCTCCGGATTACCTGATGTTTTATGTGTAGTGGTTCAGCTACATTCATACTTGACATACTTGAAGAAAGCCTGTGGAAGACAAGCAATTAAAAAAATGACCATGTTCCAAGGTTCAAGCACAGTGTCTTTTCTTATTTAGACTCTCCTTAATAAACTGAACAAAAACCAACTAAAATGTGGCTATATTTCGATTCTCGGGGACTCTCTGTAGCCAAGAACACTCTTTCCCTCTGCAGATAACTCCTGATCCCTCCTCTTGGAATTAGTTCTCAGCAGCATTCCCACGTGTCATTACTGTCCTAGGTCTTCACTTCCCTTTGAATCTTCCCGTCCACCGGAATACAAACGTGATGCCCACAGATGCTGCAGCTGTGCCTCCTGGCCAGCTTGGGCCACTGGTTTCCTTCCAAGCGCAGCACACCGTGGCCTGTGCACCCAGGTCACTAATGAGGGTTCTTGCCATCCAATAGCGAAACTTTGAGACTTTTAGTGCAGGTAGCTGTGGCCTCTAGAATACCACTTCATTTCAAGCGGAAGTGACTTTATCTTAACAGTCTTCTGAGAGAGGGTGCCCCAGTGGCCCGCACAGCGACTTCATACCTGGAAATGGTACAAAAACTAACTTCCTTTAAAGTCTCTCTTCACTGAGTTTTTCAAACATTTTCTTCATTTGCGTTTCTTATGAATACCGTTTTTGTTTAAATGAATTTTTTTTAAATGTTAGTTTGTCTCTATAGATACATATATCCTGGTGTTACTTTTTGATGAATAAAAGTCAAGCATCTCATCAAACTGATATTGTCAAAGTAGATGCAATGTTCTATATGATAAAGCAGGACAAATTTTTGTTAAGCAACTGCTATGTCCTGTTCACTAGATCTTGATGCTCCTAAGGAAAAAAACAAAAACAAAAAACACAGCCACAAGATTTTGCCTCTATTAAGTCTGTCTGGTTAACTCAGAAAACCCCCATTTGGGTTTTCTGATTGCTAGTACCACAGTGAGAATCTATATGGTAAATAAAAGTCAGAGCAATCTTTGGGTTTTTTTTTGGTGAATCGCAACTAGGTTCAAACACTAGTAGTATAGAGTTTTAATTGAAATATAATGATGGCTACCCTTTATGAGTCTGGCTTTGTCGTGACTTAGCTGTGTGACTTTGACCCCTCTGTCTCCGTCTCTTATCTGTAAAATAGGAATAAAAAAGATCACCTTTTCCCTAGGGTCGTTATGTGACATAAATGAGATTATTTGCAAGGAAAGTGTGTGCCATAGAGACACTGACACATAGTGAGGGCTTCGTCATGTTATTTACGATTTAGTTGGGCAGCTCCTCCTGCCTTGTCTACATGGACCATATGCCCCCACGCTAGCCTCAGCTCACATGCTGAGCATCTTCCAGTGTTTCTCCCGCCCTTTCCCTCGCCTGTGATCTTGGGCTTCGCATGGGCTGGCTATTCTCAGGCCTGCAAATCTCTCCCCGCTCTTTTTTTTCTGGCCAGCTCTCCTGTATCCTTTAGGTCTCACATGGTTTGTTCCTCACTCCCTGCAGCCTTTCCTGACATTCTGGACCATTTCAGGTGCTCCAGCTTAGAACCATTAACCTCCTTTGTCATTATTGCTTATTTGTGTTCTGCATGACTATAGGCTCAGATGTGGTAGGTGGGAAGGGCGGACATTCATTGCCTTGGACCCCCAAGTTTATTGTGTTGCCTGTGCCTAATCAGCTCTCATCAATGTTGGTTGGGTAAGTGAATAATGAAATGAGTGAATGCTTATCTACAAATCTCAGGTATTTTAAAGAATAGCTGACAGAGCCATCTCTTTTCTTCAACTGTTCCTCCCTGAGTTGCTTTTGACCGAGTTTCCTCATTTAAAGGCATATGCTTTTTGCATTCTTTTCTCAGTGAATTGTTCCTGCCTTAACTCTTGGTTAGACTCATAGCCATAATAGTTTCATTTCCAGGCTCCCAGAAGTTAGTGGCTCTAATCCACTCCTGGAGAAAATACTTAGGGGTCACAGACACATTCAAATATTCTTTGTACTGTAGAATGAACATGGAGCCAGGAATAGATTGTGAATCTCACTGAAGTGGTATCTAACCATATTAGACACATTAAACTATACTTGTGGTTATATTTCGAGGAAAGAAAATACTGGTGTGAGATTTTAAATGGACAGAAAATGCAAACCCAGTTTACAAAATTAATATTATGGGTCAGACTTGTAAATTCAGTTTTTGTACTCAACATGCATAATTTCAAATTATTACACATATGAGATAATTTTCAGGGTGCATTTGTTGAAAGTTTGACTATTTTACTGAATACTGAATGAATAGATTTTCAATTGTACAGTCTAAAACATTACCCAACAAAATAATTGCATGTTCTTTTTACTGGTTTTCTTACTAATTAGCTGATGATTTTTTTGTAGCATGCTCTGACTCCCATTTTTAATGGGCATTCTTAGCACTGGAAGGATTGGGCTAGTTTTTCTGGGGAAGGTAGTTATGCAGATTAATAGCAGCTTGAAGACCTGCTTATAGCTTTTTCCCTGAATCCTGCAACTTTAGTATTAGTTTATGTGGGTATTTCTCTGAAGATTAATGTAATAGAAGAATTTTGCTAAAACGCATAGATGCAAATGTAGAACACGTGCTCTATATTTCTCACCTTCTTGCTTATTTGGCTCATTTTGAATGCTATAATAAACTATCTCTTGTGTAAGATCTTTTTGTCATGATGCCATTTTTTCTACAAAGTTTTTAAAGCTAGATTTTCTTATATTTAAAGTGGAATTAACTTAGTTTTAGAATCTTTAATAGTTTTATTTCTTATTTTTATTCATGTGGCATATTTTATACTGCATTTAAATTCAGACTAGGTTTTTCAGTTAGAGATTTTAAAAATCAATACTGTTCCTTTTTAAGGGTAAAAAGAGAATGCAATTCAAGAAGTACTATTACTGCCCCGCCAGTGTGGCTCAGTGGTTGAGCATGGAGCCATGAACCAGAAGATCATGGTTCTATTCCAGATCAGGTCACATGTCTGGATTAGGGGCTCGATACCCAGGAGGAGGCATGAAGGAAGCAGCCAATCAATGATTCTATTTCATTATTGATGTTTCTAATCTCTCTGTCTCCCTTCCTTTTTCTGAAATCAATAAAAACATATTTTTTGAAAAAGTACTATTATTAAGAATGTTTGCAATTTTAGAAATGTTATTAGTAAGAACTTTTGAACTTTATATTAGATATCTAATTTGAAAGGCTTTTAGAACCTAATATCAAAATAAATATTTCCATTAGTGCAAATGTTTCCTATCACATTGTTGCCGTGTGTTGAGTGATTCAGAAGAATCCCATATGGCTTCCATGAAAGACCAATATTGTTGATAGACTTAATGTTACTCTCATGCTATTCTGATTCTTTTGTTACTTTTTGCCATTTTTGAATGTTAACACTTAAGACATATCAAGATTCCCATTACAGGAGGAATGTAATCCTAAAAGCCTGAGAATTGTGCTGCTTGCACAGTCACTGCCAGGAAGTCATCTTTGGAGGATGCCTGTGTCATTTCTGTGAAGTAAGACTCAGGCCACTGTCTCCACAATCTTTTTGCATTTCCAGTCATGGAAGAAGATAGACTCTATGAGATTCCTGTATCAATTCAATACCCTTTTTGCATATGTTTACTTTATTAACAATACTGATTTTTGAATAGTGAGAGATAACAAAATGTAAAAGGCAGTGTGTCTTCTCTAGAGAATTTTATGCCCCCTGGAGGTAAGACTGATACCAAAAATGTATGTCACTGTCCTTCAGCCACCAACCACCAAGAACCCACTGTAGTGGTTTATTCTTCATTGCAGGGAACATGCACTATGAACAACAGTGGAGCATCTCACAGTACGCGTGCGTTAGAAAGGATGCACCACAGCATTTGGGGGTATGATTTTGGGGAGGGTTTAAAGAAGCAAGGCTTTGCTGTAGACTGGTTGCTGTCAGGAAGTGACAATTAGTATAAGATCGGGTATCATAGTTTGAGATTAAACCTATAATTGGTAAAGAAACAGCAGTTACTTGTATTAACCAAGGTGAGTGAATGTTTAGGCACTTTTGTGGTTGGACAATGTCCATGTTTTTGTGGGTGTTCGGACTGGGTTAAGAATGATCTGATCTTGTTTTTTGATCTGTCATGCTCACAAAGGGTCCTGTCTGTTGTTGCTGTTTTGTGAGATTGTTTATGTTCAACAGGGAACAGCAAGGCCTCGTCATAAGTGCCAGGCCAAATCCCGAATGTTAGGGGCTGCTTTTCTCTTTTTGGGCTAGCAAAACACAGATGCTGATGAATGCTATAAGAGTAGCACAAAGTGTCTGTCGGATGCATGTAGTTAATAAATTGGTTAATAATGAATGAAAAACACACACACAAATACATGGATAAATGTGTCCAAAGATAGGAGAGATCAGTTCTGGTTTAGGAAAATCACACTTGTTCAGCTCACTTGACCCTCTTCCAAGAAGCTTTTTCTAATCTTCATAATTCATTCTCAAGATTTTGTGTTTCTTGGGAGTAGAGCTGTTAGTTAATAATGACTGATGTTCATTAAGGGCTTACCATTGGACTAGTCACCACACAAACAACTTCACTTGTATTACCTTATATATTACAGCCTTATGAAGAAGATGTCTTTATTACCTCCATTTATAGATGAGGAGACTCCAGCGAGGGTAGTTTAAATAATCGGCTCAAGGCTACACAGCTAATAAATGATGGGACTGAGAGTTGCTTGCTTCCAGCCTGCCTCTAGTGCTTGCACTTTTATCATATAATGGCTAGTTGTAAAATTTCTATCTTTCACACGAGACTGTGAAGTTTCCTGTATCATGTCTGGAAACCTATTTAAGACGGTGTTTCTGCTCCAGATAATTTACAATCTCAGGAGGTAAAACCACCAGTTTCCTCCTGAAATTATAAATTTCCTGTAGTAGAAACATTGTTTTATTCAGTCTTACTCGGTGAGTGCTTTTAACAATAATTGGATAATTTAGTACAAGTTGTTGAATATGGAGGATGAGAAGTAAAAGTATATTCAGGGATTGGTAAATTGCATGGTTAGTTGAAGTATCCATGGAGGGAGCAGTGAAAAATAAATCTGGAAAAAGAGGTGGGGACAAGTATTTGGCAAGTCTTCCAGGTTAAAGAGTATGGATTTTGTCTGATAGGAAATAATAATACATGGAAAGCAGATCTTTGAAAGACTGTGATGATGTGGGAATGAACTGGGGAAGTGAGGAGTCAGGCAGGAGTACAGAAGTGGAAGTAGTTCTGAAGTAGCTCTGCATGAGGTTATAAGGGTTTAATTTTGGCCTGCTTAAAAGAAAAAAAAAAAGCAAGCAAAAAGAAGAGTAGGGATTGGAACAATCTCATGAATGAAAATCAGAAAGACTCAGAGAAAGGAAAATAATTAACTATTTTTAAGTACCTTTGATTTGCTAAGCATACAGAAATATATACATGAGCTAAATTAATTTTTATAATAGCCCCGCAAGGCAAGTTTTCTTATTACTATTTTAAGAGTGGAAAATTGAAATTCAAATGTAAATAAGTGCAAGAGTATTTTTATCTGGTAAGTAGATGTAGGAAAAGAAAGAGAGAGGATTAAAAAAATATGTGACTTGAGACATGGTGAAATGTTAAAAGGAATATACATTTCATAAATAACTTTTATTGGGGCTTATGGTTGAGTACAAAGACAATACATTCATTTTTCAGCATGTTGAGTTTGAAGTATTAGTACTTCATCTCAAAGAAAATGTCCAGAAGAAACTTAGAAATATAAAAAACAAGGCAAAGAGACAAGTCTATTTTATAAAGGTGGAATTTGGAAGGTATTTGCACAGAGGTGTTTATAGATGCTACAGGAATGTAAGGACCACAGAGTATTGTAGACGTCAGAGGAGTATAAGAATCATAAAGTGAGAAATAAGAAACAGGAGAAGGGACCAAAGATCAACTCTGAAGAAATGCCCATAGTTTAGGTAAATGGTTTGTATAGACTGTAGTTAAGGCCCCGTTTGTTCATACCTCCTTGCATCGATACTCTTTGGCACTCTCCTCTCACACAAACTCTCAGTTTGGCCAAGTGATTTACTTTGGCTAATAGAACAATATTCACTGTGACAAAAACAGAGATTGAAAATAACTTGCATGTTGGGGCTACCTTACTTATTGCTTTTAAAGTTATGCAACTACCATGAAAAAAACCAAGCAGATCTCCTGGAGGATCAGAGGCCATGTAAGGAAAGGACAGTTTGTCCCAGGTGACTCACCAGCTAACCACAATCATGGTTGAGCTCAGCTAAGATTAGCAGAGCCCATCCCAATTTGCTCACCTTTAGATTCACGAATTAACAAAGTAGTTGTTATGAAGCAAAACCCAATTAATGCAGGGAAGACAAAGAGACACTGAAGAAACAATGAAGAAAAATTCATAAAAGTAGAAAAAAAGAACAACTTTTTCAAAATAGGAAGATAGAATGTTGAGAAAGAGATTTTAGATCAAATGCCAGAGAAAGGTCAGAGGTTGAAGAAGAGGGAAAGACCATTAGATTTACTGGAAGATTACAGGTGACACTTAAAAGCAGTGTCATAAAGTAGTTACGGAGGATGGCATGCAGTAAAGAGATGGAGTTGCAATGGGGAAGTTTATATTCTGCCCTGGGGCTGCACTGGGAGTTTTAGTCTGGGTTGAGCCATAGAAAGAGTGTTGTATGATAGGGCTCTACACATGGAACTTGGGTTGGTTCCTGGAAAGAGTGTGAGGTCAGTCCAAAGGACTAGGTTTGTTTGGTTGGGTTTTCAGAAGGTTTTATCCTCTCTAGGGAAGTGGTCAGCAAACTCATTAGTCAACAGACTGGCAAACCAAGGCTTGCGAGTCACATGTGGCTCATGAGCTGCAGTTTGCAGACCACTGCCCTGGGGGGTTTGGATATTTGGTATTTGGAGGTTGGGGCAGAGTGAGAATAGGTTGAGGGTTCATCTTTAGCACAGTTTGACCTTTCCAAAATCATTGAAAAAATTAATGTCTTTTCTTGGGTGCTATTCTCCTGAGTTTTGGGGTCATTTATGTAGAAAGATCGAGTTAAGTTCCAGGTTTTAAAGTAGAAGCAGCAAATATATGTATTAAAGAAGTTTGTCTGTGAAGGAGAGGAGCCATCATAATCACAACTTACTTAGAAATATGGAATCACTTTAAAAGGTGCTAAAAATACTTAATATAATACTTAATTATATACATGGCATTTACATTTTCAATACTTCTTTTCCATGCTATAGTTGTTGTTCTATTTTCAAAAAAAAAATAATACATGCAGGTCCACTTATTCCATTATTTTTTGTATATAAAAAGCAATACATCGTCCTCTTTGCATTTCCCTGGAAGATAGATGGAGAGTGTGGTAGGTAAGCCCAAATTGCCTTCTATTGTATAATATGGTTATAGGATATTTCTTTGTTTAGTTTCAGGCTATTACAATACAGTGAATACAGCACTGCTATTTCAGATAAAAATAATACAAATGGACTCAATATCTTGTATCTGTGTATGCAATTGTTGATAAGAAAACACAGTTGCAGGTCTTGATGGTGAATCAGCTGGAACTCTCTGCTATCTTTTATCTAAAGTCTAAATTAAGGAAGCATATAAAAATAGAAAGTCTTACTATTTATTTAATAGGTCTGGTAAAATGGTAGAAAGCAAACAAGTCACATGATCATTAGTAAATAAAAATCCCAACAGGTGATTTTACACTTACTGTAATTTTTGTTTTTAATGAACCTCCTGATATCTTTTAAAGCATAATTACCCATTTTCTAAAAATTTTAATATTGCAAAATATTCTAATTTGTCAATGGCTTATTTTAACTTTATTTTTTAAATAAATGTGTTTTATAAATATAAAAATATCTGCAACTTTAAGATAAGTTTTTTTTAAAAAAATATATTTTATTGATTTTTTACAGAGAGGAAGGGAGAGAGATAGAGAGCTAGAAACGTCGATGAGAGAGAATCATTGACCAGCTGCCTCTTGCATACCCCCTACCGGGGATGTGCCCGCAACCAATGTACATGCCCTTGCCCGGAATCGAACCTGGGACCTTTCAGTCCGCAGACCGACGCTCTACCACTGAGCCAAACCGGTTTCGGCTAAGATAAGTTTTAAAGCATGATGATTAAGGAATCTATATATATAAAAGGCAAAGTGTCCACTTGTGAGTTTGACTAGGAGACCAAGAGTTCGACTGCTTGCTATGACATGTGTTGACCACCAAGGGGTGGCATGGAATCAAGGATGGCCCTGGCTGGCAGCCAGCAGCTAAGAAAGGAAGGCCCCAGCCAGTAGCCAGAAGGCCCTGATCAGCCCTGATTGCTGGCCAGACCTAGGGACCCTACCCATGCATGAATTTCATGCATCAGATCTCTAATATCCATATAACCAGCTAGCCCATGACTTAAAGCATTATTAATAATGAGCTTATAAGTTTCTCACTTGCCCCATTCCAAGTTTAAAACCTTTTACCTAGAAAACGATGGTAGAAACTCAATTTCTAATACAAAAGATTGGAATCAATCCAAATAAGAGAGGGAATAAATTGTGTTTTATTTATTTATGAAATTTTCACAATAGTGAAAATGATTAAGTTACATGCAAAAGCAATGATAAATTTGAAAACATAATATTGAGTGAAAAGAAAATGTTAAGAGATTGCACATTGACTCTATTTTATAATATCTACAAATATGAAAAACCAAATAATACATTGTTTGGGCATGCATGTTAGTAAAGTGTAAAATAAAGTATGGGAATTATTAACAAAACTATTTGATTTACTCATTTGAGTGTTATAGATTTTATACTTCTGTAGACTATTTAAAGATATGATTAGAAGTCACGTACATTATGAAAAATAAAGGATAGCAAATCTGTTAACTAAAATGTCAAATATAAATATTATGATTGAATATACGTAGTTCATGATTTTACCTTCCTCACATAAGTATTTTACTGAATTATCCTTTAATATTACCCTCTTAACATAAGTAAAAAAGACATAAAAAGATACAGCTTTTGCAATATCTGTTGTCATTACCCACTATGACTTTTACATTACCCTTCCCCTACATTCCAATGACAAGAATCAACCTGTAGACCATGGACTCCTAGTGGTTCCAGAGATAGGCCTGAGAGAGTTCATGAACCCTCCAAAATTGTATATAATATTTGTGTGATGTATATTTGTGCATTTCTTTGGGATAAGAGATTATAATATTCTAAAAGAATCATATAAAAAACATGTAAGAACCTGTGTTATAAAATTAGCATAGGTAAAGTTTGTTTGTTTCCCTTGAAAAATGAATTTACTTCCTTATAGTGGTTAACAAGAATTTATTGCGTAACCCTTTTTTTGTTTGTTTGTTTTTTCATTCTTAGTTCCCAGGAAGCTCTGACTCCACAATAACCATGTATAACCTTATTTGGCTTATTTTCTTCCTTTTTTTTTTTAAAAATTTTTTTTCCTTTTTCTCATTCTTGTTCTATAGAACATATATTAATATAAAAATGTTTTTACTGACTTAAAGAAGGGAGAGAGATATAAAAATACTGATAAGAGAGAAACATCGATCAGCCACCTCCTATATGCCCGCCCATCGGGGATTGAGCCCACAACCCAGGCATGTGCCTTAATAGGGAATTAAACTGGCGACATCTTGGTGAATGGGTCGATGCTCAACCACTGAGCCACACCAGCCTGGCAAACATATATTAAGTTTTATGGAGGTCTGTATTATAACCTACTTTAATATATATGTAATAATTTATCAGCTCATATATATTTTATGCTTTAGAAACTTAAATTATAAAGAAACATATTTATATTTAATCTAGGTACTAATTAAAAATCACTTTTGAAAATTATCTTTCTGAGCTCAGTTGAGAGACTTAAATGTAAGCCAAACATGGAAGGTTGAATACAATTAATAACTATTGGCCAAACACATACCTAGCTATTGCTCCCTTACCTTTCTCCCACTTTGCTTTCCTTTCTCTAACACTGGTTGGAACTCTCTCCCTTGTCTCTTACCTTGTTCATTTTACTTCTTTTCCATTTCAACCAGGCATACATTTTTTGTCTGCTGAAGAATTCGACACAACCTCCTCCCCCTTTTCCTTATTTCTAGGAAATAGTGAGTGTGTGTTTGTGTATCTGCATAAGGTTCATTCTAGTTATCTTTTGATCTGCAGAGTGAATCAGGTAAATGCCTTTAGTAGGGGCTCAACCCTGTGTGAGACTCATGAGCATTGGAGGAGAAACATACAAGGAGACTGAGAAAGAATAGACACAAAAGGATGGAGGAGACACATTAGTTAAAAATGAACCCACAGAAGATCCCTTAAGAAAAAAAAGCGAATGTTTGAGGAAAACAAAGTGAGAGTGTGTGAGAAAATAGAGAAATTAAGAAAAGGAATTGATTAGTTGACAGATAATAGCATGCTTAGTTTCTAGTCGAGGGAAGACTAGATAAGGATACTATGCTAAGAATGGACGTTGATCAGAAAAATGTGGATATATAGGGAAGTGCTTGATTCTAGGCCTCGATGATTACAACTTAAAAAAAATATCCCTGGAGCTTTTGCATTTGTGTTACATAAGGATTTATACCATGGAGGCTAGGATCAGATGCAACTGTTCAATTCAAGCTTTACTGTTGGGTACATAGTGAAGAAAATAAAGTGGTAATTTAATCATTTTCTTCCCTTACTTTACCTTCTTTCTACCATCCAAATGATATATTACACTTATTATCACTCACAATGTAAAAGGAAAACAATCCTCCAAATATACATATCTATTGTATAGAGTGAAACCAGGCAAGTGATTTCTGGGACCTAAAAATGAATTGACTTCCTACATTGTGGGCAAATTGGCTTAAAGCAACGTAATAGTGATACAAGACGTCTTTTACATTTGCTACTGGAAATTGGCTGTATAGGCAAAGGTGGTCTGAAGGGGATTAGAGGAAGTTAATAGCCTTGCTTGGTTCCCAGTGATTTAGCAAGTGTCACAAAAAAGGTAATGACATATCAGGGTGTGTCTTACTTTCTCCATTAGGGCAAACCTGAGGATTTGTTATTCCCTGATTTAATAGTCAAAGACATACTATGTTAATAATAATAATAATAACAAAGTTTATTCTGTTAGCATGTTCATATGTAGAATATGAAATTGCTTTTCTGAGGAATTAAAAGAATAAATAACTGAACATAGCATTAGGGTCGCCAAGGGAGGTATGCACGGGGCCAAAAGCGGTAAAGAATTATGAATTTGTTAGGTAATCTGGAAGCCAGATGGGCTGAGCCCCCAAATGGCGCCAGCCCCCCCCCCCTCTTGGGGGGGGGGAGTCAGAGATGTTAAAGGACTCTAGCAGGGATTTTTTTGGTGGGCACTCTCTGGGCCATTCTAGTCCGAGGAGAAAGTTACTGGTCAGTTGCAAAATGATCTAAAGGTCAGTTTCCAAGGGGAGAGGATATCGATTTGATTATTTGATCAGACCTAACACATATATCAAGGCGGGTTTACATAAGCTTCTGTACAATTACATTGTTGACTTTTCCTAGGATAGAACTCACTTATTTTGCTCACCTTTTCTGTACATTTACAATGGCAGTTAAATAGCCTGATATTTATCCTGTAAATCTATGTCATTTATTTAATGGGGAAAATACAATTTTTTTTCTTTTTCAAGGGAATATTTTCAGTTTATGTGACTTTGAAAGTCCCTTAATAGGAGCCAGTCTTCAAATGCAAAGGAAGACCATCTGCCGGGCATCTTTGTGTTCAGCACTTCTGGGAAGATAACATACTTCCAACAACATTTTAACCTTTTAATTGCATTGTTGCAACTGACGAGAGGCCATTTGAACACACTTAGTGATTTAGTTTTGGACAGGGAGTATTATGAGAAAAATAATCCTAGCTTGTTTTTTAAACCTATGCTTTTGTCCACTTGACATGTTTAGCAACGTTCGGTTGTTATAATGTTGTACCATTGTAAAGAAATAGGAATATGAGTAATGAATGCTTCAGTTTGAGCCAGCAGAAGTAAGTCAGTATATTTGCTGAGGGCAGTCTAAAGTAACTGGCAAAGTTCACTGCATTCCTGGGCTTTACTTTATCTCCTGCATCTCCGCCTGTTGAAAGAGAGGAGCAAATTATCCCAGTGGAAAGAGGCTTTGTCCAAGCAAAGAAGGAAACTTTGTCATCTCTCCTTAGATTGCTGATCTGTTTTCAGAAGCAAAATATTTGGTGAGACGAACCTTAACTAAAAAAGAGCAGACAGATGGACGGCCTGATCCTTTTCTGCCCAGATACTTTCCTTAGAATGGAAAAACTGAAATGAAATCCTCTTTAGTGGAACTTAGAGGTAATAGTCACTGAGAAAGACAGCCAGATGAAGGGAGAGGGATGGATGGAATGAGGACAAGATGGAGGAAGAAAAATGACAGGAATAAGGGAGGAGAAGGCGACACTTCCCTTTCTCCTACAAAGGAAAGGAACAACTGTCAGTCACTGTGAATGTTCTTCTCTACTGTAAACAGAAACCATAGAAACAGACGTTCACCTGCTCACTCTTTATTCCTGAGTAGTTGTCGCAACACAAAAACTGTACCTGTTAGCTTAGCCACCGATGTTGAGTAAAAAGAGTACAGTGGAGAAATAGGACAACATTTCATTATAACTCTATTAAGAAATCAATGAGTTGGAAAGTTTGATTTTAAGTACTACATGAATTATATGACAGTTTTCTTTGCTTCATCTTTTTTTTGATTCAGGCATATATTGGTAGATTATAACTTTGAAAGATACCTTTCAATCAATGTTATTAAGTAGAAGGTTTCTAAAAATATGTTTTGATGGATGGCTAGGAGTGAGTAATGGCTGGGGTCATGTTAGAAAAGAATTAGCTCATTTAAAATGTTCAGCTGAAACTGAGTAAATGGAGAATGATTTCTTAAAAAAGTTCTTGATCTTTTTTAAGTTCACCATTATGATTTAAACTCTACTTACAAATAATTAAATTATTTTTCAGAACTACTTTTCAGCCATACATCAGAAAACAAATAAAAAAGACTTTTTTTGGGGGGTAAAAAATATATCTTTATTTATTTCAGAGAGGAAGGGAGAGGGAGAGAGGTAGAAACACCAATGATGAGAGAGAATTACTAATCAGCTGCCTCCTATAAACCCCCAAAGGGGATGGAGCCCACAATCTGGGTATGTGCCCTGAACGGGAATTGAACCATGACCTCCTGGTTTATAGGTGGATGCTCAACCACTGAGCAACACAGGCCGGGCTAAAATTGACATTCTTAAAAACAACTCTACTCTTCCTCCAATACATTAATTTCTTTTCCTGTACAGCAAACCTTTGAAAACGTTGTCTATACTCAGGGTTCTGTCTTTTTTTTTCCTCTCTCTCTTTTTATTATTATCTTTTCACTATGGAAAATCTCTAACCTTTACAAAAGTACAGAAAACAGTACCATCATGTACTGTCATTCAGCTTTTACAATTAATTACTAGCACTCAGGAATTTCATCTCATCCTAATTCTCCTTCTTCCTATCTCTACCCTCACCTACCACTGGATTATTTTGAACTAAATCCTACAGATCATATAATTTGATCTGTACATTCTTCTGTAGGTGTCTTTAAAAGACATGAAGTATCTTAACAAACAATTATAATGATCACTCCTAAAAAAATTAAAATAACCCTGATGACATCAAATATCCAGTCAGTGTGAAACTTCCCATAGACTTTTTTTTTTAATTAAAAAAATATATTTTTATTGATTTCAGAGAGGAAGGGAGAGAGAGAGATAGAAACATCAATGATGAGAGAGAATCATTGATTGGCTGCCTCCTGTACACCCCCCTATTGGAATTGATCCCGAGACCCTTCAGTCCACAGGCCTACATTCTATCCACTGAACCAAGCCCATAGTCTTATAAAACCTTTTTAATGCTTTGTTTGTTGGAATCCAACTTTTTGTGCGTGTGTGTGGGTTTACTTTGTGGTTTGTTTATGAATGCAAACGAAATCCATACATTACAATTGATAGATTTATCTCTTGATCTTTTTTTTTTTTTTTTTTAACAGGAATCTCTCTTTTATATTTATGTCCTTTGCCTGCAGAGTTTTCCACAATCTTGGTTTTGCTGACTGATTTTCTCTTGAACCCACAGCAATTAGAGTATTTACTCTTACATTCCAGGAAGCAGCTTTTATCAAAGGTCACCAAGAAAACTCCACATTACAAAATCCATTGGTCAGTTCTTAGTCCTCATTTTAGTGATCTTATCAACACTACTTAACACATTAGATAATTCCACCATCCTTAGTATACTTCCTTGAATCGATCTCTAGGACAGCCACTCACCTGTTTTCCTCCTACAACACTGACTGTGATATTTTTTTTTTGCTCTTTCCTCCTCTTCTTCTTGACCATTAAATACCCGAGTGTCTAGTCCTTCTACCTGGCTCCTCTTTTCTATCTGCTCTCACTTTCTTGGTCATCTCATCGACTTGAGATATGTATATTTATATACATTTACGTACCTATTTGATATTATTATATCCAAATGGAATTTTCCAAATTCCAGATATTTTAATACTTTTAAAATTGAGTTCCTACCCCTGGCTGGTATGGCTCAGTTGGTTGGGTGTCTTCCTCTGCACTGAAAGGTTGCCAGTTTGGTTCCTTCCTGGTGAGGGTACATGAATGAGTCTCAGGCTAGAACCTCGGAAAGAATGTGTAGGAAGCAGCAATCAGTGCTTCTCTTGCACATCCATATTTTTCCTTCTCCCCCTTTCTCTAAAAATCCTGCATAGTCTCCCCCCAAGTTCTGTACGAATGCTTTTAGCTGCTCACTCCAAATATCTTGGAATCACCCTGCCTCTCATTTTTCCTTCATACCTTACTTTTAGTCGATCATTTTGCATCCATCTTCAACATATGTGCACAGTTCAACCATCTCTCACCAGCTCCTTCCACCATCTGGTCTCACCCATCTTGATCTTTCAATCTGGCTTTGTATGATAGTTTCCTAACCAGTCTCTCTGATTTGACTGACTGTTGCCATAAATATAGTCTATGCTCCACCCAGCAGGCAGAGTAACTTTTGAAAATACCAAAACATTAAAATTATTTCTCTGCTCAAAATTCTCCATCAGCTTCCTCTCTCACTCAGAGTTAACTCCCAAGTGTCCTCACCAGGATCCCCACTCTCCACCATTACCTCTCTGACTTTATTTTTCATTTCTCTCTTTTTGGCTTCTTCTACATATGCCACAAAACTTTTCTTTTGTGGGGAGGAGTGTAGGTGTAGCTAAAAATGACTTTGTAAAATTTTGTATGGAACCTGGAATTTGAATTATTATTTGTCAATAAATGTATAAGAAACAGGGAGGAAATAACTTGCTCTAATAGAACTAAAAAGCTGAAGGACTTTGACATAGACAATAGTACCTTGCTCTGCCCTGAATCATTGATCTATAAGGTGTGGCCAAATACCCCTAAATTGTTTATTTTGATAATAAGGAGGAAATGTTTTTCTTGGCTCATGTATATATATGCACATTAGTTTTTATTCTAAGAGTATTGGAGAACATAGCCACTTTCAGGTTTACTGGTAGTGTGGAAAAGACTATTATTTTCATTTAGACTTTGGAATTGAAGAGAAGCCTTTTAATTAGCTTGTGCTGAAGTTTCATCTGTGTTTGCCATTTCAAGCTGATTCTCATTCTTAAGTGGCAACCTATGTTCCATTGTACAGTTTTGAGAACACAATCTTCTATGCTCAAGAATGCTGAGTGCAAGAAGGGAAAATCTGGGAGCCGAACAAAATAGTGTCTTGCACTTTTACTAAGAAAAGGATGTGTTATCAGTAAACAGATAACTATTGATATATTTCATTCCTACGCACTTCAAAACCCTTGACTTTGCATCTCTTTCCCTCTTATTTATATTTTAAACAAGAATTTTTCTTAATGAATTTAATGCAATGTATGTCCATTTAGAAATAAATCTAAACACACAAAAATAATTTGAGTCAATTCTATGTTGTCATCATATAAAATTATTCTCTGTATCTCAAATATATTTCTCCCTCCCTTAAGACATTAAACACAGACATGAAATATAAATGAATATGTGTTTGCTGTAATGCTACCTGACATTTTACTTGTAATGAAGAGGACTTTTAATATTAACCAACATTAATTAGAAATGTAAAATGCTTTAAACATGAAGTGGCATAACAATGTGGAGTAGAATAGGCACATTCATTATTACATCTCATGCTTATTAAAGATTTCTTTCTCAATGCTGCATTATTAAGCAAGTTTATAATGCATATTACATGAGTCTTGAGTGTTCTGCTATACTTGTTCTGTAGATATTAATCCTTTCTTGGATGTTGTGGCATTGGGAATAGGTTCTGTGGTCTATGTCAGCAGCATTGAGAAAGGTACCACCTCTGGGTGCAAAGTGAATTGAAGGTGTGGTTCGTAAAGCAAAGCTGCCTACTGTTTTTGATTTTGTCTATGTTAGTTATTTGATTTCCCCCCCAAAATGGACATGGTTTACTTTTCTCTCATGTATAATAAATATACATGACAAAATGTTTCAGACAACACTGAAAAATGTGAAAAAAAATTTCCTCTCATCTGAACATCTAGAGGTAATAACTATCCACATTTTTATGTATACCTTTTTAAAAAAATTCTTCTCTTATTACATATATCCTCTCGCTCTCTACCTCTCTCTTCTTTCTCTATCTCTCTCTACATGAATTGCCTATATATTATGTAGGAATTATGCGTATCATGTGGGAATTACTTATATATGTACATGTGTGTTTGTATAGGGTTTTTATTAAAGAAAAATGAAATCTTTATGCTGTGTATTCTATGTGAACCTTCACCCCTTCCCCACAATCCTGCACCAGGACTTAACATTATTTTTCCTTTTTACCTTTGCATTTCTATTAGGTGAAAAATCATATCATCATACTAGCTTGCATTTGTAAACATTAGTAGAATTTGACTAATTGGTCATTTAAATATTTTCTTTTGTAAACTGACATTCAAGTTTTGTTCCATTTTTTCTTGGATATTTTCTTATTCAGATATGAGAACATTATAAAGAAAGCAAGTCTTTTTCTCTCATATATGTTGCAAATACTGTTTTTCAGTTTGTAGCTTGCCTTTTGGTATTGACCATGACATTTTCTGAAATATAATGTTTGCATAATATAACTATTATTAAACGTTTATAACTTTATGCATTTTACTGTGTTGATTTTATCAGAAAGAAATTTATTTTCTTCCATGTGCTCAACATTGTGGGTAAATCTGAGGAATAAGACATAGACCATAGAATTCATTAAGGGATTAAAAAAAAAAAATCTCTCTCTCCCAAGATTCATTTTATTCTAACTCCATAGGGAAGAAAATACATTTTGGGAGTTTCTTCATTATTTTATCTCATATGCCAATTTAGTTATAATTTTAGAATTATAGTGAAGCTCTCAGAATGGAGTAATGATAACTCATTATCTGCAAATCTGGAAAGAATGGAGAGATTGGTAAATTTTAGACGTTCAATTTACTACTTTGTTAGACTGACAGCTTTTACTAAATAGTATATCAGAAGTCCCGCAGTGAACATATTTCAGGAATTTAATATCTGAGGTTTTGAGACTTTTTTTTTTCCATGTGAATGATCATGACATCTCTTAGAATAAATTTTATTCCTAATCTGTTCTGTCAGAATTTGTACATAATTGATTAAAGATAATCATGATGTACTTTTGTGGCAGTTTCATTTTCCCAGATCAAATAGAAATAAAGCTATGAAAATGGAAGTCACATGATTTTATGGATCTCTATGGACCCTAATTCTGATTGGCTTAGATGTTCATAGATCTACTGAGTAGATTTCTTCCTTCTCCAAATTGGGCTGATGTGGAGTTTGGAACAGAAATTAAAGGTATTATTCTGAATGTGCTTTTCTTGTTTCTTTGATCTTAAATTAAGGTTCCAATTTAAGTCCACTTGCTATATATCCCCTCAACTACTATGGCTAGATGTGATTTTTCACATGTGTGAAATTCTCTTAAGTATTTTTGATACTTAATCATATGTTGTCTTGTGTTGACATTTTGAATATTATTTAAAATATTTCCCAAGTGATACATATACACAACAGATATACAATATACAAATGTCTTTTTAGTTTTCATATACATATTATTCTGTATGAAAGTAATCAGTGTACATATTCTCTTTTTACTTTTATGCATTTTATGGTACTATATAGTCTTTACATTAATTTTTGTAGTTTCTATAATAGTCTTATCAGTAAATGCATTATAACTTATTTAACTCTTCTCTTAATAGTTAGCATTTAAGCTACTCCCCTTTTATTTTTATAGTGTCTTGAATAGCATAGCAATGAATATATTTCCACATAAAGATTTTTACATATTTTGTCTGATTTCTTTAGGATAGATTCCCAGAATCTGAATTACTGAGCCAAAGGTAATGAACAGTTTTAAGGCTCTTAATGCTTATTGCCAATTTTTTTTCAAAAGAACTCCACTGATACCATATAGAATCATATTCTCTCAAAACCACTGTCATTGTTAAATATCATAATTTTTCTTAGAGGAAATGACAATTTTTAAAAACTTTCTATACTAACAAATGTGAACTTCTTGCATATAAACTTTTACTAATTATATTTTCCTCTGATGAATTTTTAGTTTTTTGATCTTTCAAAAATTGGATCTTATTTTTCCCTCATTAACATTGTGTATGGGCTCTGCAAAAGAAAACATTAATTCAGTGTATACGTTTGTTAGGGCTGCTCTAACAAAGTACCACAAACTGTGTGGCTCACAGTTCTTGAGACTAGAAGTCTGAAATCAGGATCTTGGCTAATTGGTTCCTTCTTAGAGTTATGAGGGATAATCAATCTTTTATGTCTCCTAGATTCTGGTGGTTTTCTGGCAATCTTTGGTTTGGCTTGTAGATATATTGCCTGGATCTCCTCCATCATGTTCACATGACATTCTTCCTATGTGTATGTCTGAGTCTACAAATTTCTGACTTTTATAAGGACATTAGTCATTTTTTTTTTTTATTAGTGGTCTATCCTACTCCAGTGTGATCTCTTAATTAATTATATCTGAAATGAACTTATTGCAAATAAGGTCACATTCTTGAGATGCAGACAGTTAGGAATTCAACATGTGAATTTTAGGGGGACTTAATTCAACTCATAATATTCAGTAATTCACTTATCAATGTGTTTATTTGATATTAGTTGATTATTTATTTAGGTAATGAACATTTATGTACTGATTCCTACAATGTTAAATAGAGATGAAAGAGACAGTTCCTGCCCTCATGGAGCTGAGAGTTAAGATGTGGAACCTACCGTACTATGTTTCATTCATTCAGTTCCAGCTACACTGGTCTCCTTCATGTTCTGGGGCAGAGTAGGCACAATCCTTCTTCACAATTTTGTACTTTTTCTTTCCTCTGCCTGGAATATTCTTTCACTCAATGTCTATGGGGCTTGCTCCTTCCCTTCCCCCAATTCTCTGCTCAAATGTAGGTAAGGAAACTGAGAAATAATAAGTCTCAGGGCTGGAATGTAAATTTAGATATTTTAGTCATCCTTTTGCTCTCTAAAGATTCTTCCATTTGACACGATTCTCATAGAAATCAAAATACTCTATTATAATCTTAATGTACTCTTTAACCTTATTTTTCTTAGGAGAAGTTTTAATTTCCTAATTGTTTTGTATTTTTAAGTTAACTTTAACAATTTCAGATCTTGTTTCTGACCATTTCAAAAAAGCACTGTGTAAATTCTTATTCTTAAAGTTATTGAATCTTTTGGTGGCATACCATGATCAGTTTTTATTTATGTCACAGACCCTTCTTACTACACTTTATCTTAGCTTAAAGGCCGAGAAGCATTCAGACCATTCTGATAAGAAGGTATAATTTAGATTTGTATGGTATAGAGTTGGCTTTCCCCACCTTATCCTAATATAGACAGAGAGCAAGATGATAATGAGCCTGGCATGTCACAGTTCAACTCCTCTCAAAGAATTTCTCATAAGTCTCAAGTGGGAGAGTGGGAGAGGGAGAGAGAATGATCCCTCAGGTGGTCCACAAAATGCTATTTCTTTTGGTGTGTTACGCCTGGCCATGCTATACTATTGCTAACTTACTTCCAATGAATCCAAGAACTCAGCCAACAGCATTCCCTTGGATGATAATGTTTGGGGATTCTATTCATTCATAATATCTGTATCATTAATTTTTATTTAGCAATGTGTGGCTAGAATGGCTTTGTGCCTTAGCCAACCATCTTCTCATGACATGGCATTGCACAGTCCCTGCTTTGGACACTTTTAATGAATATTATAAAATATTTTCAGTTTCCTTTCCTGTAGATATTGGGTAGCTTCTCCCTTGAGACCTGAACCTTTTCTTCTTTAAGATACTAATAGATAAAAACAAAACAGTCCCAAATAAAGATCCTCAACAGAAAAGAGACAAGGAGACACAGTTTTTAAATTGCTAAATAGGATGATAAATAATACTGATAGTAATTAATAGTATATGATCAGATGAATGTTATATAATGAAGAATGAAGATAAAGCAGACTAAGTGGCCCAACAGGCCATAGAATTAAAGATTTGTTTTAAAACAAATGTAACTGTTTATTTCTTGGGGCACCAAAGATATAAAGACATAGAAATGTCAAAGAGGAAACAGGTCAGAATTCATGCAACATCTGAAGTACTCGTTTACAGTTGCTAAATTGGCAGACTTTGGAATCAAACACAAACAGAGAGCTGTTCTTCTCAGAGTGTTTGCCATCCTGGATTATGGAGCTGATGCTAGATGACTCATAACAACAAAAAATTATGACACACATAAGCTTAGTAATAGTAAGGGCATTGTTAAAAAACAGACTATAACAAAGACACAATCACATACCTTGTATGTTTGGGTCTTCTAATAAGTCTGCCCTGTTAAAGATCAAAATTATAAGGGTGTTACTTCAAGCTTTATTATTTCTAGAAAGGGCTTCCATACTTTATGGTCCAGGCATAAGTTCAGGATGACTTCACCAGTACCAGTAGGAATTCCCTTTTAAAACTAAAATGTAAAATAATTCTTTATAGTCAAATACAGCATATATATATGATATATATAGTCATTTTCTAATAAAAGTGAAAGCAAAAAATACATTTTTAATTTACTTCCCAGTCTTAATATTTCCTCTCTAAATAAGAAGTGACCAGAAACATAATTTTGAATAATATATTATAGATTAGATATTTACTTTTTTGACTCCAGGCTTTGATCCTCAACTAGTCCTCTGAAAATTGTGAATATATCTCTACCTTTATAAAGAAAGAAACAGGGGGAGTCTCTGTAGTATTATTTAACAGATGTTTTGGTGGCTCACTAATCCTAGTTTCTTCTACTCATGGAGTCTGACATTTCTGCTGCCCTTAGAGTTAAAGTCCCCTCTTCAGAAGATCTTTTCCAAAAGGACATATCTCCCCAGGGGAGCAGATATTAATATCCTTAAGTGACTCACATTCCCATTCCCACCTCTCAACTGAGAATAGGACGCTAAGGTAGGAGGAGTGGGGTAGTTATATTCACACAGAGCTGTCTAATACAAGGAAGAGGCAGGGAAGAACATTCTCAGATGCCCATGGAAGGAAATTTTCTGAGGTCAAACTTTCCAGTTGAATCTTTTTTACAAATGCCAATCTGGGTATTTTCAAGTCTAACTAAGGAAATGTTTGGATTATAAAAAAAAAAAAAAACTAGTATTGTTTCTAAAAAATTAACTTTATGAAGTATCCTATACAATAAAAGCCTGATATGCTAAGTGTCCAGTCATCTGGTTGGCTGTTCAACCAATCAAAGTGTAATATACTAATGACATGCTAAGGCCACTCAACCACTTACTATGATGTGCACTGACCACGAGGAAACACACAGACGACTGGTCGACCAGTCACTAAGATGTGCACTGACCACCAGGGGGAAGATGCTACAACAAGAAAGTGAGCTTCCTGCTGGGGTCCAGCAGATCAGGACTGAGTAAGGCAGGCCAGACATGCCCTGGAGCTCTCCCACGATCCCTCCCCAGCTGGCCAACCTCCCAAATCCCTCCCTGGCCCCAATCATGCACTGGTGGGGTCCCTCTGCCTGGCCTGGAACCCATTGGGGGATGTCGGAGAGTTGGTTTTGGCCTGATCTTGCAGGCAAGGCTGAGTGACCCTACTGGTGCATGAATTCATGCAGCAGGCCTCTAGTAGTTTATATAGAGTAAAATGCACAGATCTTAACCTTATATTTGGATGAAGTGGGATAAATGTATGCACCTATATACACAACACAACAATTAAGATATAGAACATTTGCACCATCTCAGAAAGTTCCCTTATAATCTCTTTCAGACTCCCCCTTCCCCTTTCCTAGACAAACACTGTTGTGATTTCTATCACCAGAGCTTAGTTTTGTTTATTCTGGCACTTTATATACAGTCATACAACATTTACTTTTTCGTATCTTGTACCTTTTGCTTATCATCATAATTTTTGAATGCAACCGTGTTGTTACATATATCATGAGTTTGATTTTTTAGTGCTGAATACTAGTTCATTGTATGACTATACATTTGAGCTTCTCATTCTGTAGATGGAGATTTGGCTTGTTTCCCATTATGAGTGAAACTGCTATCAATATTATTGCGCAAGTCTATTTGAGGACATATGCTTTCACTTTTTTTAAGTAAATACCCAAGAGTGGAATTGCTGTGTCAGAGGGTAAATGTATGTAAATATTGCCAAGTAGTTCTCCAAAGGGTATGTACTTTTTTATACTCTTACAACATGTGAGAGCTGCTTTATACCTTGCTAATGTTTGATATAATCAGTGTTTGAGAATTTAGCCATTCTACTGGGTAGGAAATATCTCACTGTGGTTTTAATTTGCCTTTCCTCAATGAGTAATGGTGTTGAGCAGCTTTTCCTGTGCATGTTGGCCAGTCTTATGTCTCCTTTTGTGAAGTGTCTGTTCCAGTCTTTTGCCCATTTTCAAACCCAACCTCTAGGCCTACCTGAAATTAATTTCTATGGACTGCAATTTTATTCCTGAGTAGGAATCTCACTTTCTTGTGTTTTTTTTTGTTTGTTTCTTTCCATATTTCTAATTTTTGGTTGAATATAGGATATTATTGTAGCTACCCTAGATTTTATCACATTCTTTTGAGAATGATTGTCTATATATTTTAGTCAGTAGTAAAGTTGTCTAACAGTAGCACACTTTGTCTCCTTCAATGTATATTACTGCTTGTATCTCTGTTTCGTTCTTATTTCACTATTGAGTATGATGTTAGATGAAGGATTTTTGTTGTTGTTGTTGCCCTTTTATAGATTGAAGACATTTTCTTCTTTTTCAAATGAAGTGTTTTTACTTTTAGTCATGATTAGATGTTGAATTTTTCAAAAGCATTTTCTACATTTATTGAGCTAATTATATAGTTTTTCATTTTAGTCTATTAACACGGTCAATTACATTGATTTTAAATATAAATCATCTTTCTTCCTGGGATAAACCCCACCTAGTTGTGATATATTTTTTTTTATTTTCTCTATTTGTGAATTTGATTTACTAAAATATTTTAAAGATTTTTGCTTCTATGCATATAAGAGCTATATTCTGTAGTTTTTATTTTTTTATTTTTTCTTGAAATGTCTTTGGTTTTGATAGGGTGATTCTGGCCCCATAAAATAAATTGGAAAATATTCTGTCTCCTTGTGCAAAGTTTGTGTGTAAGATTTATATTGTTTCTTCATTAAAATTTGGTGAAATTTACTTGTGAAGCCCAGGGGATATGAATTTTTCTTTGTGGGATGTTTTTAAATTATAAAGACAATTTCTTTAATAAATGTTAGGTTATTAAGATATTCTACTTTTCCTTCTTTCTTTCCTGTGTTTTGAAGTTATTCTGACAACATTCACTTTTAACTGTAAGACTCACATTCCCAAATAATCATTTAATTCACTCATGTATTCATTTGAAAGTATATCTAAAACCAGGTGCTGTGCTAGGCCCTGAGAATTGCTGCGATGAGCAAAATTAGGGTTTTGTTCTCTTGGAGTTTACAAATATAGTGGGGAAGTAGGAACTAACCAAAATACTACTGGAAAAAGGAAGCCAAGGAAAGTGGTGTGGAAGAAAGGAACATGGTGCCCCAACACAGCTGGTCTAGAGAAAGGATTTCCAAACTCAAGACTTGAGTTGCAATCAAAGGATGGGTAAGCGCGAGGGAAGCGCTCATGGACTGAATCTACCATCACTTACACTTGCAAAAGACTGTTCTTCAGGCCTATTTGGGGTCCAAATTCCAGGCTCTAGGACCTTCCTGTCCTGTGTTCTCCTTCCAACAGCAGGTCTTTGTAAATCTATAACATTCAAAAGATTCTTTCTGGTCACAGCTGACAGGTCAGAATTTACCAGAATCTGTGTATATCACTGAGCTCTTTCTTCAATTAATCCCAGGTAAAGAAGTTAGCTTGGTGTCTTAGTACCTGGAAACATATTTGAAATGTATGAAATGAAACCTTACTTATTTGCAAATTGCTAATTAGAAAGGCAGTCACCCAGGCAGGCTTAGTTTCTTAAAACATATACTTGTAATACAATTAGTTGACATGCCGTTTACAAATAATATTTATGTTGTATATCATTAGAGCTTATCCTCTTATGAAAGAGCAAATATTTGAGAAATGTGTAAGTTTAATAAAACGGCATGCTTTGAAGTATAAATATAACTGTGAGAAATTCTGCCCCTTCACTCTTATTCTCCATGTGAACTTGTTCCTGATAGCAACCGTATTGCATAATTCCAGTGCTGCCTTCTTCTTGGACAAGGGTGGGAGATTTGAAGATTTAATAACGCTAGAGAAAATGCTATTTTCAAAGCTCCAGCTGTTTGTGCTGTTGAGAATCAAGACATGGTCTTTACTGAGCAGAACAATTTCACTTCTGTCAGAATGTACAGAAGGAGGCCCAGGATCTAGTTTTGAGTGAGGGTGGGGTGGAGGAGCAAATTGCATTGTGTATAAAAGCATGGGGGGCGGGGGGGGGGGGCGGGGAGGAGAATGGTTGGTGTAAGAGCCTGGTTGGAGGCATGAGGAAGAAAAGAGGAGTGAGCCTCAGCAACCTGGCAGGGAGCCCTGGAACTGGGGGGAAGGATGGGAAATTCCCTCTTTGGGGACAGAGTATTAAATTTCTGTAAAAAGATTTCTGATATGTGTTTGGACTAGTTTTCTAGTCTAGGTAGTGCTTAAATTTTTCCTTGCTCTTCACAAAATTTACACAGAATTTGGATGTAATTTATAATGTTTTGTCTGGGTTGACAAATGAGAGAGTAGTGTCCAGGGTGGGGCAGAGAGGACCAGAAAAAACAAAGGTTTGGGGTGAGTGATAGCCAAGGTGAGAGGAAGTCTCTCCCTCAGAAAACAGGGCTGTGCCAGGTTCCCTGCCTCAGAATGCACTGCTGCACTGGGGGCCTGTCCCTTCCTGGGCTCCACCTGCTACCCCAGTACATTTGCCTGGCACATACTCTTCCTGGGGATGCCCAGCAAACTGGAGTGGAGAACTGAGGCCTACAGGAAGTTCAGTAGGGCTGGGGTGTGTGTTTGTTGGAATGGGGGGCTGGAGGGTCACTTCCCCTTTTCTCAGACAGCCTTTCCCCATAACAGTTCCTAGGAGTGAGGCTGTGATATACTTGCACAACCACCTTGCCCTCTAATTCTAAGCAAAATCAAGCAGAAAACTAACTTTCAGGTTTCAGAAAAATCCACCAGGGCTGGCGGAGCCTTTCTTTTGTTTCCTGACAAATAGCTTGTTGACACTGAAAACAAAAGGTGTATTTTCTGGCACTGCTTCTGGCTTTCCTTTTCACCAGAAGAACCTGCTTTGTAGATGTCTTCAGCTTCTACCATTTCAAAGTCCAGTGGGTGGCATTTCCGTGGGTTATAAACAACCTCTAGTTATTAATCCTGGCATTTTTATTGGTAAATATTAATGATAGCAATGTTTAAAGGGTCAAACTAGTTTTAAAAAATAGAAATGAAAAGGAATGGGTATGTCCATTATAGCTTTTAATAGGCTCTGTGCCTTATCTGCCTGGGGACATATGCTTCATTCAAATGCCTAGAAAGACAGTGCAATAGTGCACATCTGTGATGGTAGCTTCAGACAGACAGGCGCGCGCGCACACACACCCACCCACCCACACCCACCCACACCAGTGCACCCACATATTCACATCATATATATGTCTGAGTGTGTGAGTGTGTGTGTGTGTGTCTGAGCCATATGGATTAAGATTAGACAACAGAGATTTGTTCTTCATTGTGTTTGCCAAGTGTGAATAGCAATTTCATTTAAACATGTTAAATTTTACATGGATTTAAGAGATACCCATGAAGAAAGCCTGCCTAAATTATCCTACTATAATCACAAATATTATTACTATTCTATGTATGGTTATTTTTCATCAAACACCATTCTTCCTGTTAAACAGATTGCTCACTTTTCTTTGGCTGAAGAGCCACAGTCCCTGTCTTAGGAGGATACTTGTAGCTTGTGGTGTTTTGCATTTCCATAAACATCAGTGATAAAAATGAATGAAGTTGATGGACCCTGTTTATTTCTTAATTTAAAAAAATGCTAATAGGTCTTGGCCAAGCTGCGATGGAGAAATCTGGATATTGGCTCCAGTCCTCGCATCGATAATGATTTTCACTTGTGCACGCCTCTCAAAGCTTCTATCCAATTTGTTTCCACGGCTCCATTTATTCTCCTGATTACTATGACTTTAGGCAAACCCTCTGGAATTCCACCTGGCACATGTTGCTGCTCACTAAGAATGATTTTTAAGAGGCACTTTGCCCCTTCCTAACTCTGCTTCATTTTTACCAACTTTGAACACAGTGTATAATTACTCATTTATTTTGTTTATTGTCTGTCTTCCCTATTATCTGTGAGCTCCACAAAAGGAGGACATGTTGTCTGTCCCATTTACTGCTGCAGTTGTGCAAATGAGAACGGTGCCTGGCACATAGTAGGTGCTCAATAAGTAATTGTTCAGTGAAGGATGAATGAGTGAATTAGTTTTATGATGGTAGGCTGTGGTTATAGCTTCGTCACCAGCTGCTGTGTGAACCTGGAAGAAAACACTCAGCCTAATGGAAGGAGATGAGTATTTTCTGTCATGGGCATCATTGGGATTTTAATGAAACACCAGATTTCCCCCCAGAAAAATGCATGTTCTCATTAAAACACATTTACAATAAGTTTTAGAGATTTATTTATGGACCTTCAGAGAAATTTCTTCCTAGCTTGAAAATTGTCTTCCTCCCATAGAATAATTCTTCCTTGCTTTCACTCTCCACACTTGTACT
The DNA here is from genome assembly GCF_964339955.1 of Pipistrellus hanaki. Classification (NCBI taxonomy): domain Eukaryota; kingdom Metazoa; phylum Chordata; class Mammalia; order Chiroptera; family Vespertilionidae; genus Pipistrellus; species Pipistrellus hanaki. Next base: position 59,200,356 of record NC_140509.1, on the reverse strand, counting down.
TCTTAAATTTGTTCATAAAACAATTTTTAACGAACAAGTCAAACTTTTCTGTCATTTTTTTTTTTTTTTTTTTTTTTTGCTGATAAGCCCAGAACTTAAAATCCTCTACTTTGTTAAGTCTTAAATGGAATATCTTAATATCCTCGTAATGTACTTTTTAAATTTTGCCCAAGATCTACTTCTCCTGTGGAGTTAGTAGTTTCCATATGGAATTACCTATAAACCTCAAAGAACTCTATTTTGTTGCTTTTTCCTTTAATGGCCTCTCTTCCCCACCATTGCGCACCATGCCAATCTGCTTACAGAGACTTTGTGGTTCTTCACCTTTGATCTTCACTTCTTCGGAATCCTTACTCAGTGTATTTTCTTTAAGAAGGCTTCATTCACTGATAGACGGTTGGTTGTCCATTTCTCTGACTGTAAACCCTTGACAATTAAATGTTCTTTTTGTTGTTTTATCACTTTTATTCCCATCTTGACTGTTTAAGATTTTCAAAGGAAAAGAAATACACCCTTCTTTTGCTTTTTTGCTTTTTAAAAATCTTTTATCCATATAGTTAGTATGAAATAAATGTTACTGATATATATCAGCATAGAAAGTACATGCACAACTATATCAATATTACTGGGTAGAGTCATATGAAGGTTATGATACGTTTAAGATGTTTACTATTATTTATTTTGGGTCACAGGATTTAATGAAAGTAAGTGATGACACAGGGCATCATTTAGTGTTAAAATGATAGGTACTATGCTGAAACAGACATAAGTTCCTGCTTTTGCTGGTGTCTACTCTGAAGGAGGGTACATGTGCTGTGTTAGTCATAAAATATTTTGAATATCATCTCTGCTATAGGCAAAAAAGGACAAAAAAGAGAGAGATAAACTCCCCCCTTTTTTCTATTTGTTAGAGAACCCTGGATCTGGGAAATCCAGACTGGGCTGCCTCGTCCAAACTGTGATATTATTAACCCACCTGGAGCAGGATGCAGGCACAGACTACCACCTGATTGAACTCAGCATTTGGTCTTGTTTATTCCATGAAGGTAACTACCAAAAAACAAGTTGTGTTGTACATTTTTAAAAAACACTCTAGCCCTAACTGGTTTGGCTTAGTGGATAGAGCATCAGCCTGTGGATTGAAGGGTCCCGGGTTTGATTTCAGTCAAGGGCACATGATTGGGCTTCGAGCTTGATCCTCAGCAGGGGGTGTGTAGGAGGCAGCCAATAAAAAAAATAAAATAAATAATAGTCTATGCCTAACTACAGCAAAATGAGATAATATTCTTTAAGTACATTTAAAAATTGTTTTTGTTTTTTCTTCCTGGGGCTAGAAAGAAAATTATAGGAAATAACATTTTGGGGGTCAAGAAACTAAGTGGTCTGTCACATCTGAAAATAGTGTCCCATATAACTATCTTATATAATAAAAGCCTAATATGCAAATTAATCGAACAGTGGAACAGCTGGTTGCAGTGGAACTACTGGTCGCTATGATGTGATCAAGACGCTCAATGCAGGAGCTGCCCCCAGTCCACAGGCCTCAGGCCAGCCAAGGCAGGTGCCGGTAGGGACTCCCCTGATTGCCCTGCTGATCACCCCTCAGAGGGAGGCAACCGGTGACAGTGGGGGTGAGAGGATGGTGAGCAGGTGGTGCCAGGATGGCCAGCAGAGGCCCTCAATTGCCCTGCCAGTTGCTCTACAGATTGGCCCTGATTGCAGGCCAGTCCTAGGGACCCTACCCATGCACAAATTTCATGCACCAAGTCTCTAGTTAAAAATAAATACTACTGCTCAAAAGAACCAGCATGCACCTCTGCAGTGTGTTGTGAGGTTAGGCATGTTTCTAGGCTATAATCAGATTCTTTCACAAACGTAGAGTACCGTACTGTCCACACTGGGTCAAATACCAGCTCGTTTACCTTACTTCCTCTCTAAGGAAATTCCTTCAAAATTCCCCTTTTATGATGCCTCTAGAGGTGAACAACAGCAACAAAAAAAGCTTTATCAAATGGTGCCAGCAAGGAACTTCCTGGTTTCTATGTGACTGTAAGTCATAGCTCAGGTACTTTATTGCACGTTCTTTACATGTGTGAAGCCCCGATATTTTGGAGGATAGAAAAGTCAGTGTTTTGGAGGATAGAAAAGTCAGTTTCACTTATGATCTTTACGTTCATGGCCAAGTGTTCTCTTTGGGAGTGGTCAGATTGGAATCTGTGGTCTGAGGCCAATTAACATTGGAAATCCAGAGTGGGTAGGAGCATGTAAATTTACCCCCTCAATATTTGCACTCCAAGCTGTGTGGCAGGCACAAATAAAAGGTTACACAAGAACACAGGCATTAGCAACCTTTAGCATTCCGTAGAAACAAAAAGACTATATGAAATGTCCATATCTGGGTACAGTATATTAACTGTTTCATCAATAAATATTTATTGAATTGCTCCAAAAGGTATATGGGACCTATAGCAGACTCAGTCTTTGTGCTGGAAAGGTCTGCTTCGAGTGTGCACAGGGAATAATTGAAAATTAAATTTTTTAAAAAAATGCAGCACTAGCTTTTGTACGCTACATGTCCAAACAGAGGGATAGTCACTGAGTATTTTAGGCAATCTGGGTAGGCAAGTGTAAGTAGTGCCACTACAAATAGCATTAAGAATATGAATTTTGCTGGAGCAGAGAGATGATGTAGGGAAGACAATGTTGAAGAAATGGTTGGTGTCCAGATGGTGGAGGGCCTGAAATTAGGTTGGTTTCCCTAAATTTTGATCTATAACTAAATAATTTAAATGATGATACTAAGCAACACGGTATAAATTTTGGGTGTTTTTTGTTAAAGACTCATTTTATCGTTTTTGTAAAATAAAAGTTAACATGCTATCTAGCTTCATTTAGCCTTCTTGGGCTAGTGAAATGGCCTACTGCCACCTGGTGGTAGCATGTCCTCATCAAGTCTGGCAGGCTGGTCACTTGCAAGGAGACTTGCAGTACAAACTGAGAGAGGTGATCCTGAGCATATTCCTCATATTCCCTCATGACCTCAACTCTAACATGTTGAGAAACAAATATATAATTTATCCCTTAGATTAGTTCTCTTCAAATAGGTGCTATGGAGCATGGATATGGATAGCCATCAAGCACATTACATATTTAATTTTTCTTGACCTCAAAACAAGACTACAGGGTTGCTATTATTATTTTTACTAAAATATAAGGAAATACAGACATAGGGAAGCTATATAACTTTCCCAAGAAGATTCCAAAGGTAGCTCTCAACCATTATTATACTCTGCCTTCTAATATGTTGCCAGGGATACTGTCTTTCAGTCATTTAGATTTGACATCCTTGTGTCATGGTTGATCTCCCATCAGTTTCACTGCTCATTCATAATCACTTGCTCCATATTCCTTTGAGAGCTTCCTTGTATCTATATGTTCTAACTTCCAAAGTTTATAGTACATATCTTTAAATCATAGATTTTTGTAGCATATTCCTGACTGATTTCATTTTTAAAAAATATTTAAATAAATTGTAACATGATATAAAGCTACACCTAATTGTAAATGTCTAACTTATAGAGAATGTCAAGTAAAAAGCAGAGTCCTTTTTCATCATTTCATCATCTCTCACTAAGATTCAGAGAAATAAGCACATATAATTTTTAGTTTGTTCTTAAAATATAAATAAAATTATAGTAATCCTATTACTCTGCAATTTATCCTTTTTCAATGAATGATATGTCTTATAGATCTTTCTCTGTCAGTGCTGCAGATTTTATTCACAATGGATACTGGATAAGTGCAAAATAAATCAAGTCTTAGAGTTTAGTCACATACTCCTTCCTCTTTTTAAATCTAATTTAAACATTTATTTCTCTGAGGGTAGAGGTTATTATAGATCTCCTCCCTTATTTGGTTCTTAACCAAGATCTCTTTCATGGCAGGTATGGGATAGCAATAAAGATTATTTTCATTAAATATCAATAATATCTGTATGTGTGTGTGTGTGTGTGTGTGTGTGTGTGTGTGTGTATGTGTGTGTGGTGTCATTTTACTGGATATTTTTTCACATATAATGCCAAACTGTAACTTATTCTCAGTTGTCTTGTAAACATTTCTAACATCTTGATTATTTCTGTACATCAGTAGTTCTGGAACTTTAGAATGCATCAGATTCATGAAAACCAAGATAGCAGGGCCGCATCCTCAGACTTTCTGATTCAGTAGGATGGAGTGAAGCCTACACATTTTCATTTCTCACAAGTCTCTGTGTGAGACAAATGCTTTTTACCTCCTGCAACACCACGATTCCTTCTCGGCACCCACTGTTGACTGCTCACAAGAACTACAGCTTAACAAGAGCATTGGAAGTGGCTGTGGTGGGCAGCCAGGCCTGCGATGTGCATATCCTTCCAGAATAGGCTCCAAAAGGCAGAACGGAAGAGAATGACAGTGACTCAAACCACAGATTAAAGAACAATTCTCACAGGTGCAGAGGGCGGAAAGAACTATTCTTTGCCTGTAAGTCCCTAGAGCAGCACATGCTCTAGTGATTGCCATTGATGGCAGTCATGTCATCTTTGAATATGAGCAATGGCGGTATAATGTTACACATCCTGACAGAAACAAATTTTTATTCATGTCTGCTTTCTGATGGTAGTCCAGCCAAGTAAAATTCCAGGTGCTGAGTGAGTTGATATATCAAAATACGTCCTATCCATTTTATTGTTATTATGGATTCGGTACTGGTGTGATTTGCCTTGTAATGTCTTATATTAATCTCTTATACAAGAATATAGAATTGGTGAGTCAGAAAGGATTTATTAAAAGTTATATGGTTCCTCTTGAGAAATATAGTAAAATTATTATATCAATATTTTAGTCATTTGATTTACAAAACTGCTTGCTTCCACATAAATAGGGCAGAGGAAATATATCATTTGTAGACTTGATTATCCAAAATACAAATGTAATGTATGTACATAAAACTTATATAATGGAGTATTTATTCTTGAGAATAATGTGCTATGTGAGATATAATAATACTTCTAAGAATTTAATCTGCTAGATAAATAGTAATTCTTGTAAAGTTTTACATATTTACATTTTGATCAAATATCTCAATGCATACTGAATAAAGAAAATGCATATAATTGATCAGTATATTTGATCCCTATTGCTTGAAATATTTATATAAAGAAATCTTGCCATTTCTGGAAATGGAGTCTAAAAATATGCCTGATTATTTTAACTATTTACTTATCTTTTGCTAAGCATGTATGCATCCATAAAAATATATAGTGTTTTTGTCTCATAAACTTGACATAAATGGCATTATGATGTATCATTCAACTTCCTTTTGCCTTTCAACAATTTATTTTTAACTAATGTATAGTATTCCACTGTACCTACAAATTTATCTATTTTTCTATGATAGATATTTAGGTCATTTTCAATTTTTTACTGCTATAATTCTTCAGTGGATACTCTTGTAACATACCAGTATCTTCTTTAGTATACAGACTAGAAGTGAAATTGAGCGAAGTATCAATATTTACTTTTACTAGGTTTTTGACAACTAGTTCTCTGAATTAGTATTGCATAATTATATTGCCTCTGGTATGATATTAAGGCTCTTCTTTCACATTTTTTTCCAGTAACTGATTGAGAGTTTTTAATTTTTTGAATGTGAGTTTTATTTATTTATTTATTTATTTATTTATTTATTTATTTATTACAGAGAGGAAGAGAGAGGGATAGAGTTAGAAACATCGATGAGAGAGAATCATCGATCAGCTGCCTCTTGCACACTCCCCACTGGGGATATGCCTGCAACCAAGGTAAATGCCCTTGACCAGAATTGAACCCGGGACCTTTCAGTCCACAGGCCGATGCTCTATCTACTGAGCCAAACCAGTTTCGGCTGAATGTGAGTTTTAAATTTTGTCTAGTCTTAATAGTGTAAAACTATATTTCATTGTTTAAATACTTCGTATAACTTAAATAGTCCTAATTACCAGCACAGATAGAAACTGTACTTTTAAAAATTGTTGACAGTTTTACAGATGTTTCCCATTTCCCACCCCCCCCTTTACACCCCTACACTCAACCCATACCACACCCCATGACTTTAGCATCCACTGTCTGTGTCTAATAAAAGGGTAATATGCAAATTGGTCAGGATGCCCTCATGCAACGACTGAACAACAGGCTGCATGGGGCAACCAGGCTGGCAGGAAGGGCTGCGAAGAGTGACCAGGCTGGCATGGGGGGCGGGCAGTTAGTGATGACCAGGCTGACAGGCAAAAACAGTTAGGGGTGATCAGGCTGGTGGGGAGAGGGGAAGGGCAGTTTAAAGACAATCAGGCAGGCAGGCAAAGGCCGTTAGGGGTGATCAGACAAGCAGGCAGGTGATCAGTTAGGAGCCAGCAGTCCCCACTGTGGGCAATTTTGTGCACCGGGCCTCTAGCAAATGTATAAGTTCTTTGATTTATCTCTCCTCATCCTCTCTCTCCCACATCAAGGTATGTCAGTCTGTTCCCTGCCTCTGTGCTTCAGGACTTATTTTGTTGGACAATTTGTTTTGTTCATTAGATCCCACAAATTAGTGATATCATGTGATACCTGCCTTTCTCAGATTGGCTTATTTCACTTAGCATAATAGTCTCCAGGTCCATCCACAATTTCTCAAAAGGTAGGAGATCCCTCTTTTTTATAGCTGCATAGTATTCCATTGTGTAAATGTCCCAGAGCTTTTTTATCCACTCATCTACTGCTGGGCACTTGGGCTGTTTCCAAATTCTAGCTATTGTAAATAATGCTGCTATGAACATAGGGGTGCATATATTCTTTCTGATTGTTGTTTTGAGGTTTTATATATATATATATATATATATATATATATATTATTTATTTATTTTTACAGAGAGGAAGGGGAGAGGGAAAGAGAATTAGAAACATCGATGAGAGAGAAACATTGATCAGCTGCCTCCTGCACACCCTCCACTGGGGATGTGCCCACAATCAAGATACATGCCATTGACCAGAATAGAACCTCATCAATGCTCTATCCACTGAGCCAAACAGGTTTGGGCTGTTTCAGGGTTTTTAGGATATATTCCAAGAAGTGAGGTCGCTGGGTGAAATGGCAGTTCCATTTTAATTTTTTTGAGGAAACTCCATACTGTTTTCCATAGTGGCTGTACCAATCTGCATTCCCAACAGCAGTGAACTAGTGTTCCCTTTTCTCCACATCCTCGCCAGCACTTGTCGATTGTTGATTTATTGATGATAGCCATCAGACAGGTGACAGTCTTTATTGTAGCCTACAAAAAGTTTCACATTCTCTGACTTACACATAAAATAGTGGGATTGCACTTTCTATTTCTATGCATTGAAGCATGATTATAGGGTTTACTTATCAGGGAGTTCATTCCTGCATAGAAGCTTCAAATAGAACCTCCAGGAAGCAGCCTGTGATTTGCCACATTTTCAATCTTGTCTCGGCAATCATGGATGTGTAGAGGTGGACATGCTGCTGTAGACCTGGAGATGGATATAGGGCAGCATGCCAGATGCCCTTCAATGGTCAAGTAGCTGAGTTTGAAACAAATAATTTCCTTAACCCACTGAAATTTTTGGAGTTATTTATCACTCCAAAATAATCCACATGTCCTCACTGATACAGTTAATATGTAACTGGCACTCGGATGATTGGGGAAGTGGTAAATAAATACCTTGCATTTGTTAGAAGGTTATATTTATATTTAATGTTTATTTTTTGTTTTCTGAGATCAGATGAGATTGGGTGCGTTCAGGATGGTATGGCCATAGACTTCTTTTTGTTTTCAATCTTTTCTCCCTCCTCCTTCTAACTATGTCACACATATTCCCCAATACCCATGACCTGCCAAACCAATTGGGACCAATTTTTGATGGCTTGTATGTACTCTCTCAGCCTGCAGTTCCTCACCCAGCTTGTATAGGGTATCCCTAAAAAATGTATACATACTTTAATAGCTAATAGCTCAGCTTTTAAAATGAAATGTATTTTAATAAACACTGCCTTTATAATTATTCAAAGTGTATATAAACATTTTTTTGGGGAACATCCTACAATTCTTCCTTTAAGCCAGGATTTCCTTTCTTGAAGAGTTTACATTTTTAAAGATAGGGATCCCTGAAAAAAAAATCAATGTTTTACCTAAAATCTTTACTGATAAAGATCAGCTTTATGACCTTCTAGTGAGGAATCATTAGTGAAAGGGGCTTTCTCAGCTTCCCCTTATTACCATGTTGGTGCCAACTGACTTGATATATATTTCTGACTGGCTCTGACATTAAGTTCATAATCACTTGTTGATCAGCTGTTGGTTAATCACATTCTCAAACCTGTGTGTTCAGTATCTGGCTCTTATATTCCTGGGATGCTTGTTTAAAGGATAAGAGGGCAAAGATAAGAAGTAGAGGTGGCACTAATAAAATACTTCCCTGGCAGAGTAGCTTTTTTACATAATTTCCTCTTGGATGAAAGTTTCCTTTATGTTAATAACTTCCTCCTAAACATGCAGAATTGTCTCACATGATGGTGGAGTTGGGGAAATAAGTGAATGAATGTCCAGAGAACTACATTTTTAATTGTTCGTACCTTGAAATGAAATATATGAATTGTTTGATTGGAATGCTTACCTCCAAATATTTAGAAGGTGTTAGATGAGACAGAGGACAGTTGGATAGTGATGGTGAGACATTTTGGAGCATGAAATGCAGAAGGTTTATGTAGTGGACTCACCCAGAAGCTGTGGATTTGACAGAAGGATGTAGTACCTGTCAGACAGAATGCAAGTGTAAGAAGGATGTGGGATCCAGCAGCCATCAAATTCCTGCTTTGTAATTTTTTTAAGAACTCCTCTGTGAAGGTTATAGACATCCTGAAAAATCACCTAAAATATCAACAGCATTTATGCTTATTGTAGTTTCTCTAAAGTTCTCAACCTTCCTAATGCCTCGACCCTTTAATACAGTTCCTCATGTTGTGGTAACCCCCAACCATAAAATTATTTTCATTGTTACTTCATAACTGTAATTTTGCTACTGTTATGAATCATAATGTAAATATCTGTGTTTTCCGATGGTCTTAGGCTCTACAGCAGTGGTTCTTAACCTGTGGGTCGTGACCCACAGGTTGAGAACTGCTAGCAGGGTCACGTAAGACCATTGGAAAACACAGATATTTACATTACGATTCATAACAGTAGCAAAATTACAGTTATGAAGTAGCAAGGAAAATAATTTTATGGTTGGGGGTCACCACACCATGAAGAACTGTATTGAAGGATCGCGAGGCATTAGAAAAGTTGGGAACTACTGCACTAAAGAATACCAGCCTTGGCTGGGTAGCTCACTTGGATGTGCCAAGGTTGCAGTTTCAATCCCCTATCAGAGCACATACAGAATCAACCAATGAATGCATAAATAAGTGGAATAATAAGTCTATGCTTCTCTCTCTTTTTTTCTTCCCCTCTCTCTAAAATCAATTTAAAAAAGAATATTAAACATTTTTGATATCAGAATACTTTCTTGTAATGTTTCCTGCTCCTTGAAAAATGAATGTTGATTGGTTAATTGATGTTTACATCTTTCTTTTTTTAGGTGGTTCTTTGGAGCAATCAAGAGAGCAGATGCAGAAAATCAACTATTATATTCAGGAAATCAGACGGGTGCCTTTCTAATCAGAGAAAGTGAAAGCGAGAAAGGAGGTTTCGCCCTTTCAGGTATGAGCATTGTTTTGTGTGATTTAAAAAAAAAGGGCTTGAGAATCTGTAGTCACGGACCTACTGTGTAAATATGGACATGTTAATTTCAAATTTGCCTATTTTCTTATCTTCCTAATAGTACCAAAATTACATGTCCTAAGCCACTCCAGAGTAATATAAAAATTAGCATGAAATTTCTATCTATGGTTAGAAGTCTTCTATAAGCAGATTCAAAGACATGCACTCTAGATATGAAATAAAAACATGGATCTGGCTGTGTTTTCTCACTTGCATTATCAAAGATCCTATCCTTCCAGGGAAGTAATAAGCAAGAAGCAAACACTACACTGTTGTCAAAATTGATCTTGGCATAATACATTTTTTTTGCATTTCATTTGTCTTTGCCTGATAAATGGAAAATGAATGGAAGTGCTGAATGCAAATGCATTTAATGAACTCCATGGCATGTAACATTTTGTCAAAGGTAGTTTTTCAGCTCAGAGTCAAGTTCATGTTTAACTTACACTGCCCTAGGGAAGAAGCACAGGGGACCCAGGAGTGATCTTTAAGAGTGACAGGTGCGTGCATGTCTCTGCTTTCAAGAACCTGCGCTTCTTGGTGTATATTCCAAGGCTACAGAGTGGCCTTCTTGAAGACCGCTCCAGTCCGTCTCTCCTGTGAGACTTTCTCCTTGCCCTTCTCCGACCTCTGTATTGCCAGTCATTTGTTTTATTATTCCCTTTAAAGCATGTCTTTTATTTCAACAACTAGACATAAGCCTTTGGGAGAAGAGATTTTGCTTTCCTCTATCCCTATTGCCCTGAAACAAGTGTTAATTAAACAGAAGGTCCATGGGCCTTGCTGTGTGTGCCTGGCTCACTGAGCTGGGCGTCGGGACAGCCTGCAGGGCCTGATATGGAAACAGGCCCTGAGCTCCATGTACTGGGAACTCTGACTTGACCTGAACCAAGGCCAGACTGTGTGTGTTCGGTATCCATTGTCTTCCTCGTACCTGATGGTCCCAGGATCAGGGCAGATGGATTAGAACCAAAGTGAATTAAGGGCAGCGGTACCATGGCAGGCTTTTCAGGTGTTGTCCTTTGGTTTCTGTCGATTCTGTCATTGAGTCAGTAGGTATTACAGAATCACATGGATTCAGCACCCCCACTACCCAGTTAGAGGATGCTGCTCTGATTATCATTCTTGAAATGCTTCCAAGTGTGATGTGACATCGACCTTTCTAATTTTGTTTATACCCAGAGCAATACAATTTGCAATGACTGATAGGTGATGGGCATTAGCCACTCAGAGCTAATGCCCGACTAGGCTGGGCCTCCATACCAGTCCATTCCTGTATATATCCAGGTGACATAATGAATGTTTTATTATGTATAATAGCTTTTTCTCTGTCTATGAAAGTAATATAAACATTTTCATAGAGACAAAAAAGCTCAAAGAAGATTAATTTACAACAATATAACCTTCTGAATATAAATTTTGATACTGAAATGTTAAATAAATGGAGTCACACCCATAAAAATGGAAAGTTATGTGGCTTCTAAATATATTGATGTAGAAAAATAATAAAGAACATGAAAAAAATGTTTACAGGATACTGAGAGATAGGAAAAATGAATCTTAGATCCATATTACACACACACACACACACACACACACACAAATACATATAGATGCACATATATACACACATGGATCTAGGATTCATTTTTCCTATCTCTCAGTATCCTGTGAACATTTTTCATGTTCTTTATTATTTTTCTACATCAGTATATTTAGAAGCCATATAACTTTCCATTGTATGGGTGTGCCTCCATTTATTTAACATATTTCATATTTTATACAGTTTCATTATTTCACTTATTTTGCTATTATAAAATATGACACAATGGAAATCCTTGTAGAAGAAAATTTGAAGATTTAAAGGTTTCCACGGGAATACTATATTCAGAAAAAGAAAAACAGTTTTGAAATCTCAATGTCTAATGATAATAAAAGCTGTCAAGAGAATTTCTTATAGATGTTAAATGCATCCATGCTTGTTATTTGCCTTTTCCAATATATACATATCAAATTAGGTAGTCATTATCTAGGCAAAAGTTAAATTAAACATTTTAGATTAGCATTAAAAGATAGAAGAGTAGTATTTCCCCGAGGGAAACAAACTGAAAGTAGGATTAGCTGAATCATGTCTTTGAATAATGTCCAGGCTACAGCTGACTCTTCTGAAAACTCTCTAGGTAGAGTATTAAGGGACAAAACAACCTTATAGGCTTAGAACAAAATTATAAGGCTATTGGCTGTTGTGTGCTGAGAATACTCCCGCACTTGCTTATGGATTTACTAAGCTTTGTGGAGCCTACTTGGAGACCAGCATATCATTATAGATTCATTTTCAGTGAAGTCAAACAATGTAGAGTCTTTCAAACAAATTATCTGATTGCTGTGTATTCACTGGGGGACACAGTAAATGCAGACCTTTATGTTCTACTCAAAGGGAAATTCTCTTTTTAGCCAGAAGAGGGCTTTGCAGAAGAAAAATGAGAAGAAAAAGGTCTTCAGGATATCTACATTACTGTAACACAAACGAACAAACAACCCAACTGCTGACTGTTGACTACCACTAAGGATTTTCAGAGAGACCACTCAAGGATTTATTCCTTAGTGCAGTGGTCTCCTTTATCAGTCAGAATTGATGGCCTTCGGTGTTGCTGACTGCTGTGTTGCTAAAGAAAGGCAACTATCTCTTTTCTGTGTCTGCTTTTCCCGTGTCAGTTTTCCTTAGAAGCATTGTCTTTATTCCTTGGTCAGCCAGGGTTTGCAGCTTCAGGAAAAGGCTTATGATTTACCGAGGCTGGGAGGGGGCATTCCCGAACCAGCAGCCCAAAGTTGGGGTGGATGCTAATTGGATTGTGTGGTCCTTGCATGGCTGACGGCTGGCTCCTGTGAGGTCTGCGTAGACCTCAGAAGAGAGTGAGGGCTCTGACACCTCTCCTAATGGAAAGACACTAATTAGCTGTGAATTACAACCATGCTTTTGGATGTTACATATTGCATGTGGCAGCTGGAGAATCTGTCTTCATTAGATGCATGACAGGTAGTTTTAGTGGCTCTACTGTTATTTGTCATTGGTAGTAGATTGTTTTTCTGATGAAAAATATAAAATTACGACTGCATGTGAAATGGTTTGGCCATTTCTCGACTTCAATCCATTAGTGTAAAGGAAATTATTATTATTGCTGTTACCATTAATAATAATTTGGTGCTTGGCATCCTATAAGCATTTGTATTATTGTTTAAGGTATACTTTAAGGAAAATACATTTGAGGACTAAAATTGAGCTGCAGCTGAGTTTTTCAGAAGGGATTCTACACTGCACGTTGTAAGGTTACTTTAGACAACTCTGCAGATTCGTCTTCAATGAAACCTTCCCGAAAGTAAATGATAACAGATTGAATATAGTTGCGGGGAAAAAAGTACACTGAGGACATGAGGCAAAAAAAAAAAGCTCATCAGCAATATACAGGGTGATGCATCTAGGAGTGGAGATCACTTATTTCTATATTTGTTTATTTCTTCAACAAACTTTCAAGGGGCCTACTATGTGCCAGTCCTTGATAGGCGAAGGACAGCAAAGACAGCACAGCCCAGGCCCTGAACTCAGGCTGCAGAAGGGTTATCACACAGTTGTCTTTCTGTGAGACAAGAGGGGGCAGGAGTCAATTCCCCCAGGGGGAGTCAGGAAGGTTTCACAGAGGAGAAAGAATTTGGGTTCTGTACTAATTTGTGCTTCAAGGTAGCAGGGTGGAAACAATTGGTCCTGGCACGGCAAGTGTGCAAAGTCGGGGATGTCTAGTGTTTGCTGGAAAGAAGGTTGGAAGATAGAGCAGGGGTGTGTGTGTGTATGTGTGTGTGTGTGTGTGTGTGTGTGTGTGTGTGTGTGTGTGTGTGTGTTTTCAGGGCTTTGCATATCATGCTGAGGAATTTGGCCCTTATTCTGTAGAGGGATGTCTTAAGCACAGAGTGACCTGGTGTGACCTTTAACAGCATGATGAGAGATGTATGGATAATAGACTGAGGAGGGGTGAGAGAGACAAACAGTGGCATCACTTGCTGCTGTGTGAAATGACAGGTTCAAGACAGTAGAGTTTGCCAGCCTCTGCAGAGAGGGGCGATGAGACCCAAGCTCCTCAGGCTGCACCAGGGCTCCACTCCAGCACAGGGCGTCCCCAGAAGCCAGAGGCCCCTCTGTTGCTCCCTTTTGTTTTATGGGGTAAGTGTGGAAGTGGCCGTAGGACTAGGAATAAAAGTCCGTGCTTTGGGCCTAGCTGGTGTTGCTCAGTGGTTGAATATCAACCTATGAACCAGGAGTTCATGGTTTGATTCCCAATCAGGGCACATGCCTGGCTCAATCCCTAGTAGGGGGTGAGCAGGAGGCAGCCAATCAATGATTCTTTCTCATCATTGATGTTTCTATCTCTCTCTCCATCTTCCTTCCTCTCTAAAATCAATGAAAAAAAATTTTTTTTTTTTATCTGTGCTTTGGTGCAAAGCAGTGTGAGCTTGAATATCAAATATTTGCAATGTTGTTTGGAAACCCAGCACTGACAGGCTTTGGACGTTGTGGGGAATTGTGGCTCCTCCTTCATGGAAGAGGAAACCATGGGACCTGTGGGAAGCTGAATTCAGGTGCAGCCCTCTTGCTGGGCATAGGTCTGGGGGCCCTTAAAGAGCTCCCAGGGTTCTTTGTTAGATAGTCCTGCTCATCTCCGTAGATGATGGCCTGAACCAGGGAAGAGGCAGGGCAAATGGAGAGTAGAGAATGGAGGTGAGGAATACTTAGAAGATATGAACAAATAGGAATTGGTAGCTGGTCATATATGGAGCAAGATAAAGGAGAAGGAAGCATTTAGGCTGACCCTCAGACCTCTGAATTGAGTGACTGGGGCAGATTGGTGACTCTGGCTGGGAGAGAGGAGCAAAGGAATACGCTCAGAGGTGTTTGATGCAATGGCAGGTGGACATTCAAGTAACCAGTATTATGTTTTTGACTTGTTTCTTCTAATGCTGAGCAGAATACTTACTCTGATAAATTTCCACTACAGGGAACATGAAGGTCCCATGAAATATGCAGGACTTTTATAATACGTTGTGATTGCTATGAAGTGTCTTCTGAGAATATAAAATATACTTCTGTAGAGATATAACTTAATTTTTAAATCAGTATGCTGGAATTCTCAGAACCAAATAAATGTTTTATCCCTCACAGTAATAGGTTTCCAGTGCTCCAAGTATCGCACAAATGGTAGAAGTGTCTTTATAGAAGAGATATCACGGTATTTTAAAGGCCCTTAGCTGGGGCAATTACATGATCATTAAGGACATCTTTGATGCTTGAAAATGGCCAAAATTATCTGAAGCAACTTTCTGAGTAATCTGAATGATTAACCTAGTGATACCATATACTTTATAGCTTGGTAAGTATTTCTGCATGTCTTATAAATTAATTCTGAAAGCAATTAAAAAAGTAATGAGAAAAGCAGTAGCTTCATTGAGGAAGATATATACCTTTTTGTGTTGACCTTATGTGTATCCTTCATGTTGAACTTACATATTCAAAGATTCCTTTATATTTATAAGTAACTTTCACCTTAGATAAAAAATGTACTTCTAAACTAGGTCATATAGTTCTTGAGCAGAAGATATTTTTATTGCTTCTGTTTCATGCTTCTCCTCTATCGTCATAGTTTCCAGTATAGTTCATGAAGATAGTAGATGCTCTAACACTCACCTCTCTACCCTATTCTATCAGGAGCAAAGATAAGGCCAGCATCACGTTCTAAACCTCTGCAATCTGGACCATGTAATTCTCCTATTTGCTGTGTTTCAGACTTGTTTTAGAAAGACGATTTCTTACCTTAGAAAGATTGGTTGTGTTCAGATAATAAAACTATTGTAGAGGAGGCAACATTGGAAAAGGATGTCAGTTGCAGTGTGGCTCTCTGTGTCTGCCTGGCACAGTGTTCAGACCCAAACTCACTTTCCACGAACCAGTGCCATGCCATTATGCCCCCTAGCTTTTGGAGATCTGTTGACTTATGCTAATGTGAGAGTGGCCCAATGGCAAAAAGCTGTGTTTCATTCTCAGTGCCCTGAGCAATTCATTCATTCTTCCACTAAACTTAATGTGGACATAGTGACCACAAGAGTGTGCCAGTAACTCTATTACTATTAACTATGAATATAAATACAATTGTGCATACTAAGTAGGGGCAAATATTAAATGGCTGGTAAAAATTGCTCATTGAATTTATAATGCAGTGAAACTTGTATGGATTCTGGGAGCATTTTCATTTTGGTTAAAGATGTTTTGTCTTTTAAAAAGTGCACATGCTGCAAAGAACTTTTTATGTTAATAACTCTGGTATCTCATATAAAATGTATTAAATTTTAAACATGTTGGTGCCATCTTACAAAATGCCTTTTAATTAAAGTCATAATTTAGTTGTGTTCAGCTTAATTGCAAATATCATTGCCTGTAATAGCAAGTGGCTTTTTTCATGAGTTATGGTATACCCCGTCTTTTCTTAACATTGCTACTGATATAATTTATAATTTAAATATTCTATAAAGTTAAATTAACATTTTATTATATAGTACATATATTTATGTGTGTGTGTCTGCATAAACACAAATGCAGAGACAAAGAATCTTTCACTGTAGGGCACTGGATCATGAAGAAATAGTCTATCTTATTAAAAATCCATGGTTGAGCATCAACCTATGAAGCAGGAAGTCACAGTTTGATTACCAGCCAGGGCAGATGCCCACGTTGTGGTCTCAATCCCCAATGAGGGGCATGCAGAAGGCAGGCTGATCAATGATACTCTGACATCATTGATGCTTCCATCTCTCTCTCCCTCTCTTTTCCTCTCTAAAATAAATAAAAATATATTTTAAAAAAGAACAACTACTCCCCTATAAAAGACTTTGGTTAAAAAAAAAAGGAAATCCACGACTAGTATTTCTAGAGGCCAGAGTATTTTTTAGACAGTTGTATTCCGATTTTTTTCTTCTTCTACTTGTCTGTGAACACTATAAATGGACTTATCTAAATTTTCTCCTTTGGCTTTGCTTACCTGGTTTTACTTATTTAAAACCTTTTTTTTTCTTTCTTTTTTTTTTTTTTCTGCATGAATCTTTTGAGCTACTTGGAAGGAAGCACAGCAAAGAAAAGATACATATTACTGCCCTTTGAATGTAACTATGATAAGCAATTCCAGACATAAGATAAATAAGTAAGATGCTGATAAGTCTTATGGAGGTCGGTGAAATTGCTACCTTTTGTAATTCATCACATATTCTGTTGTTAATTTTTCCACTTTATTAGCTGCCAAATTAAATAGATCCTTTATTTTCTTTTTATCCCATGTCATATTTCTGCATGGAGATCATAATCATTTGAGTTAGCATCCCCCTACTTTCTATTCTAGAATATACATAAGAGATACAGAAGCAAAGGACCCCTCTAAACTGAGTCTATGAATCAAGAATTTTTTTTAGACTCTGGGTAAATACTCTTCTAACTTCAGGGCAAATGTAGGTCAACTGAATAAGTGGCTGAGCAGGCTTGGACTTTTGCATCAGATTGGGGATATTCATGAAGGTGGGAGGGTGCTTCGACCCGTGACCAGAGTGTCGCCCTGACTTAAAGAGGCAGCGCTTGCAGCTCCCAGGCACCCAGCAGCCACTGCCCTCCTGTGTGGAACCGACTCAGTGATCTGAGCCTTCCCTAGGCACCCATCTGCAGCCTCCTCCTTTCCTACATCCAAGTGGGACAGCAGCTCGCGGCACGGTAAATGTGTTCGGGGTGGAAGGTGACCGGAGATGATAGTGTGTTGCAAACTGGGTGAAGTTGACCTTGTAGAAAGAAGGAAACAAGAACTCTGCTCTCTAGTGATGTGTTTTTCACACATTCTTCTAGTTAAATAAACAACCAAGGGTTACTGTCTTTGTCACATCATGCTCTAACATGATGTGAGAGACTGGGTAGCTTAAAACAGCAAACATTTATTTCTTGCCATTCTGGAGGCTGGGGAAGTCCAAGAACAACGTACCAGGAGAGGTAAGGACTCTCTTCCTGGTTTGCAGATGACTGTCTTCTTGATCTGAGATAGAGAAAGAGATGGAAATAGAGATAGAGATAGATGATAGATAGATAGATGATAGATGATAGATAGATAGATAGATAGATAGATAGATAGATAGACAGAGCACACACTCCCTGTCTGGTCTCTTCTTATAAGAGCACTAATCTCATTATAAGGATTCCACACTTATGACCTCCTAAACCTGATTACCTCCCAAAGGCCCACCTCCTATTAGCATCACATTGGGGATTAGAACTTCAACAAATTAATTTATGGGGAAGCAAACATTCAGTTTACAGTAGTAAGAGTTCTGTTTCTTCCTGTGAGCAGACATGCTAGCAGATGCGAAGATCCACCTGTCCGCTAGCAAAGCCATGGGGGCTGAACATTTGCTGGACATGGCAGTATGGTTAGAGGGTGGGTGCACTGGCAGCCCTGCTGTGCGTGTGCTAAGAGGAGGAAACAACTAAGTGGATGGACAGGAGGACAGTGCATAAGTTTCCGTCCCCCCTAAATGCCAAGTTTTTTTTTTTTTTCATTTAATGATGAATATAATGAAAAAAGAAAGAGAAGTTATAAAATTCTGGATACTCAATAATGTTTCCCCACTTATGTTCTATAACATAAATTCTTTGATAAGCCAAAGTGTTTCATAGAACAGAAGTTTCAGGAGTTAAATGCATTTGGAGAACATCTCATATTACATCCTCTCTACCTTGACTTGAGAAAACACATTAAAGTCTTAGAAGTCT
Source organism: Pipistrellus hanaki (assembly GCF_964339955.1). NCBI lineage: Eukaryota > Metazoa > Chordata > Mammalia > Chiroptera > Vespertilionidae > Pipistrellus > Pipistrellus hanaki. Next base: position 59,181,681 of record NC_140509.1, on the reverse strand, counting down.
TAAATCAAAAATTTAAATTTTTCAACCCAGAGTTTCCTAAACTACTTGATCACAGAATATACTCCCTCCCCCAATAATACATGGTTTGGGAAAAATAAAAGTATAGAGATGATAAACAATAATCTTCAGAGAAGATTTATATTTTTGAGTCGTATTCATTAAAGAAACAGAAGAAAAATTTGAAAGCATTGAATTCAAATATAAGAAAACACTAATTCTGTGAAATTAGGTATAAAAATAACCTGAAAAGGCAACATATGGGAGATATTAAACAAGAAAATCATTACTACAGAGATGTAAAGAGCAAACTTGAGATGCTTTATGGGAAGAAAAATAGATGAAAATTTATGAGGACTGATAATGCACAAACAAGAGGCATATCTTCAAAATTTATTAGAATAATTACTGTTAAATATGTAACAGAAGAAAACTTTCCTGAGTAAAAAAAGAAATCTGTGCTTATAGATTAAAAGGACTCAAAGTTGTTCCAAGCAAAATAAGTGAAAAAATGCATACCTAAGCCATCTTTCCAAAATACTTTAATATTTAGAATAAGTAAAAAATTCTGTGAGCATCCAGGAAAAAAAATTACACAAACATAAGAATTGAGTTGGTCTTAGAATTTTTATCCACACCATTAAATATCAAAACTCAATATAAACATTTATAATTTTTTTCTTCTTTTCTCCCTAAATTTATTGATAAAATAAATTTGTAAAGTTAACTATGTACCTTCACCTAATTCACCAACTGTTAACACTCTGTGCATTTTACTTTCTCTCTCCATCATATACAATATATGCCAGTATATGTCTCTCTCTCTAGATATACATGTATGTTAGTTGCAGATATCATATAACTTCACCTTTAAAAGCTTTGTATTAGTATGTAGATCCCAGAATAGGGACACTGTCTCTACATTACCACAACACTATTATTATCACACCAGACCTTCCACACTGATATAATTATATTGTCTGCTATGTGGTACATACTCAAATCTCTCCAAATGGCCTACATACCTCTTTATTTATTTGCTTTTTGATGCAATAAAGGATTGTGCATTGCTTTTGGTTATTGCATCTCATTAGTCTCTTTTATCTAAAGAAGTCAAAAGCCTTTAATAACTTTCCTTTGCAAACCACATAAATCCTTACCTATTTCAACATTTCAACTCTTCATAGTCTTGCTGAAACCAGTTTTCCAGCCTAATATTCATTTTCCCTTAAGTCAAACTGTGCTTCCTGCAAGATGAACACCAACTATTATGTGATCATGCCTTGAATCTCCTCCTTTTAACTGTTGTTTTACTTTCATTGAGCAAGGTACTCAGGACTTAGCACAGTGTCTTACATGTAGAAAAAAATTTGGGATCAATGTTTGTTTACAGAAGGTTAAATTGCTTTAATAGTTTTCTACTGATTTGTTCCTTGTTTCCTGTCTATATAGAAAAGAAATTTTCAGAAATATTTGGAGTAATATTTTGAACAAATTTTTAACTATTCATTTGTTCATTGATTCATTCATTTGCCCATTCATCATAGAACTTTCATTTGTGTTTGCTATGAGGTAAAATTGTGTAACTAGTTCACGCTATAACAAGCATTTATCATGCAGACAGAGCACTTATATGCAAAGTATTTTTTTTCACTTTTTTTATTGTTTTAAGTATTACATATGTCTCCTTCCCCCCAACTCTTCCCACTCCCACCCCAAGAACAAACCCCCACCACTCCAGTGTCTGTGTCCATTGGTCATGTTAATATGCATGCCTACAAGTCCTTTGTTGATCTCTAATCTGCCCCTTCCCCTGCCATTTGTCTCTAGATATATCTTGCAAAGTATTTTAAGAACCCAGAAAAGATAACAATTATTTTCTATAAGAGATTAATAAGGGAAGGCATTACAGGCAAATGCGACAAGTCAACTCTATACCTAATAGTGAATAAAAAAGTAAATGAAATATAGTGTGCATGAAATGTACTTTCCTGTACAGAGAATGCCTTTTCTAAAGAACCTTTTTTTACTTTAAAAGAGCAGATTATGCTCCTTAGATTAAAAATGAGGAATTATTTTCTGTAATGTACTCTTGAACCCTTTAACAAGTAAAATGAGATCTGTAAGCTGTTCTTCCATTACCACTAATGTGCTTGAATAGCTTAAAAGGTACAAATTATAAATACTATAAATGTGGTCAAATACTACAAATACTACAAATTATAAATACTATAAATCATCAATATGGGATTTATTTTTGAATAGCAAGATAGTGACAAAGCTGAGATTTGAACTCAGTTTTCTCTGGACCTTGGGCCCTGATAACATATAAATTTAATAATTTCCAACTAGGAAGAAAGGAAATAATTAAAAGAAGAGTTGAGCAGTGGAAGACAGGGGGAGGCAAAGTGAAGAAGGAAGAACATTTGGGAAGTCTTGGAAGTTTTCGATTGAACAGGAAATTAAAACATGTTGGCCCCAGGAATGAAAATTGGTGACTTCCAGACCTTCCAGTTCCTCCTCCTTTGCACTGGCCTTGCACAGGTTAGTCCAGTGTATACTTCAGGGAAATAACAACTAAACAAGGTTGTTTTTTTCTCAAGGCTGCCTCATTCTTAAATAAATTATCTAAGCAAGTTCTTTTTGTTACTCTAAGTGGAAAAATAGGTTACTGAGAAATTAATCCTAACCAGCATATTTCATATAGTGTTTGTACAAACAGGGACATTGTCTATAACCTGAATACTATTTGTGTGCATTTATTCTAGAACCAAAACACCTGCTGGCTTCAACTTTCTGCTCCCCTTTATAACTTCTGGCCACTTAGGGCTTTCAATCAAACATGTGTTTTATCTTGTGACACATCAGGAAATAACATGCCATTATCGAATCCATACAGTAAAGCTTTGTTTTGTTTTCAGTTTTCATGTCCCATGAATATATAGAAAGGAGAAGAATGTTTGCTTTTAGTTGCAAACAAATTTATAATTTTAAAATATCTCTATCAACTTGTTCTACAAATGAAAATTACTGAATGGCAGTAATTTTACTTGATTAATGTCAAAAGCTTGACTAAGGTTTAAATTTCCTTAATGATGTAAGTATAGAGTTTCTATGTGGTGATAGTTATACAAAATGTGTTCATTATGTAAAAAGTGAATGAAATGAATACAGTTCAATTTAATAAGTTAGTGGCTCTAATTTTAAACTATGTATTTAAGATGATATATGCATATTAGCTACTTTATAACTATCAGCATCATATCAATCATGAAGTTACTTCTAATGCACTTTAGAAATGTGTTTTGCATTGTTACTAGACACTTTGGCACAAGAACTGAAATCCAAGGAAGTATTTTATTGTTTGTCATCTTAAAAGCCTGTGAGTGGCAAGGTCTAAATTTATTTTCCTACTAGAGGAGGCCTGGTGCAGAAAATTCACATGGGGAGGGGGGGTGTCCCCTCAGCCCAGCCCGCACCCTCTCCAATCCAGGACCCCCTTACAATCTGGGACCACTGGCTCCTAACTTCTCACCTGCCTGCCTGCATGATCACCCCTGACTCCCGCCCCCCCCCCCATGGTCTGATCATCCCAACTGTCCGCCCCCCTCCAGCCTGGTCACCCCTCACTGCTTCCCCCCCACCAGCTTGATCACCCCTCACTTACCCCCTTGCTGGCCTGGTCACCCCTTGCAGCCTGTTTGGTTGTCCATTCAGTTGTTTCAGTTGTGATGGTCACGTAGGCTTTTATATATATATAGATTATCTAGGTTGGAAAGATGAGCCAACTGGAGCTTCAATTGGAGTTTCCTATTAATGGCATTGCAGTTTATAGTTTATAAAAAACTGTAGCCTGCTTGCTTGGGTTTGGGTTCTTCCTCTTATTAGTGTTATGGCTTTGGGAAAAACCATTTAGCCATTCTGTCTCAGTTTTCTCTTCTGCAAAATGGTTTATTGATTTCATGTCTTACATACATAATTGCAATTAAATGGCTCACAATCCAGTAGTTACAGTGTAACTATATAGGAGCAATACTGTGGTATGAATTCAGTAGCAGAAGTTGTACAGTGGGATTGAAGGACCAAGGGAGCTACTCTGCTTGCTTAAACCAGGAGGCATAGAGGAGGAGATGTCTGAACTGGGCCTTGAAAATTGCAATTGCAATTAAGTTCGTGAATGGGATACATTTCCCGTTGGAATTAACAGTTTGTGACAATCATAGAAACAGGAAAGAGCATGGTACAGTCAAGAAACTATAATTAAGTGTTTATACTCCAGGATAGGATGCCACAGAGGACTCTGTTAAGTCATCTGCACTCTAGGCAATGGGAGAGCTTTAAAAAGAAGAGCAAGTTCAGATGTACATCTTAAAAGCCTATTCTGATGACGGTGAAAGATGCATGTGGTGCTAGAAATGGGAAAGCAGCATATGAACTTAGTGCAGTAGTCCAGGAGAGAGAAATGGAGGGCACTTCCACAAGGTGGGGCCGGGAGTGGGAACATATAGTAGTATACAGTGCTTAGAGATGAGATATCAAGAAGAGAGAAGAATAGAGGGGTGCCCTCAACTGTCTCACTTTACTGTCTGGATTTCAGAATGGCAGTGTTACTCACTGAGATATAGTATTTAAGCTGGGAGGAAACTCAGGGAATAAGATAATGTGAATTAAATTTTGACTTAGGCCCTAGATGGTTTGACTCAGTGGATAGAGCACAGGCCTGCGGACCAAAGGACACTGGGTTTGATTCCAGTCAAGGGCACATACCTTGAATGCAGGCTCCTCCCCAGCCTGGGCCCTTAAGGCTCATGCAGGAAGCAATCAATCGATGTGTTTCTCTCACATCGATATTTCTCTCTATCTTTCATTTTGTCTAAAAAAAATATCCTTAGGTGAGGATTAAAAAACACACAAAATTTTGACTTGGTCCCTTTGAGGTAGGTGCCTGCAGGATGTACTAGTAGAAGGCAAGAGTGAGGGCTGCATTGCAGACAGAGGTTGGGAGTCATCCCCCATTCATTACAGTCATCAGAAACTGCATGTGTGCATTACAGCCAGTTGTGAGAGATTGTGATTTCCCAGGTCAGAACCAACACGAAAGGAGCAGAGGGAGGCAGAGAAGCCTGAGAAGTAGTGAGAAGAAAAGTAGAATAATGGTATTAGATGGAGTTAAATGTTTCCAGGAGGGAGCGTCCAACCTCTGTTTCCTTTAAAAGGTGTCAGTTGTAGGAACAGCTTTGTCTGCTATTAATCATCACTTTATTATGAAACAATAGCAATAAGTTGACTTGCTTCCAGAGCTGTGATCAGTGCCTTGTGAGTGCTGCCTAAAACTACTTGCTGTTTGGCAATAGATGGAGCCACTGAGTGGAAGGATTGAGATTATAGGATTCGGAATCTCATTGTGAATGAGAAGAATCTCATCTTCCACTCGGTTTTGAATCATAGCACTAATATTTACCTGCTTTGTATCCAGGATCTAATGACTTAATCTCGCTACACATTTTAGTTTCTCCTCTGTAAAACGATGAAAATAATATCCATATCCCATAGGGTTATTATGAGGATTAAAGAAAATATCACATAAAAAAGCACTTAGCAGAGGGCTTTCTTAAGGCAAGGGCTCAATAAAAATCCAATTGCTTCTGTATTATTTCATAAAGAATGCTTACCTTTTGCACAGACAGTTAGAGGTGTTGGCCCATCTTGCACTGGAGCATGTGCTTTGAACTGTTTTTCTGGGAGTAAGTGATGGATCAAGCTGAGTATTCACTGCTGTTCACCTGATTCACCCCTGAACTAGTAAGAGTCATTGGGAAGATGGTCGGCCAGCCTTTGAAGTATAGGCTGGGCCTAAGAGATGGTTTGTCTTTATGTAAAGTGTTTACTTGAACATGACCTGAACTATAGTTCCACTGAGTAATAACGAAACTTATTCTAAGCAGACAGAGGTTGCCCTGTATAGCCTACATCTATTATTTGTCTGAAATAAAAAGCAGGAACATGTCTCATATCATGGGTTCTCATTTAGTATGAAGAAATTTCAAACTATAAGAGCTATCTGCTTCTGGAAATACAAATGAATAATGAGCAATTTTCCAATAGTTGTCTTGCATATGTAAGAGACAATGAAAAACATGGAAGGAGACTATATTCTGCTAGGAATATAAATCACCTAATACACAAAAAGTCCTTTGTATTTTCATAGAAAGATAAAGATTGATTTCAAGGTATTTTAATTATAATACATGACATTTCTCAATGGCGTCCATATTCGCTCTGTTTAACAAGTCTACTAATTACTAAAACTGGGTGGGGAGATGGAGAGGAATTCAGGGGAGCCTTTCTGAGAGTTAGGGGAGAAATTTTAGAGAGGAAGATGGCATTCAGACATCTACCAAGAAATTAGTAAATTTCTTTAAAAAAAAACCCAAAAAACAGAAAAGAGGAAATAAGTGGTTAATCGTTTCTATTGTTCTTACTGTCATTCATATGACTCCCTAGATGGCTGGATGGGGATTCCAGCCCTGCAGCAACCAGCAGTTTAGTTGAGACCTCTATCTTTGTTTTTCTCATCAGTAAAAGAAGGATTTAGATTAAATTATCTTTAAACTTCCTGGTTGTTCATGTAGCATATTCTTGACAAAATAGTAGAATCTGCAAAGGCTGTTTAGTCTAGGATTGCTCTTTCTGAGGACTTTTTTTCTTCTTCAAATTTGAAGCTTCTGAGAGGAGTGTCAAACCTCCCGCACACAGACACCCCAGAAGCTGTTCCACTGTTGGGTTTGTTTCATCAGAAATTCTTTTCATGTTTAGTAGATGTGTCATTTCACTTGATTACTTATTTCATTTGTGCATGTGTTCATTTATTCTACAAAAGATTTTAGGTTTAGGTTGGCTTACATTGCTGAAAGAGTATAAAATAAAGCTAAACATAAAAAAGAGACAAAACCGATGAAAAAGAACAGAGAAATTGATCTTGCTGAGCCTGTAATAGAAGGTAGCTATCACAGTTTAGAAGTCAGGTTAACTGGGGTTCTCTGCCAGACAAGTCGCAAAGGAAAACAGTGTGTCTATGGGCTAATGTAAGAAGAGATGCATCGTGATTTCAAAGAGAAATGAGTTCATGGGAGCTTCCCATAAGGACTGTCAAGTATCATAATAGCGTGGACATTGTCTCAGGTGGTTAATTCTTATGTTTCCTCTCTAAACAAAGCTAGAAACATTATGTATGTGTTCTTATTTTAAAGCCACTATACTTTTATCACAGTTGTTTGGAAAACACAGAGAAAATACTCACAAATCCATCAATCTAACACAGCTATTTTCATGTTGGTAAATGTAATCATCTTTGCCCTTACGCAATTATGATTTTTACAAGCAATCTCAGCATGTGTGCTGAGGACATGTGAGCCGCCAGATGTACCCTCATGTTTGCAATTCTATTATTCTCTTAATTATGTATCCCACTTATTTCACTTAACACATTATATGTTTTTTCTTGTTATTCCATAATTTTATGATTATACTAGGTGTACTAGTTAATCATGTGGATTTTTTCAATAGATGGAGTTATACACATTTTGATATATATGTGATTTGATATGTATGCTATTTTGTTGTATTGACAACAGGCTTCAAAACTTCATATATCAAAATTTTTGAAGGTGTTAACATCATAGGTATATTTTTTTAAATTAATTTCAGAGAGGAAGGGAGAGGGAGCGATAGATAGAAATATCAATGATGAGAGAGAATCAATGATCGGCTGCCTCCTGCATGCCCCCAACTTGGTATCGAGACCACAACCTGGGCATGTGTCCTGATTGGAATCAAACCTGGGATCCTTCAGTCCCGGTCTGATGCTCCATCTACTGAGCCAAACCAGCTAGAGCATCATCATAGGTATTTTTACTCTTAAAAATGTCGAATTTGTGCCAGAAAAAGAGCATTTGCAGGAAGTTTTAATTCATTACTTTATTTTGAAGAAAAGTGCTGCTGAAAGGTATCGTATACTTCGGGAAGCTTACAGTGAACATGGTCCATCTCAAGATACTTGTGAATGCTGATTTAAATCTTTAAAAGTGATGATTTCAAAGTGAAAGACAAAGAACATCCAGGTCAACCAAAAAAGTTTGAAGACCAACAATTACAAGCATCGTTGGATGAAGATGCATGCCAAACTTAAAAACAACTTGCAGAAAGATTAAACGTTTCTCAGCAAATAATTTCTATCATTTACAAGCAATAGGAAAAGCTTTAAAGGAAGAAAAATGGGTGCCACATCAATTGAACGAAAGACAAATGGAAAACTGAAAAGTTATCAATAAAATGTTGCTTCAATGGCACAAAAGTCTTTTTGCATTGAATTGTGACTGGTAATGAAAAGTGGATTTATTTTGAGAACCCCAAATGCACAAAATCATGGGTTGACCCATGTCAACCATCAGCATCAACTGCAAGGCCAAATCTCTTTGGAAAGCTGCCTTTAGTGGGATCAGGAAGGTTTGGTGTATTATGAGCTTCTAAAACCAGGTGAAACCATTAACAGATTGCTACCGATGACAAATAATCAATTTGAACCATACTTTGATCATAAAATGACCAGAATTTGCCAGAAGAGATGGCAAAGTAATTTTGCTTCATGATGATGCACTATCACACACCTCAAAATCAGTTAAAGACACATTAAAAGATTTTGCCTGGGAAGTATTAATCCACCTGCTGTATTCACCTGACCTTGTTCCTTCAGGTTACCACTTGTTCAGATCGATGGCACATGCACTTTCTGAGCAGCACTTCAAAATATACAGAAGAAGTGGAAAATTGGGTCTCTGAATGGTGGGCCTCAAAACAAGAAAAGTTCTATTGAGACAGTGTCCACAAATTACCTGAAAGATGGGGAAATGTGTAGCTAGCAATGAACATTGCTTTGAGTAAAGCACTTTTGATGTTTCTCTTGAAATTATCATGTTTTCTTTGATTACAAAATCCACATTATTAACCACTACACCTGGTACTATAGGCCCAGTGCATGAATTCATGCATGGAGGTGGTGGTGGTGGGGCTGGTTCGACTGGCTTGGCCCCAATCGGGGCAGATTGGGGCCAGTCCTATTGGGAGGAGGAGATGGCTAGAGGTGGGCTGGGTCTGCTGTGGAGATGGGCCGCAGGTGGTTGGCCAGTGGGCCATGCCCCCAATTAGAGTGAGGGGGCTTATTGGGGTGGGACTGGCCATAGAAAGGGGCTTTGGGAAGTTGGCTAGCCAGCCCCATTCCCAGTTGGTGTGTGTGGGAGGAGTGATTGGGAGTAGAGCTGGCTAGGGGGAGGGGCTGCAGACCATTCAGGGTGGTGGGAGCTGATCAGGGGTGGGGCAGGCCATGGGAAGGGGCTGTGGGTGGTAGGTTGGCTGTCCCTGCCTCTGATCAGAGTGGGGGGGCAATTGGAGGTGGGGCCAGGGGTGATGGGGAGGAGGGGCTGCGGGAGGTTGGCCGCTGGCCCCATCCCTCAATTGGGCAGATTCACTGGCCACAGTGGGCGTCATAGCCACTGGTTGTTATGGTGTTAAGGTCGCTGGCTTTTTATATACATAGATTTCTACTCCCAATTTTCAGATTTAATATAATTTAACAGTCATTTAAAGCTATAAAAACATTGCAGTGAACATTTTTATAAATATAGCTTTTCCTATTTGGGATGATTAGTTAACTCTGTTTAGTTTTCCATACATATGTTTTCATTGAATTTTTTTGTTGGAAACGAAATATAATGTCCATTAATGGACATTATAAAGACCAACCCTTTGCACTGTGTTGGTATAATTACTACTAACAATGTCAATGATGGCATTTTTCAGTGCATTTTCTGTTTTCTTTATGAGGACCTACATGAGAAATTTTTATCTCATTTCAATACCAGGAAAATGCTGCCTCTTTTTTTTTTTTTTTTTTTTTTTTGTAACTGTTAATATTTTTCTTCAAGGAATCAGGGAACTAAATGTATTTCCCTCATGGCTATGAGCTCCAGAAATGCAGAGAGTCAAATCTTTGGCCGACATCTAGCAAACATGATTGGAATTTAAAGAATACATCACCTGAAGCACACCAGTTGTATTCCTGGAGTCATTATGCTCTCCTTTCCTTTTGTCCTAGTTCCTTCATCCACTTATTTAAATTTTTTTAAAAAATTGATAATTTATGCAAGTCTCTGGATCTTATTGGAACCAAGCAGGGAAATAACTAAATAAATGCATGTAAATATTTGGAATATTCTCTTAGGGTAAGTTCTGAAAAGTAGAAGCACTGGCTCTCATGTTGCATTAAATCTTAACTCAGTGAAAGATTTTCAGCAGGAAACACAGCCAATATATAATATGATCCAAGTGTGTAAATTCCTGGTGATTTATTGCAGATCTAATATTGAGTGAGAAGTTAGAATCCTGAGAGAAATAAAGTGTCAAATGGTTTCTCAGGGACTTTCTCTGCAATAGCAGATGCTGCAAAGGCAATTTTTCTGTGATACTGCGGGAGACACTTTTCTATTAAATTGTCTGACAAAATACTGATGTACAATTATGTATTGTTAAAGAGATACTCACCTTCTTAAGATATCATGTATAAACAATATAGTTGAAATTTGATTCTGAAAATTTAAGAACAAGCTTTCATATGGGTTCTTTCTATTTTTATAATGATTTTTTTGGCCTTAGAGGTCTTGAAGGTAAGACCAACATTTTTCTCAAAAATATCATTACTATTTGCATAGATATATGGTTAAAACTCATGATGTCTATGCTATATAATATCTAGAAGAGATAGTTTATTTTTGTGTGTAAGATTTTGATTATGTCATTTTTGACTGTGAAGGCCTCCTAGATCAGTGATAATCCTGGAAGACCTCAGGTCATGAGAGCTATCAGATGTTTCCTCAAAGAGCTTTTTAAGTTTTTTGACTCACCTAACATAGACATTCTCTTAATAATCTTCACATAACTTAACCTACTAGTTTAACAGTGAAGCTTACTGACCGATTCCCACAGCACACTTAATATACCTAGGCAGGAGCCCTAGGGGATCCACTAACTGAGTTGTTTGCATAAACAAACTTCCCTTTGGTTTTAGTGATTTGCTTTTTTTCCCCAGAAAAGGGAGAACAACTCTTCAACCTGATACACTTCAATATTTTAAGACAGATGTACTTTCTTCTTTCAAAACTACTCAAACTAGCACCCTGTTCTATTTGTTATAGAATGAAATGCAGTGACACGTGTGTGCCTTGAATTCTGTTTTAAGGGGAGATGCAATATAAAAACTCAATTAAATGTTATTTACTTATTGGCATAGATTCACCCTAACATGGTTTCTGAAGCAGTAGCATGATAGGCGTTATCATAATTATTTTTGTAATAGTTTTAAAAAGTACAAACAAACCAGTGTGGCTCAATGGTTGAAGTGTTGACCTGTGAGCCAGGAGGTCATAGTTTGATTCCCTGTCAGTCACATTTCTGGGTTACGGGCTAATTTCCTCAGCAGCCAATCAATGATTCTTTCTTATCATTGATGTTATATCTCTCTCTTCCTCTCCCTTCCTTTCTGAAATCAATTAAAAAAAAGAAAGTACAAATAAACCTTCCAGAGAGAAATCAAATTAACAGGAGTTAAGTGCAGAAGTTCTTTTACACAGAATTAATAGTAATTTCTTCACATGTTTGGTGGGTACTATGTTATGTAACCCTTAATTATTGTTCATCAGAGTGGAGAATTTTTCTTTGGAAGTGGCTCTTTTGCTGTGCTCTTTGATAATGCTGATATTCTAATGTAGCACTCACACATTGAACATTTAGATATATCTATCATCCTTTGTGAATGATGTCATTCAAACTATCCCTGTGGGGATATGTAGATAAAATCATTGGTCTCATTCTCTAGATAAGGAAACTGAAATGAAATTTCTTGCCTACAGTCAAAGAACAAATCACTGTCAGACAAGATTAGGGCAGTAAATTCTTGATTTTCAATACTTTGCTCCATCATCTAAGTCATATTGTTTTACTCAGTATAGGACCAGGTTATTATCAGTTAGTAAGAATACAACTATGCCCAACTGATGCCAGAGGACTAGTCAGAAAATCAAAACTAGTTCAATCAACCATTTGTTTATCTATAAAATGCTAAACTCCTTGTTATATTGATATTTTCCATTGAGTGTACTATGTTGTCTTTGAGTGTTTCAGACACAGCATCTACACATATTGTAGTCAAATTTAATTTCTGGAAGTTCTGTCTTAAAAAAAAATCAAACTTGGAATATCTTGGATTTCATAATGATTTAATATGTTCTGAGTAATATGTTAGTGGTGTGGTAAACTTTGAAATTTCTATTTGATGAAATCTCACAGCACTCCTTTGTGCAGTGGTAGACAAACCCGTTTCTACCATGGGAAGCAATATATTGTAATATAAGATCGCGCCACTAGGAGAAAGCTCGGCTTCTATGATAACCTTGGCCTACTTGAAAAAGCATTTGCAAATAGGACTAAAATCTCAACACCCTGTTGACATCACATGAATTCCCTAGAAGCAGTTACTCTGGAAGTGAAGGTGCCCAAATAATCAGATAACTTGCTTGGATCAGGGTCCTTATAGAAGGTTATGAGCAGAAATAGTTGATTTTTTTTTTTTTAAACATTCAAGAAACCTTTATTGTATTCTTCTTGGACATGTTCAGGTAGATTAATCAGTTGACAGGTGAAATATTTTCCCCCTAGATTAAACAGCATAAATGAGAGTCAAGAAGCAAACTCAGGATGCTTGACCTTTTAGCTCAGTTCATTCAATCATGATTCTACTGAGTTTTTGATGGATGATTCCATTATATTTTATAGTTAGCCTTATATTTTTTTGCAGTTGAGCTACTAAAATGTTTAACTAATTTGAACCCATAGTAATTCACGATAAGAATGACACAAGTATTATTATTCACTTCTGGTCTATAGAACGTGGAGTGAGTTGGTTCAATAATAAAGATTACAGTGAACCAAAAAAGGAATAGAAAATTTATTTCTCCTTAGTTTTGAGACCCCCTGAATTCAATCTTTATTTGGAATGTCAATGCAAATATATGGAGTCACTACTAACAAATTAAAACCACTTTTAAAAAACAATCATATAATTTGGATTTGATTACTCAGGAATACAATATTAAAAGTGCCTTCGTCCTAACTACAATGTATTGATTTCCTTGATATAGTTCTGTGGTCTAATTTTTAAATTACATAAATCTTTCAATTTTGTTTAGACTGAAAACTCAAATGAACCACATAGAAATACCTTCGATGTCAGTAAGAGACGAAGCAGTTATTTTTGTGTTATGTTGCAAAAAAATTAAGAAATTGGCTATAACCATGAATGACTGACTATACTCTAATAGTCTTTATATCCTGGAGCTAAGTTTGTTTTCCTTCCATTAAAAATAAAATTCCAAGGAAATCTTGTCCTGAAAGTATTTGTGTAATTACCTATTTAATTTTGCAGTTAACATTTCAAAAGCTTATATTTCACTTCAAATCCAAAAGTCAGTGACATTATTCATTCATCTGGCAGATGTTTACGTTAGTTGTTACTCTGTGCCAAGCTCTGGATTAAGACAGCAGAGTCTCTGTCCTTCATGGAATCACCTCTACTGAGATGGTGAATACCATAACATGTTATTATAAATATATATATTGCCATTAAACAGGAGCTAAGAATGGATATATTCCATAAGCTGGGCGGGGAAGGCTTGTTCTGGGGATTTAAATTGAAATCTTATGGGAAGATGCATAGGAAAAGCTTTCAAGTGGTGTTCAAGGCTCCATGGTGAGAACTAAGTATTGTGAAAGGGGAACAAACAAACAAACAAACAAACAAACAAAAAGAAAGAAAGAAAAAGAAATAGGAATTTAGAGAGAAGAAGCAACAGCTCTTAGTATGGTGTGGAGGGGGTCCATGGGAAAAAATAAAAAAACACAAACAAAGAGGGAATCTGTAATACTTTCAACAATAAAGATAAATTAAAAGAAATGTTGGAACACTAAAGAATGTGGAAACATTTGGAAATGTGGAGATTTCTTAAAGCTTGCTCTTGACAAAGAAGCTGAGGCCCAGTGAGATTGACATGTTTGGTCATATAAAGTTAAATTGTAATATGAATCTCCCATCTCACCATCTTTTCGGTTAAACACAATTACTTTTATTGTGCTTGACAACTCTGGATGTATTACACAGAATTGGTTTTACAATTGAGGGTTTAAATCTTTATCTGCAAATAGCTGGCAAACATTTATTAGGCTTTCTTTAAAATCAATATCAATCATTATGATTTGCATCCCTTTTAAAGAAAATCACAAGGAGTATTTTGACTCGCCAGTCATCTATTGGCTTTAGTGTCTAGCTTGGAAATCACTAGGTTTTCAGTGGTGCACTAAAAAGGAATTCCTAAATTTATGCTTAACTTCCATGTAGTCAATTTGGAACCAGATATTGTTCATCTTGTTTAAATATGAGGATTTTTTTTATTGCTTTTCATCATTTCTAATTATAGATCTACTGGCTAACTAGACATCTCAGCTATAATTTGTGCACTTTTCTTTTCGATGGGTGGCAAAGATAGAATATTTAGGGCAATAATTTATATAAACTGCAGATATATTTTATATTTAGCTACCTTTCTACTGCTAATATTTTTATTATTTTGTGGAGAAATAAATTTGGGCTAATATTATTTACGGTTCTCTTTGATATATTGTTAACCTTTTAATCCATACTTAGGAATCTGCTACGTACTTAACTCTGTATCTTAATAAAATCTTTTTATTTGGTGATGATTTTACAGGCTGATTAACATTGCCCAAAGTTATAATCAGTGGGAATGGTATCTTGACACAGAGATTACAGGCAAGTGTTCCAGATACCTAAATATTGTAATTTAAGAAGTGTATATTGCTTTTGGAGGAGCTAACTATACTCTTGCCCTCTATATATATTTTTAAAAAGTTTAGTCTGGTATACATTCACAAAATGAATTTACTAATGTATCCAGCACCCAGTCAAGAAATAGAATGTCACCAACACCCCAGTCTGACTCTTAATATCAACAGTTTTGCTTCTTTTTACATCTTTAAATAGTGGAACCATAATTTTGTGTTTGTGAGATTCATTCATGTTGCTGTGTTATTGTTATCTGTTTATTTACATATCTTTATAGTATTTCACTGGAAAAATATAAGCAATTTAAAGTAGTCCATTATATATTTGATGGACAGTTATATTATTTCCAGCTTTAGATACTGACAAAAATGCCACTAAAAACATTCTTATATATGCATTTTGATGTATTTTTGTTTACTATCGATATATTCTTAAGAGTGGAATAACTACATTATATGTCTCATTATGTTCAACTTTAGTAGATCATGACAAATAGTTTTCCAAAATGGTTGTAAAAATTACAGTTTTATTCACTGTGTGGAGAGAGATAATTCTAGTTATTCATGTCCTTGTCAACACTTGACATTGTTTTTTTTTTTTTTTATCATTGCTCTTCTATTGTACACCAATTGCTTTTCCAGGAAAATATTGTCCTAGCCTTTGACATGCCCTCAGTAAACCTCTGTGCTTGGATTGAGATGTCTTCTCAGTCTTCTTTCCATTCATGAAAACATTGCTCCAACTTAACTGATTAATAAAGCATAAATTTCTATATTTAGCAAGGAATGCAGAATATCTCTTTTCCTAGTAAATGCTGCTCAATACTGATCAATAACTTTGCTAAGTGATTGGGTAGCCAAGAAGAGCCTCAGTAAATATTTTTAATGCGAGTGCGGGAAACCAGATTCAAAGTAATTTAAAACAAAAATTATGTAATTAATTGACTTATAGCTGACAAGCCAGGCTTGGCTGGCTCCAAAGGAAAAGCTTTACATTTCCTTTCAAGACTCTGTTTTTCCACTTGAACAGCTTATCTGATTAGGCAACTCACCTCTTTCCCTGCGGGGTGAGGGGAAGTGGGGGGTGAGGGAAGAATTTTTCTGGTAGTTCCAAACCCCCAACGGTTAAACAGAAACAGAAACAAGACAACAACGATAACACATTTCTTCCTGGATTTCAAGTCCTGGAATTCAATCTTCTTGGCTCTGACTGCCTTCTTTGGCTCAGGGTTGGCACCAGGTCCTTTTGGACCACATGCTCTTAGAGGAGCATTGCTTCTTCAAGGAATATTGGGGTGCCATTACTAGAAGAGAGGACAATGGTTAGTGGAAAGCAAAAGCAACAGAATATCCATTGCAAGTCAGGTGACTTGAATAAAGGGCAAATGGTCTATCCATCAATGCTATAGGACTTATCCCTGGGATAAATGAAAATGTTGGAAAATTGTATACATAGACTGTGTCATGTTAGGCCCTGTGGAATTGCTTTTATTGAAATGTGCTAGCACATATCAGCCTGTATTGAGAGACAGAGAATGAATGGCCCTGCAAAATTTTGAATATTATTGTTTGATAATACTGAGGACACTAAGTCTATTTCAGTGTCCATGTTATAGGATTTCATGGGAGAAAATTCTTCCTGATCTTTGTTTCAAGAAGAATCGAAGTATATTTAAACACCTTTTGTGATTTTATCTTATAAATGCTGCAATTTCTGAAACTGATAATGTTTCCTCTTCGCATTGCTATTATAGAATGATAGAGTCAATTGTATGGCTTGTTTTAGTCAAATATATTATACCGCAGTGCATAGTTTTCTAGGGCTAGACTCACTCTGTTATTTTTATCTTGTATTTCCTTTATATTATTATTTCACAACTCTTTTTTTTTTAATTCTTCTGTATGTCCATTGTAAATATTCTGAAATCTTGTCTGAAACAAAGTTGACAAATAAGTAGAATTTGTGAAAAATTTTATTCCATACATTCAAACTATCACCACAAAATAAGTAAATCTGCTTGGCTTTGGCAAGAAGTTATTAACGGAACTTATTTTGGGTTCCAGTTTTAGTTGAAAGGGCCGTGAAACACTACAAAATCAGAAGACTGGATGAAGGGGGCTTTTTCCTTACTCGGAGAAGAACCTTTACAACGCTGAATGAATTCGTGAGCCACTACACCAAGATAAGTGATGGCCTGTGTGTCAAGCTGGAGAAACCATGCTTAAAGGTGAAATGCTTTCAAGCTGTGTTCACTTATTTTTGAAGTTAACTTCTCCCCTTAAGATACTGAATATTTTACATGTGATTCATCAGTTCAGGGGGAAAAAAAAACAAAAACGGTCACTTGGTTACCTAAGGCATGGTAGGTAAACTATGGCCATGTGCCAATACCATCTCACACTTATTTTTGTTAGTGAGTTTTGTGGGAACATAGACAGGCTCATTTATTTTCAAATTCTCTTTGCTTTTTTACTGTAATAACAGAGTTTAGTAATTGCAATAGAGACTGTATGACCCACAAAGCCTACATTTTTTACTATCTTATTATTTTCAGAAAAAGTTTGCTAACCCTTGACCTAAAGAAATCACTGAAGACAGAAAATATTCATCTTTGCACTAAGAAATTAATATGGTATCCTGCCATTGGAGCACTTAATGATATGGCTGGAGAGAAAAGAAAAAGTGCCAGAATATAATTCCTACTTAGATCTGCATTCAATAATATTAATATGAAATTACTAGATTCATTATCTGGATGAGTTGTCTGCATATAAATATCATTCAACTAATTGTTCTAACAGTTTGACATTTATAGACTGTGTCTACATCCATCATTATTTAGTTGTTTGCTTGTTTTTCCTAAATGCATTTGAAGTTACACAGTGGTCATATGCTGTGGTGGGGCAAGCCCTCAGCTTTTCCTCAGAGTCCTGTCAGTGGGATAGCCAGCACCATGGTTTATACCAGCATGATTGATGAAAGCATGGTGACACCTGGTGAGGATTTTATGGACAATAGAAGCTGAAGAATTTGATATAATATGTATAGGATACATTGAGTTAAATTCTGCCAAGTTAATATTCAATTTTGGTGTATGTACATCTTAGAAGTATAGGAATGACCTCAAAATAGTATGTAAGCTCATGCTAAGAAAAGCTTCCAATGATAGAGCTTATATACAAAACATACAAAGATATAGCTTATAAAATACTCAAATACTCAAAATATAGCTTATATACAAAAATATAGCTTACAAAATGCTCGGTTTAACTAATATTGTTAAACCCAGTGGGGAAAAGGGTTTATGAAGACAGTAGATGGTAAACTAGAGTATGGACCCTAGGAGTGCAGTGACCTGGCCTTTTTGGTTACAGAATGGAACCTCGTTGAAAATATGTATTTATTAAATAGACAAGTAAATGGATGAATGAACAAATAAATGAATTTCAAAAAAGATGAAACATTAAATTATGCAAACATATGTGATACATATTATAAATGCTATAGGCCAAGGCCAAAGAGTTTGGGAAGTAATTGTAAATAAAGTGGAAGCTTCAATTTGGTCTTAAAATTGGGAGGATTTAGTTAGACAAAGAGGCAGAGAGAAATCATGCCAGACCCATGTGAGAGAGGGATTGTGGGTGGGTGGGACAGATGGACAGCTGGTGCCTGAGTTAACAGAATAAGGGGGGAGATCAGCTTAAAGAAGTAATTATATAGATTCTGCCACAACCGCTTTTTATTTTAAAGTAATTAGTATAGAATTTGTAATATTTTGTTTTTTGAAATGGTCTTTTTTAAAAAAAAGTACATGGACTATTATTTTCATTCAAAACATTGTTAAGCCTTTTTTCTTACAAGTATTCTTATTATTCCATGACACAGATACAAGTGCCAACTCCTTTTGATTTGTCATATAAAACTGTGGACCAGTGGGAGATAGATCGCAACTCTGTACAGCTTCTGAAGCGATTAGGATCCGGTCAGTTTGGCGAAGTGTGGGAAGGCCTCTGGAACAACACTACTCCAGTAGCAGTAAAAACGTTAAAACCAGGTAAGACAATGAGAGCGTCAGAGGTTCAATGGCATATGTTGATTTTTGTAAGTACAACTTGCCGCTGCCCATGTCCAAGAGGTCACAGGACGGCCAATGCAGACATCAATCAAGTGTTGCAATCACTCTCTGGCCCAGGTGACCATAACCCTGGACCAAGGCTTAGACCGTAAGGGCAAGAGGATGCTCCCAGCTAAGTCTTAATCTGTCCCCCGTGCAAGATTTCAACAGGCATCTTTTCTCAGCGAGGATCCCACCCTCTAGGGTCCCTCCTCCCCTTTTCTCCTAGGTGTAGTTAAAAACACTCCTTTACTGAATATACTTCAATCAGTGGAAATTTGGAGTTATTTCAGGGAATGATCATTTTCTTATGAATTGTGTATGGTCAAAAGACAAAATGGCCCATCTAAAAACCTCATATTTGAACATGTAGGAACTATTTTTCTTAGATCTTCTTTTTCCCTGCAGTGAAAATTGAAAGACTAAATTTGGTATTTATTCAGCCAGACATTATTTTATCTATTGTAAAGATGAGGTAGGAGAACTGAGAGACATTAAATAACTTTAAGATTTACTTGTCATGCAATATTGAGGAATTTTTAAACTATTCCGTGCCGCAGTTTTATCATTTGCAAAATGTAGAGTTAAAGCCAACCTAGCAGGGTTGCTCTGAAGATTAAATTAGGTTATCAGTGGAAATGCTTTACATAATGTTTGGTTTATAATACATGACCAATCAAACTATAATAATAATAAAACTATAAAAAAACAAAGTCAGTAAAAGGCAGAGCTAGAATTTGAATTCACATATACTCCTATTGCATCACACCCCAAGGAAGTGACATTGTATGAAAGTGAAATGTTGCTGAAGTATCTGCATACCTACTTCTAATAATGGGAAAGAATAGTGACCAAAAGCTAGAATCGAATTCTCTGGGGGACCTCCATTATTTACCTAGTCCAGAATTCGCAGACACCTAGAAAGCCACCAGGTGGCAGCACTTGAACACCTGGGTGCTGTTGGCTAGCAGTTTTGTAAACACTATTGTTCCAAACTGACCAAGGACTGGATTTAAAAGTTTTGAGGTGAACATATCAAATACTGCACAAACTGCTACACCATTTGCAGCTTTAGCATTAGATCATGTTATATTCCTTTTGCTAACATCAAACCAGGTTTTTGGTGTTTGCTGTCATCAAATGCAAGATCCACATAAAAATCAATGTGAAATAGGAAATGAAGGTAGCAGTGTTCTATCTGCTTCCAAGACCTGAGAAATTGTGCACTGCCCAGTAGATGCATGCATTCCTTTAGAAATTAATTATAGGTAAGAATAAAATTTTAAAAATTATTTCTGTTAGGATACAAGTCCATCTTAACTTGTTTGCATTTAACCAAATAATTAATAGGACTGTTAGGCATTCATTGCGGCTTAGGAGCATTGTGAAAAAGTTACTGCGACAGTGAGTGTGCCATGAGCTGAGTAAGTGTGAGACCCTCTGGTATAACAGTTAAGAGCATAAAGTTTGGTGTAGGACACACCTGAGTCTTAACGTGGCTCTGCCCTCTATGACTTTGGACAATTTATTATGCTTTTTGCACCTCCTCATCTGACGTGGAAATTATGTCAGTTCCCACTTCATAGGATATTATAAGGACAAACTGAGTAAATTTACATCAAATGTCTGCAGTGAGTTCTTAATAAATATTAGCTCCAATCAGCTGTGGACAGATGTACACTGAGGGACAAATTCGCCAGTGCAGCGGCCCAGCCTTGCCATTTACCCCTGCCAACAGAGAACAATGCAGAAACACTTTTAAGTGACCAAATGCCATGCGAGTACTCCAGGAGAGGGAGGGCGACCTGTTCCAGCGCCTGAGATTTTTCGCAGTCACTGTGTGTTGATGATTTTGAACACTAATTTTGTGGACAATTGACAGTAAACTTTAATGTCCACTCTAATGCTTTTCCAAAAAGAAGCAGCTAGCTATCCATCCTAAATTGCTCTCCAAAGAAACCTTTTGGAGGTCAAAAAAGAACAAAAAAAATCAGGTTTCTTATATCAAAAAATGTGCCGCGATAGTTTTCTCTCCAACAGGAATAATTATTATTGATTTACAGTGTAATAGCAGCAAACAGCTTTGGTGATTGGTTAAATGTCTTCACTTCACTGGGGCCATTAATCAATCCCAGCAGCTATTTATTGCTTAGCAGACTACCATGCAATAAAGACGAGCCTGAAATCAACTCCCACAGTAGCTTTGACAGGCAGAAATTAATATTTAATGTTGCATTACAAGCGGAGTTGAGATCGGGTCTCCTTTGCTGTGCAGCTGGTCACCTATAACCAGTGCAGCCAGCCCTCTCCTGCAGAGGTTCCTGACATACATGGTTTCAGCTATTGTGGACAGTCTGATTTGGCACTGATTTGGGTGTCCTGTATTCCCTGAAGCTGATGCCCACCAAAGCATCAGCATAGAAACATTGTATATCTAAGTTGTCTGAATGGTGATCGTAATTTCTGCTATCACTGGAAACTCCATAAATTAGATTAATTTTGGGGGGTGGGGTGGGAAGTTATCCTGCTATATCCATATCTGATCATAGGCCAATCTAGTGGTAACAACCAAGAACAAAGTCCTTTATTATGGTTTGAGTGCCTCTTTCTTATTTGGCTTCATTTTGCCTCTATGATTCAAGATTTTAATAGTATTTATTATGTAGGGCAAGCAAATGGTGTGGATGAAATGGAGGAAGCTCAGCAAAAATGTGATGGAAAAGAGAATAGGCCATTTCCCTTATCTCCCTTCTTTAAGTCCTTCCCCCTCCACCCCCTTCAGCCTGTGAACAAATTCATACAGTTGATATGGTTAGTTTATTCCAGTGTGTGCTATTTCTAATCATACAAATAATGGTCAAGAGTAGTTGAATACATATGTGTCAGGCATTGTTATTCTCCTGATAATCATTTTATTATGTCAATGAGATTATTAGTCACATTTTACAGATGGAGAAACTGAAGTTCAGAGATGTTTGGTAACTTACTAAAGATCACACAGTGAGCCAGGATTTGTTCAGAATTGAGTTTAATTGAGCCTGGGTTGTGAACTTCTGGACTCTCAAAGGGTATATCAAAGGATAGATGACCTAAATGCTTTCTGTGAAATGATCTGCAGGTCTCATGTACCTCTTCACATTAGTTAAACAGGTCAGAGTATTTATTATCTTAGAATGTCAGAGCTTATCTGCATACCTCAGTTCAAATGTCAGTTGTCAAATCCTCAACATAAGATGATGATGAGTGGAACAGTCTCTTTGAGCATCAGTGGAAATATTTGCACTATTCATAGTGAATACTGAGGTATGAAATTACAGTATTTATTCACTTACAGTAATCCCTCTGAAACATCACATCCAACAAGAAGTTAAAGATTTAAAAATTACTGATGAAATGTAAGGAGGATACTCCATGTATCCTCCTCCTTTCAGATTTTATTTGATGGTAACTACGTGGTACTTTGCATGGTGAGTCAGAATTGAGCCATTTAAATGCAATTTAATTGTAGATGAGTCTTCAGAATAGGTCCCTATACTGTATCCCTTGTCATATGATCAAGCTATTAAGATTCTGTGGAAGTATCAATATAGGAGAAAATGTTGAATATCAGTTTCAACCTAAACATAAATAACTGATGGAAAAATTCTAAGTTTTGGGAGTGGCCTTTGAACATTTTCTACTTGGTCTACCCATGGTTGGCAAAATGCAGCTCAACAGCCACCACGGCCTGGGCGAGTCTATTTTGAAGAAGTGGCGTTAGAAGAAGTTTAAATTTAAAAAAATTTGGCTCTCAAAAGAAATTTCAATCGTTGTACTGTTGATATTTGGCTCTGTTGACTAATGAGTTTGCTGACACTGGCTCTATATCATATGTTCCTACAGAAATAAAGACATAAATAGAGCCAAATGCAATTGTTTTAGGATTGTTATCCACCTATTCCTATAATAGGTACCAAGGACAGGAAAGCTATCCGTCTTTCCTGCATGCTGGGCCAAAAATATTCAGTGTTCTCCAGTATTCATGTTCACAGAATGTCTTCTCTTTGTGTTCTGAAGATGCCTGCCTCCTTGTTTTATCAATTAGGCTGTCAGTCTCTCCTTTTTTCTTTATTTTTCACATGGACCTGCATCAACCTTTCTTCAGCTACAGGTCATAACATATAAACTGCACACCCTGATGCACCAATACATCCAGTATTAGGTTGCTCTGGCTGAACTGATTCTCTTCTTTGATAAATCTGAAGATTTGTGACACCAATGCTCTTACTTTACTGAGAGGCAGGAAGCAATCTTGGTGATTCCTACCAGGCTGCTGTGAGGATAGGGAAGCTTCAATAACTTAAAGTGATTTCCCCCTCTTCTTGTTTCAGGTTCAATGGATCCAAATGACTTCCTGAGGGAGGCTCAGATAATGAAGAACCTAAGACATCCAAAGCTTATCCAGCTTTATGCTGTTTGCACTTTAGAAGATCCAATTTATATTATTACAGAGTTGATGAGACATGGAAGTCTGCTAGAATATCTCCAAAGTAAGCTAAAGACTTAATAAAAGGAAAAAAAGAGCGTGATTTAGTTTAGCAAGTCTTATAAATGTCAATTTAGCAAGCTTTCTATAACCCAAAGGATATTTACTATGTGTATATTGGTGAGAATGAATGTCTTCACATTGAATTGCTCAACTATTCTTTAATATGATATATACTGTGTACTCAAAGGAAGGAAAATATTTATGTAGTGGAAGAACAAAGTGTTCACAGTAGACACATCGAAATACTTAAATGTAATGTGGAAAATTGAAGAATAGATGTTTTGCATGATGCTTTGTTTCCTATAATAACTAATTGAACATTATCAGTCACGGACCAAGATTTTCTATGGCTCAGAATTAAGGGATATAAAATATTTTCAGAGAAAGAGAAGGAGAAGTAACCTTATTTTTTTCTTTGCCAGTGTTTGACTAAGTTGTAGTTGTTGGTGTTTAAAATACTTTCATTGTTAGGCAATATTATAATTTTTGTACTAAAAAGCAAAAATATGCTATTGCTTTATTTTTATATCTGCTTCCTATAGTCAGAGAAGACTTAGGGTGTTGTAAAACTTGGATGTTTATTAATGAAAAATTTCATAAGCAACAATATAGTAAGCCTTAAAATGAGATGTGCAAAGTAGTTGAGATCAAGAACTGAGAGAATACAGTTGACTCTTGAACAATGTGTGGTTATGTGCTAACCCCCCACACAATTAAAAAATCTGTGTGTAACTTTTGACCCCCTCAAAGTTAACAATTACAGTTGTCCCTTAGTAGCCATAGGAGCTTGGTTTTAAGACCCCATGCAAACATCAGAATTCATGGAATCTGAAGTCCCCCACATAAAATGGCATAGATCAATGCATCCAGTTGATCCTCTGCATCTATACAGCTAGATTACGTTGGGGCTATTCTGAACCTAATACAGATAAAAAACAGTACAGGTATTTACTGAGAAAAAACACACCAACAAAAACCCTGTGCAGTTCAAACCCATGTTGTTCAAGGGTCAACTATAATTCATACCTAAAAAAGAGATTTTTTCTATGCTTTTTGAAATGTCTTAGTGGGATTGATATAATGTATAAAGAGGCAAAGGGAGATGAAAATAATATAATGATGATATCAGAAAGATACAAGTATTCTCTTCTTTCAGGGTAATTTGTGAAGCTGGTAATATTAAATTGCAAAACTAGATTAGAAGGACTAAGAACATAAGGCCTATTAAATGCTATTACAAGCAAAAACATCCTAGCTCCCTTGCATAAATATATAAAGTTTAACAGCATCAGAATATGTTGTGCACTATAGAAAGACTAATTTTAACCAATGAACCTTTGTCCTTATTCCCAAACGTACAGGAGCCATTTTGGTTCATTGTTAACAAAAATGCTTTGTCAACATCACTTATAACATTCATAGTGTTAAATCTAACAGAATGTGTCCTCTCCATTTGGTCTAATCTAATCAATTCTATTGTTCTGCTTTCCAAATCTGTCCAGAATATTACTACTTCTCAATACTCCACTCTGGTCCAAGCCGGCATCAGCTCTCTCCTGGGTTCTGCAGTAGCTTCCTAACTGGACTCCCTCTTTTGGTTTTTGAAACCTTCATTCTCTTCTCAATATAATGGCTGGAGAAATCCTGTTAAAATGTAAATCAGAACATACTCCTCATCAGCTCAAAATTTTCAGTGACTCCTATTGGTTCTACTCTCTAACCCATAAAGTACTGAGTGACCTGGTTCTTCATTACCGCTCTGCCCACATCTCCCACAACTTGCCCTTTGTTCACTCTGTGTCATCTTCACTGCCTTTCTCTGCCAATCTTCCAATCTTCCAGATGTGCTTTCTTTCAGGAGCGTCTCACTCGCTGTACTTTTAGATCTGAAATTGTTTCCCATTACCTATCCTCACAGTCCACTTCCTTACTTCCTGAAAGATCTTCCTGAAAGATCTTCAGACATCCCCATTACGGTGAGTCCTTCACTGATCACCCTGTAAATTCTAAAATTTAATCTCCCTCTATTGACTCCTTTTATTCCTCTTTCCCACTTTTTTTTTCCTTTCTTTTAGCTGTTAACTATACTGCATGGCATTTATGTAGCTTATTTTTAGTATCTTCTAAAGTACAACTTCATGGGAGCAGAGACTTTGTTTTAGTGCTAAAACAGTGTCTGCATATAAATGGTGTGCACTAATTATCTACAGACTGCCTGAATGGATAAATTAATGGGTAGATTATGTTGCTGCTATTCTGAACCTAATAAGATTGACGTAGGGTCAAGCCTGTTTTGAGGCTTTTAGTATCAGCTTGAAAAGACCCACTTATTACCCTGCAGACTCCCTTGGCATTGAGAATTTCTGTGGCTTGTTAATGTGTTTTACTTGGGGCTAAGCATGAGCCCTGTCATCCTCTGGTTTGGGACATGAGGTCAAGTTTACCATGGCTGCCATTCACCAGGGTAATGAACAGCAAAGAAGAGTAGTGAAGATATGCGTATTATAGAAATCCCTTCCCAATCAAGAGGACTTAAATTCAACAAATGATCTTATAATGAAATTTCTATGCTTAAATAGCCTATAATGATAAATATTAAGATGGGAGACTCTTGAGCAAAGAACATAATTGAAAATATTTTCCTGCTACAGATGTAAATTGTCACACGTCTGTGAACCTTTATATCAGTTTTGACATCTGGCCATTTTATTTGAAGTGTGTTCTGAGGTTGAGTTAGGCAGTTCCTAGGACACTACACGTTTTCAGGGTAGGAAATTTGTTATTACTCAATTTTCTTCTCTATTGTGCCTGTCAGTGAAAACCTTTTTATGTCCACTGTAATAGGATTAGATGTTGTATTTGATAGCTGAAATAACATATACATTTTTCTGTAGAACCGTCTTTATAATCCCTAAGCTTGGCTGAATATTTTTTGCAATAAATTTCTCCAAAATGGGAGAGGCTTGTCAAAAGACTTCAGCATTGAGGATAATTGATGCAGGTATTTCTTTCTGAAGTTTTGAAGAGGATAAATATCTGCATTATTTCCTAGTTTGGTTTGGCTTGTTTTCTTTCCAATAAATACTTATAGATCTGACATATGTTAGGATATTTTCTTTAAAAAAAATAAATAAAAATCTTAGCACGTTGCTCATTTCATTGACAGTTCACTTAAGTATACTGAAGGGGTGTTTTCACTGAGATATCCTTTAACTGAATACAACTCTATAGCTTGTTGCCATTTGTGTGAATGCAAGTTTCTCTGGAGTCCCTGACTTTAGGGTACTCAGGAGGGATGTCATCATGTCCTCAACTCCCATCCAGCCCTCAACCCCTTACACTCCACCTTCAGTGAAACAGTTTTTCCTGCCAAAAAGGCACCAGTGTCTCCCCTAGTTACTGTATTAGCAAAGGAAGTTTAGTCCCTATCTTGCTGGACTTATTTGTAGAATTTGACAATGGTGGTGACTCTTTTTCACACCCTAAATGTTGCTGTTTCTCATGTTGCTTTCTAGCAATTTGATCCACTTTTAATGTTTAACTCCCACTCATAAACTGTGACTGTTAAATTGTTATCTCCAGCTCTCCCCAGAACTCTAAACTGATATGCTTGTTTTCTTTTAGGCATTTCAATCTGGATAATTCACATGCACTTCTAGCTTAACAAATGGTAAACTCTCTAATTCTGATTAGGCAGTAGCAATGATAATGAGAATAGGTGGGGTTTACTGAATTCTTTCTAGATGCCAGGCATGGTTTTAAGTGCTTTATATGTATTAACTCAATGAGGCATAGGAGCGTGACACAGTTTACTCCAAATTCCGGCACTCTGGCTTCACACCAGTCTTTTGAACCCCTGCACTATAGTTGCCTTTCAAGTCAGAAGTTGTGCCTAGACCCTGGACCATGAATCCCACACATTTTTCACAATATTTGGCTTATTCAGTCAGGGATAATGATGGTTTAGATTTACATGACAGTTTGTAAATTATTCAGAAAGCTGGACACATCTACTAAGAGTGTGGCAGCTAAATACTATCTAGGGATGGCTGGTCGGTCCCTTTTCACAAACTCATCACAAAATAACACTAACCTCTCTATTAGTGATCAAACAGACCTTACTACTATTTAGTGGTACAGATCTTGAGTAGTAGGAGAAACTAGGTCTATTAAAGCGATACCTAATGACATGCTAAAAAAGGGTAATTAAAAATGTGTCAAACGGAATGGAGTGCAGGTGTAATGTACACATTTTATAACTCCTGGCAGACCCTTCCTTTCTGTTAGTGAGCTAGTTATTGAGTACGGTGTGACAGAAGAATGAGAGCTTTTCATCAGCCTAGCCATTCAAATTAGCATCGTTTTACAGGTTCAAAGACTAAAACAAACCATGCAATGTTTGAGAGACATCCTGAGGTGACTGAGTAACAATTTCCATGAAGAGATGAGACAGTGATGTGAGGTATGGAAAATGGCAAATCCTGGACTCTTTCAGTTATTTATAGCTGATTGGATCATGTGACACTATTGTTTCCTTCTCTGTGTAATACTCATTCAGGGAAGAGCAGACTGCAGCCTTGGATTGTATTTTGATTCTGACAATTATTGCCTTATTAACCCATTACAGGAAATAAAAACTTTTATGTGGTTATATATATATTTTCTCAACAGATCAGTGCTATGGTACTTAATCCCATGGAGACCTCATTTCATCAAGATTCTCAGAATTCACTTCAATAGTTTGTTTCCCAAAGTAAATCTTTTCTCTTATTGCCTAGATGATTTTGGATCAAAAATCAATCTGACTCAACAAGTCGACATGGCAGCACAAGTTGCCTCTGGAATGGCCTATCTGGAGTCCCAGAACTACATCCATAGAGACCTGGCTGCTAGAAATGTCCTTGTGGGTGAACATAATATCTACAAAGTGGCAGATTTTGGACTTGCAAGAGTGTTTAAGGTGAATTTGCTTTTGTTTTAATTAGTTTTTTTTTTCTTGTAATGGGTCAAACTCCTAACAGACCATTAGACTAATAGATATACTGTTATTCTTTTTTTTTTAAAAAAATTCTCGCCTGAGGAGTGAGGATATTTTTTCCATTGATTTTTAGAGAGAGTGGAAGGGAGGTGGTGGTGGTGGTGGTGGTGGTGGTGGTGGTGGTGAGAGAGAGAGAGAGAGAGAGAGAGAGAGAGAGAGAGAGAGAGAGAGAGAGAGAGAGAGAGAGAGAGAGAGAGAGAGAGAGAGAGAGAGAGAGATTGGTTCCTGCTTATGCTGAACGTGGGTCAGGGATTGAACCTATAACCGAGGACTGGAACTTGACCCTTTGGTCTGTGGGCCGATGCTCTAATCGGCCAGGGATGTTATTCTTTAAGACAATGTTTCTCCAAGTTTCTCTGTGGTCCATAGAACAGTTTAATAGCCTGGGGCCTTACAGACAAACTACTTCCTGTTTCCAATTCTTCACCAAGGAGAAAGAAATAAAGGAAATATGATTAACCAGATGGGAGAGGATATAATTAAGTTTGTAGTTGAATTAATGATCTATTTTTCAGTACCAGTAGCCTTTGTTTGTCTGCCTTTATTTCCCTTATCAAGAGCAGCACACTTGGTACAGTTACCTGAGCCACTTTTGCTCACTTTTTGCCAGAGTAATATTCATGCTGCCAGCAATCATGGGCTTTTTAATTCCTGGTCCAAAAGACATTGATCCAGTGGTTGGCAAACTGTGGTTTGCCACTCTGTTGACTAATGAGTTTGCCGACCACTGATATAGACTATATACTATTGTATCAGGTGCTTTTCGTCTTCTTTTTTTTAAATAATGTTTTTTATTGATTTCAGACAGGAAGGGAGAGGGAGAGAAAGGTAGAAACATCAGTGATGAGAGAGAATCATTGATCAGCTGCATGCCCCCCACTGGGGATGGAGTCCGCAATCCCAGCACGTGCCTCAACTGGGAATTGAACCATGATCTACTGGTTCATAGGTCGATGCTCAACTATTGAACTATGCCAGCCAGGCTAGGTGTTTTTCTCTCAATTTAACTTTTGATTTCTACATTGTACCCTAAAATTATGGGTGTAGGTCATGAAACATTATAAATAAATTATTCTCTTTTGATCTTCATGAATTCATCAATTCTTTTTGCAAATTAATTGGAACCCCAGTGAGTTGATATATTAATTTAATTCATTTGGATTCTACTTTTCAGTGTTAGAATGTGGTTACATGGTAATTATAGAAGTCAATTGCTCTTTAATGCCAGCAGTAAATAATAAACAGACGGCCTCTGCTTTAAATTTTTAAAAAGAATTTGCTAAAGACAAGATGTAAAGCCAGTATTATCACACACAAATTCTCTCATATGCAGTAGAATGCTTTCAGTACTATTTTTAGCACACAGTAGGCTTTCAAATAATATTTTATTAATAACTTCTCACAGATTTATTTTTTTAGACTTGTATCTCAGCTTTGGAATTTGCTACCTTGCTCATTTTGAATCTTTAACCTCTACATTTTAATGTGTAGCAGGTCATAGATGAATGAGGGTGGCGAAAAATATATATACATCACTTTAACTTAGTTTGGTTTCTCAATGCGTTAACAGGTAGGTAATGAAGACATTTATGAAGCTAAACATGAAATAAAGCTGCCAGTGAAGTGGACTGCACCTGAAGCCATTCGTTCTAATAAGTTCAGCATTAAGTCCGATGTATGGTCATTTGGAATCCTTCTTTTTGAAATCATTACTTATGGCCAAGTCCCTTATAGTGGTGAGTAATTAATTCTGAAGCAGGCCTTTCTGATGCAGGTCACTTACTTAGTTGCGACTTTAACAGCTTCACCCAGTCTTAGAGGGCAGAGTGGTGAGGATGACCATGTCTTTGAAAAGAGGTAAAAACCGATGATGATTTGCATTTATGAGATAGTTTATTGCCTCGTTCTTTGCTCTTGAATTGCAGTCTTAATAGACATTACTTACCATAGGAATTAGTTTAACCTCTGCAGCCAGGGAGGGGGTGGTAGACCTCATCTCTTCACCACCAAGGAAATCAATTTGCTTTGTAATTTAGACAGTATAAGTGTCCATGGATTTAATAATCTTACCTTTAACTTGTTTTTTATTTTTTATTTTATTCTATATTTTTTTAGGAATGACAGGTGCTCAGGTAATCCAGATGTTGATTCAAGGCTATCGACTCCCTCAACCATCTAACTGTCCACTGCCATTCTACAACATCATGTTGGAGTGCTGGAATGCAGAGCCTAGGGATCGGCCAACATTTGAGGAACTGTATTGGAAACTTGAGGATTTTTCTGACTCTGAATATTCAGATGCAAATAGCATTGTAAGATGAATAGTAAAGAAGAGAATCAAATGAAGTAAAAATGAAGTTCAATAATCAGTCCAGAAATACAACCTTATTAACCAGCTGCAAAAATGAGTTTAACTTGACATACTCAAGTGAAAAGGTCAATTTGGCCATGTATTATAAAAAAATTACTTTTACATTTTATTGACTGGACAACACTACAGGACAGTCTAAGATGGCCTATCATTTTCTCACTGCCTAGAAAAAGTCAAACACACTAAACAAAGTTATTCTTCTTTTTAAAAAATACTTACATCTCTGTTGTTTGAAATGTCTATCAACAGGATCAACAAATGATAATCAATTATTTACTCAGTGACTGTGGTAGCATTTTCCTATTTACTGATTAAAGTGGTTATTCATTATTCGTCAGATTGCTGAATCCCATCAGACTGTTATTATGAAGGAATTTGATTGCTTTGCTGCACAGCAGGACCTGTGCTTTAAGATTTCCCCCCCCTCTTTTTAAATATCCTGCAACTACAATGATGGGAAAGCCATGTTAAATGACTTGATTGTACTTGGAGTAATTGCCCACATTTTTTCCCTGTGCATAAAAAATGAAGCAGCTGTTGAGAAAAAGAATTAAAATTTCTCTCATTTTGTAGAAGGAAATGATGGAATTTTCTATACCTCAATATGTGTCTTCTGAGAATCATCTACATTAGTTTTAATCTCTTAATGTTAAGAATCAGATTGCAAAGCTGATGAGTTATTATCTGTGGAAATATGCAAGAAACATCTAATAGCCTGAATATCTAAGAAGTAGGTATCAAAATAGTTTAGGAAAACAAGAGAAGAGTGGTAGGATTGTCATAACCTATAATTTCTGAAGAATTAAAAAACAAACAAACAAACAAAAAACAAACAAAAACCTTACATTTGGCCTATAGACCAGAGTTTAAAATTGACTACAAAACAGGTCAAGCTCTGTTTCAGATCTTGATGCTAGGAATAGTGTTAGACCTTGGTTATGGAACTATATTTTTTGCCTGGTAAGACAAGGTTTTTTTGTTTTTGTTTTTGTTTTTTAATCATTGTATGTTTGCATTAACTTTGGTAAGAATATTACTATCTTCTTAAACAATGAGTGTATCAAATTTTGTACCTCATTATGTGGTTTGGGACAGTTCTCAAAGGTAGTTGCAAAAATCAAATGCATATTCAAAGATTTTCTGATGTAAAGATATATGAACAAAACAAGCCAGGAGAAAACAGAAGTGTATTCTGTCACCTTTTTTTAAAGGGGAAGCACAACATGTCAACCAGTTACAGAAATCCCAATTCAAAGTGGATTAAACAATCAGTAAACTTGGTAAATTTTCTAACTGGAACACAGGAGGCAGGGATGACTCCAGGCAGAATGCCATTAGCTGCAGTTCAATGATCTTAACTAAAATCCAAGTCCCTTTCCACTCTTCCCTCTGCCTCCAACATTGTCTGGATTCTCAAGGTCACTGGAGGCTGCCAGTAGCAGCTGAAGCTCCCTGTGCTCTTCTCATTTAGTAAGAGAAAATGGGGAGCTACTCTCTCTGCATTTTCATCTTACATAAGAAACATTCTTTTTCTGTCCAGACAAATTGGGGTCATATGCCCAGCGCTGAACCAATAATAGGCTTAATGTGAATGTTAAGGACCAGTTGGCTTTGTATATGTTTTTTAACTGAAGTTGGAAATGTGGTCATTTTCCTGGAGACAAGTTGGGAGATTAGCTTTTTTGAATAAAATTAGATAGTATTAGATGCTGGATATCATTAATTAAAAAAAAAATTCCCTGAGAATTTTATATAGCTGTTCTATATACATATAGTAAGTAGGTATGTGTACATTCACTCAAATTTTTCTGAAACTAAAGTGGGTCATGTGGAGCTAACAATTATTGATCCCCTTTATGCTCTTATGAACAGAAAATATTTGTAAAGTAAGGTAACCACGGAATTTTTAATCAGTTGACTATGTATAAGACAAGATCAGTTATTCAAAGTCATCCTGTCAAGTTGTGAAAAATCAAATACTATATAACTTATCTTTTTGTAGCAGCTAATAATAAGAATACTTTTTTTTTTTTTTTAGTAACATCTGATTTTTTAAATGTATAAAGATGATCCTTTCTTGTTTTAATACCACCTGAAACCCATTTAACTTTCTATGTTTAATTCTTGGAGATGTTTATGTTCACGCCTCTGTCCAAGCGATCTATTATTCTTGTTTTTACCTGATTGATCGTGGAGAAAAATAGTGGATTCCATTATGAGAAGCAGTAATAGATTCTTTTAAAAGATTTTTTTAAAAACTGACATAAATTTCTTTTTCTGTGTAGAATAAAAGGACCAGGAAAAGATAAGTTGAATTTTCCTACAATGAAGCCAGCTCTTGTTAAATTTACCACCCATAAATTGTAGCAAAGCACTTTCTATGTAATGTTTTATTTATGTGATTCAGTTACTTGGAGGTGGTGGTGAGGGATGTGAGTACATAATTTCAACATGGTATTTCAAATATCTTTTGACAAAAACCTAAGAATTTTTGTAATAGGAAAAATTCCAAACTCCATTAAGCCTCTTTTAAGAAGTTTAGAAAGGAAATAGATTTATCTTTCCTAAGGTCAAAAGAGGCAGAGAGTGGACTCCTAATAGTTGTGGAACCTAAATATTGTGTCATTAAAAAACAAAGGTAAAGTCAAAGTGACCAGCAATCTCCAAACTGGGTTGAAGAATGAGGATACTTGAAGGACACCAAAGAACACACCATGGAGGAAATATCGGGCTTGGCCCATTCACAACGTCTACATACAACATGTGTCTGTCTGCATGGTGATCGCATGGTCTGACTGAGCCATAAGGAATCCATACTCTTTTGATTCTCTGATGGCCCAAAGGGAACCTTCGCCATTGGAAAGATGCCATGCTATCACCCAGCTGGAGCTTCTTGGAAGAAGCAGGGCCCAGATGGTGATCCATGGCTTTGCCAAGCATATGCTCTACCTGTAGTAATGTTTTCCTATGGTCTAGTTGAACATATGGTTTCTAGACCTGACAGCCTGGTAGTAACTTTCAGGATTTTTTGAAAAGGTATATTATGTGAACCAGAGTGGTGGTCATTTGAACACTTACTTAAATTGTGTCATTGTATTCATCCATTGAGGAAGGCTACTTTTAAAAAAGAGTAGATGAGGTTTGTATACATGGGTATTGGAATTGCCTGTGGGCTCATCTGAAAATGTTTAGTTCTTATATTTCCCAGCATCATTACATAGAAGTTTTGGTCTAAAATCTTCAACATTATTAAAAAAATTCAGTGTCACAGGAAAATAAAGAAAGCTGGGAAGTTTGGCGGAGAATACTTACACATCTTTTGAATCCATGACCCCCAAAATATTTTAATTTTCATAGTCATTCTTTCACTGCCTATATTGCTCCATTATACTCCTTTAGATTTTTCCTTTTTCTTTTATAGTAAGGGAATTATAGCAAATGTTTTAAAGTATTTAATACATTAAGAAATATTAAGAAATAAAATGGAGAATAAAAAAGGGATGCAAACTCTAAACTTCAGAATCTTTAACCAGCTTAACTTTAATCTGTACTCAGATGGTACTATTTACATAGGACTTCTAAGATTAACTCATAAGGAACAAGACATCCAATTATTTCCATTTACTCTTCTTGCCTGGGTTTATCCATTTGTCATCTAAAGAAACAGACTTCATGTAATGTCTTTTTCATCCTGATGGAAAATAATCCACTCTTTCAGAAAAGGATAGCAAACATCAAACATGCCTTAAGAATCTCATATATGTATTGTGCAGGGGTCTCAAGTCATATAACATAATAACCACAAAATCATAGGGAAAATTGTTAAAAAGCAACTAAAATTGATTGGTTTGGGAGAAGTTAAACATTTTCTAGTAATAACTTCCTGAAATTTAAAATCGGGGGCTTTGATTGTATTATTTGTGAAACAAAGTAGCTTATTAACCAAATTACTTTTAAAGTTTATGATCTACATGTTTTTCAGAGTAAAATATATTATGTCTTTTTAAAAATCTGTTTTAAAATCTTTCTTAAATATACATTTAGTTATAAATTCAGAAAGTGAGAAACAAAGCCAATTAGCTAGATGAGTAGACTTTGAAGTTACACAGAAAGATTTCTGTCTCTAAAGTATGTATTTCTATACTGCACCCTTTAATATTTATTGTATTATTGTATGCAACAATTGTATAATTACAAGTGAAAACATATTACATATGATTAATTATATGTAGCAAAAAAGAATTTAAAAACCCTCTTTTAATTGTGCCACTTGTTATAATCCTATTACCATGGCTCAAATGCAACTATTTAATTTTCAAAATGTTTTCTATTTCTGGGTTCTTTAAAATATTCAGAAAAGGACTTTTTATGAAAATATATTTTACCCTAAGAGTTCTATCTTTATTCACATGAAATTTGTTCATTATGCCAGTTATCTCAGACTGCTCTCAGATTCTCCAAACCATCTAGAAGTCCTCCCATTTTGTCTCCTCACATCTCAGAATAGGGCTCTACCAACATCTAATGCATCCCATTGGCTCTGTTCTTCTCCTGTCTTAAAATGATTAGTCTTCCAGGGTGATACCTTGGGTGGGATAAATTGCACGGCTGATGACTGTACATTAAAGCTTTGTTTTTAAAACACAAGAATTTGTTGTTTGTCTATTTTTTATTGTAGTTATTACCCTTTAGGTAATAATTGCCTCATGGTCTGGTAACCTGATGCGGGGAAACCAAACCATAACAAAATTTCTGGGGTGGGGGGAGAGAAATCAATGAATATCTTAAAATATCTAGTCACACATGGAAAGTAAACACTACACAAATAATTACGTAACTGTGTTTGTGTTGAGTGGTACTAATATAAAGGAGAAATATGGGCAGCTATGGAGTGCTATATGAGTACCCATAACCAGGCGCAGGGAGTTGAGAGAAATGAGGAAAGAGATGTTTAACTGGTTTGAGGAAGAGAGTGTTCACCAGCTCCTGGGAGAAGATAGGCACAGCAAAGACAAAGATTCTGCATAGACAAGAGCATGGCGCCACTGAAGAAGGAAAAGAAAATGTGTTCCTGGAGTGTAATGAGTGAGGAGGAAAGTACAAGTTAAGGCTGGCCAGGCAGCCCTATCTCAATCATGGGGATTGTGTTGTCTGGGTTAGTAATATTCTAAATCCTAATGGGCAGACATAGAAAGCATTTAAATTGGTAGCATGACCTAATTTGAATTTTTGAAATATTATTTTCACTAACGTATGGAGAATGGATATGAGGAGACAATTTAGAAGGTTCTATTATCAGGGAGAGAGATGATGGTCAGGTGAGTGGAGGGCAGAAGATAGAAAAACAGTAAACATGTGGGGGACTGTGGCGGTGGAACAAGCAGCACCTGATAACTGTTTGGCTCTGTGGATATGGAATAGTTAGGTATCAAGGACGACTTCACATGTCCTCTAGGAGCAACAACATATGGAAGGACAAAAAAAGGTAAGGGGGATGGCTATCCTAGGAGCTAGTTAGCTGGCTAGTTATTATGAAACATCCAACTGGAGATGTTAATTAAGGAGTTGTATATTTGTACCTGGGCTCAGAAATGAAGTACGTAGCCAACCGTAAGGTAAGGAGGAGTTTGGGTAAGAAAACCACGTAAGGAAAGGAGACCACTGAGGGAGAGAGTGGAGAATGAGAAACATTAGCCTCTGAAGACATTAAAAGTTGGAGAAGACGAAGCCAGAGAAGTGGGTGGGAAAACAAGAGAGCTAAAATTTTCCACTAGCTTTTTGGCAACACGGCAGACCTTTGGACGTGCCCTTTCACTGGAGAAATGGGATCAAAAGGAAAACTAAGGTGGACTGAGGCACACGCTGAAGGTGAGTGGGTGCAGCATCTATGGCCCTGGTGGCATTTCCCACATGTGCTTGTGAATATAAGAGGAGACAAGAAGCAACTAATAGTGAATGTGGGATTCTGAGCGGAGTGTGTGTGTTCCTAAAAATCAGAGAGATTAGATCTTGTTTGAAAGCTGTTAGTATCGTTGTTGGAAGTTACTTCAGCAGGAGCAGAGAACATAGTGTAGGGATATTTTGCGACTCACTGAAAGAATGACTGCTGTGTTGCTTATGGAGTGTGTATGGATTTTATAATATGGATATTTAGTTGTTAAATGAAATATCACTGTTTTAGGGGGATTAAAGCCAGGAATGTAGCAAAAACTTATTTTGAACTAATACATCTCTTATTGCAAAAGTAAAACCATTTACTTTGTTAATGGTTTACTGTCTTACCTGTTTTCCCAAGGTTGATCTTGCTTGCTACTCTTCTGTGTGCAGATTGGTAGCTTTTCTTTAGAAATGTGTTGCCTGGCAGGTGTGGCTCAGTTGATTGAGCAGCGGCCCAGGCATTGATCTCCAGGGGCATGCAGGAGGCAGCCAATCAGTGTTTCTCTCTCTTCCCTCTGTTGCTAAAAAATCAATAAAAACATATTTTCTTAAAAAATGAAGTCTTATCTGAATTATAGAAACAGGAATAGAAAGAAGAAATGCAAGTGATTCTGAGTAAAATATCAATTCATTATCCTTGAATATGGATGTCAGGTCTAATTGTTTAAAATGAAACAATATGGCTCATTGCAGATGAATGATGAAACTCATTTAAGAGCATGCTAAAATAGTGCCAAGGAGGTGATAAGAAGCTGAAGTTTTAATATTTCAGGAGGAATACATTTAACCAACATGAAGAATATAATTATGAGAAAAAAATAAAAGGGGTGGAAGGAAAATAAAACAAAAAAAAGGCAAGTCTATTTTAAGAAAATGTAACTTCAAAGTCTTAGGAGAAATGTTTCTAGGAGATAAAGAAATCTGGTTAATCAATTTATGCATAATGCAGAATCATTCTTATTTGATTTTAAAATATCCTTAGTTCAAACCTTAAGTTGTAAGATCTGAGTCAGATAGAAGTTATTTGGCAATAAAATCTTTCTTGGGCATTATCTTCATCAATCTATCTTCATAGAAGGACAGACTTTTTAGAACTGCTAGGAATCTTGAATGGAGATCATATAGCCAGTCTCTCAGAAATTTCTCCCTTTGTATTGAAACAAAACTCAGAAGCAAAAATGATAAAAAGCAAGAGATATTTAGTCATTTGAGAGATTTTTTTTTCTCTTTATTGTTTAAGGTATTAAATATGTGTCCTTATCCCTCCATTACCCTCCCCTTCCCCATTGCCTCCTCTCCCCTCATGCCATCACCACCCTGGTGTCTGTCTCCATTGGTTAGGCTTATATGCATGCATATAAGTCCTTTAGTTGATCTCTCCCCTTTACCCCCACCCTCCCCTATCTTCTCTCTGAGGTTTGAGCATCTGATCAATGCTTTTCTGTCTCTGTTTTTGTTCATCAGTTTATATTGTTCATTTTAGTCCAAAATTGAGTGAAATCATGTGAAATTTTCTTTCTCTGACTGGCTTATTTCACTTAGCATAATGCTCTCCAGTTCCATCCATGCTGTTGTAAATGGTAAGAATTTCTTCTTTTTTACAGCAGCGTAGTATTCCATTGTGTAGATGTACCATAGTTTTCTAATCCACTCATCTGCAGATGGGCACTCAGGCTATTTCCAAATCTTAGCTATGGTGAATTGTGCTGCTATGAACATAGGGGTGCATATATCCTTTCTGATTGGTGTTTCTAGTTTCCTGAGAGATTTTCTTTTCAAATAAACCTGCTTGGTAGACTCTCTTAACTCCTTGCAGAATTGTTTGCAAAACTTCAAGAAAAGGCTTGGCATAAACAAGATTGCCTCAAGTTTACTGTCTTTTCCTTGTATTTTAGAGAAACTTATGGAACTTAATTTAGAGGATGGTAAAGACAAAATTCAAGACTTGATTTTGTGGCTGCACATTGAAAATATTTAAAGCATGCAACATGTGCAATGCTGTGCAAATAGGAATGTCTGCAATGAAGACATTGATTGTAGATTACAATACAATACTCAAATTTTAAAGAAATACAAAATTGCATAGTTCACCTTTCACTGAATCCTAATTATCTATGTAATTTTGAGTGGTCCTTACCAAAGTACAGCTAAGGGGACATAGCTCTCATGAATGTCCCTTTTTTTGATATATGAATATATATGTATTTTTATATTGCACACTGAATATTTTCCCATATACCCAATTATATTTCAGAAGCACTGAAAAACTTTTTATTAAACTTATAGGCATTTAGATTGTTATTAATAGAAAAAGTAAAACATTTTCAATACTAACTCACAAAACTGACAACTAATAATAGTACATTTTTTCAATCATAGGATAGCTATTAGTATACCAATGAAAAGTTGTGCAATTTTTTCCCCACTGTGCTTTAGAATTTTTAGTTCAGTGAAACTGATATGTTGTTTTTGGCATTAATTCTACTTAATTTGGAACTTTAGAATAATTTTATTTTCTCTTAATAAGTTTTTAATGCATTTTCAGCATAAACTTTACATATATTAATATGTCAAATATTGATTTTCTGTTAACATTTTAAAGCTATCAAAATCACATGATACTTTTTGGTAGATCTGAAAACCAGTTGATCTGTACATTATTACCTGTTCAATATTATGATTTAAAGTTAATTTGTTGACTAAAGAATTGTATCTTTCAGGTTTATTCTATTATGATAATTACGTTTCTAATAGCATGAAGAAGACTTAGAAAGATTTATTTAATGATACAACTATATATATTTTTTTTCATTTTTGACACCACTTGGTTATATTCTGACCGTCACTTACATAGTGAGAAGGTTTTAATAAAAGAAAGCATTACTTGGTTAATACTTGGAAAAATATCAATGGAATGTTGACTTTACATCTTGTTGGTCTTATAGTTTTGGGAGTAAGATGAAAAAAATATATAGAATGTTAGAATCCTGGGATAGTTCTGACAGACTGCTGTGCTAAGAAAATTTTGCCTTTGGACCCCTTTAACAGAACACTTGATTTACTTACCAAGTAAGCATCAAGAGACTTGATTACAAATACTAAGTAGTGTCAGGAAAAGAGTGGATGTTCTCTGAGGGACTTAGTATTTTTCTTTATGCATCCTACAGGCATTGTCCTATTTTTCCTACTTCAAGGTCCCTATGTGTGGCAGAGGGTGGGAATGAGAGCACAGGAAAAATATAAAAAGAGAACTAGGAAGAAGAAAAATGTAGGTAAGCAGCAAGATGGTGAGCTAGTCTGAGAAAATGAGTTCTTTCCTCTTGAGACTACATGGTCATATTTATAGCCTCTATTTCAGTCTTAGCTAAGAGATTTACTGATAGATCTTTGCCAAGTTAAATCACTTAATTCTATAAGCCTTTATTTTGCTCTTGGTAAAATATTATTGTTAGTATTTATGAATTGCAATGAGGGTTTCATAAACATAAAGCCATGAATATTTCATGAAGATCTTGAGATATTTGGATCTAAGTACGTGTTAGCAAAGACAGCCTGCTCTCAAATAGCACTCAATGGGGTATGTGTGGAGAACTTAGTTCTGTACTGCTATCCCCTTGCCACATCATATATTTCTGAGCTGTCTCCCTTCACAAGTTAGTCTGGGTGTAGTTAAGGAAAGCAATCTAATTTAATTTTAAGTTGGCAATCAATCTCCTGCTATGAAGGTTGAGATATAAGGCAGTAGGGGAATGGTAAAAGAGGAACTTCTTTGAGCTTTCATTCAATTATCAGTTCAACACTTAATTAGCATCTGTTTTTTGTAGAGACCAGGTCAGAGCTTGGGAATAAGAAATTGAATAATGGAGGGGGCCCTGTGTGGTTACATGATAAGGCTTTGGATCTAGACTCACTGGATCTGAACTCTAGATTTGTGTTACTGGTTGTCAGCATTGAGCATATTAATCTCTTACTTGTTACCTGTTTTTTGTGTTTTTTTTTTCTGAAAAATAAGAGATTACAGACTTATTTTTAGAATCAAGTGAGAAAAACAATTTAAAAAATTTAAACAGTACCTGGCATATGGCTATATACATGCAATACATATTAACTCTGAGGATCCAGTCTTTGTCCTCTAAGAGAGTCAGACATCTATGGGGAATATTGAAAAGTAACTAATGACTTTAGCATGGTGTATGTAGCAAGTATTTTTACCCAGACATACATAGGCTCTTATGGCTCAGGAGACACACTGAAACCAGACAGTAGGAAGAGGCTGTCAACACCAGGTTTTGAAGAAAAATTGAATGCTAAACCAAGGACCCTCTATTCTAGCCTGAAAAATATGGCATACAACGTATTGGCTTCTAGTCTGAGTTTCAGGCTCAAGAGATCTATGTGCAAGAAGTTCTAATTAGGGTTTTCAACCCGTAACCCCTCTCTTAAGACATGAAAGAACTTAGTTTCACAATTTTAGCTTTTAACCTTTTTAGACTATCAAAGATTTAGTGTAGTTCATAGAAATCCCTTTAACTCATAAAAAAAAATTTAGAAGTTAGTTATATGTTTAATAGATTTTTTGTCTACCTTCATTAGCTATATTTCTCAAATTATTATACTTTCTGAATTTTGTTGCTCTTTTAAAATTTAATCTATTTCTTTAGAGAATCTTAGAATTTCTTGGCCCTCATAAAATATGTTTACTTGCCTCATTTTCTCCCTTCAAATCTGGCATATAATGTGGAAGAGGAAGTGCTGATTTAGGAGAGCCAGATGTAGGGTAGTAAATGCAGCAGAATGGGGCTTGGTAGAGAGGACTCAGTATGGGGAGGAGGCCTGTTTACTAACTCCATTATCTTGAGACTAATCACTCTATCATATAAAAT
The DNA here is from genome assembly GCF_964339955.1 of Pipistrellus hanaki. Classification (NCBI taxonomy): domain Eukaryota; kingdom Metazoa; phylum Chordata; class Mammalia; order Chiroptera; family Vespertilionidae; genus Pipistrellus; species Pipistrellus hanaki. The sequence goes on along the minus strand of NC_140509.1, from coordinate 59,139,848 downwards.
AGGAGTGTCACATGGAAGAGCAGATATGGAAGTGGTTGACACACAGAAAGTTCAGAAGGATGTAAGCTGAATCTAGTTCATGCTCACGAACAGAGTACCCTTGCAGTTTGTGGTGATTTCCTTGTCCCAGATAGAGCTATCCTCACATTGTGGATGACCAACGTTTAGCATAGTGTGGGCACATAGTAGGCCATCAATATATATTATATGCTTGAATAAATGAAAGGGTGAGACAAACCTTCACAACTAAAATTACAGCTTTTGGCTTCTCAGCAAATGGTGAGTTAAACATTTCTCAAAGGGAATACTGAAGACACTGTAATTTGCTTATACCCAGCTCAGCTGGTATAACTTTCTGTCTCCAGTTAAGACAGCATGTCAGTATCAGAGTAAACGTGAAGAATGTAGCCTAAAAAACAAATCAAAAGACAATCTCCATTAGTCATCTACAGACAACTCTATTTCTACAAAAAATATCAGATAGTGTTGAATCTTCCCTTGAAAGCCTTCTACAGGGAAGGACAGGTTAGAGTTCCTGACTCATCCTTTAGAATACCTGCTTCTGGGGGGTAAATAAAAACATGTGGATTAAATTCATTTTCCTTCAGGACTGCATATTTAGAGAAATCTTTATTTCCATTCCCTGCTCTTAATGTGAAATCGAAGAAGTTACCTGTGGTTGGAATCAATAGAGACAGAATTTAGTGTGAAGATGGATCATCTCACATAAGCTAGATGAAAAAAGAACTTTTGCTGTCTCAAATTTCATCCATGCTAAGAATAAAATTAAGTACACATGAAACTTGCTATTGATGTCAGGATAGGAAATGGTCTGTAGAATATTAAACTGAGAAGTTTCCACACTATGAGCAGCCTCTATAAGCAGACCTTCCTGAACCATAAAAGAAATATTCAGGTCAAACACATTCATTATTATAATCTAATTCAGTTACCCTCAGGCTAGGTTTTCACTCAAGGTCTGAGGATGATTCACTATTAATTCTTCCCCATTTCAGAGATGGATGTTTTAGAGCAAGTTAAGTGATAATTCATTTATTTTTCAATCAAGATCTATGTATTGAGTGCTTATTATATGACAGGTATTTTCTAGGCTTTGAGGATAATGGAGAAAGCAAAACAGACCAAGTTTCTATAACCATATTCTAAGGGTGATTCATCCCTTAAACTTACTCTGCCCCAGTATTCCTGCCTGAATCCAGCACTTTCTGCAACCAAAAGGGCAATACCATGGGCATGTAAAGGTGAAATGGAGCTAAAATGTTTGTAATTATGTAGTTAATCTTCTAAGTTCCAAAAGACTCACACTGCTGTGTGGTTGAGTTTTTTTTTTTGTTTTTTGTTTTTTCATCAAACCAAATTCCAAAGGCTTGATTGTTTCAAGTTAGTCTCAACAACCCTATGCCTAGAAAACACACTTGACAATACCATCTTCTGGTTAAATAAAAGTTACCAGAATTCTTTTTCATCCTAAAAAATTTCTAGTTACATTTATGAAATGATCTAAGTGCCCATGTTTATTATTTTTGCAAAAAAATGTAATGCTTCAAAGCTTAGGTTATCATAGTTTATATTAAGGAAATTACTATAGGGCACTGTTGGCAATTTATAGGTCTTATAAAAGAGAAACTGAAAATACCAATCCCGTTGATGTCCGAACAAGCATTTCACTCAGTTCTATTGTGAGGATGGATCTAGCTGAGTTTTTTTCAATTGCAATGTTTGCATGGTTCTAACCACCACCACCACCACAAAACCTCTGTGATCTTTTAAACAACTAATCAGTAGACCTAAGCTGAGAATTGTTGCTGCCAAACAATTTAGAGCCTATCTTGGATTGTGAATCTCCAACCTGGACATTTGTGGACATCCCCTATCTGGGGATATGAGAATTGATTACACCAAGGAAGGGTGTTTTGTGTGTGTGTGTGTGTGTGTGATTATCTATTAGATTTTATTTTCTCTAGTCAGCATCCCTTTTGCTAACTTGAATGCTGTGTTTAACTGTGAAGAATATATACATATAATGGCATTAAATCCATTCATATCATATATGTTAATTGAGCCATTGTTATGTGAAAATCCTGTCTTAAGAGCTATGTGATATGTTTTACATAAGAATCATATGATATATTTCCCCCCCTAAAACAACTTAAAATCTACTCGAGTCAAAATGAAGCATATCAAAGTACATCTGAAAGGTTACTATTGAATAGTGGGAGGAGGTCTTAGAGGAACCCAAGTGCCCAGATAGGTAGAAACCATTGGTGAATTGATTCAGTATTTGGATTCAACACTTTGAAATAGAGTTTGAGTTTCTTTCCTGTTAGCCCAAAGCTGCTCTCTGGTTCAGTGCTTAATCTTTACTTATGCCTCTTAGCATTAAGAAACAGCCAATATTTATCTGAAATTAAGAGTTGAGAAATCAATGTTTTAAAAATGTGCATAGTAACAAATCTCTTAGGGTATTTGTTTGCTTTCAGAATCACTTCTATTTCAGTCAATGCAAACTAGGATTTATTGTCCTTTCTCAAGATCTATTTCCTTTTCCCCAACATAACATGTTTCTGTGGCTGCATTACTTAGTCTAGAGTGATACCTCAGGAGTTCCAGGAAGATGGTGTGGGGTCTTCCCTAATGAATACCCTAAGAGATTGGTTACTATGCACATTTTTAAAACATTGATTTCGGTGTGGTGTGGTTTTTGTTACTCTCTGCACCTCAGGATAGTCAGATGATGGGAGATCTTGTACTTCAAATCCTTTAGAATTAATTGGGGTGGCCATGTGCATGCTGGTTTTAGTTCTCCTTTGAGGTCTTTCCATTAACTTAATGTATGTTTATGCCCCTTAGTTTTTCTCATTGTCAATTAATCACTATTGGAATATACACACACACACACACACACATACACACACCCACACCTTTCCCAAAGACCAACATGAGCTTTCATAAGCAATACAGCTTAAACTAATGGGTCTCAATGTGTGCTGAGACAAACCAGGGAAATCAAGTGAATGCTGGGGATTGTGACAACCTCTACTCATCTCCACCTTTTTGTTACTCCCCGGGAAGGAGTTTCCAGTGTTGCCATACAATTTAAGTGATTCCAAGAAAAATCAGGAATCCATAATTTAAAAATAAAATAAATAAACTTTAAGTATTGTGATGGTTAATTTTATGAGCCAACTTCACTGGGTTGTGGGGTGCCCAGACAAGTGATTAAACATTGTCCTCAGTGTGTTTGTAAGAGTATTTTTGAAGGAGATAAACATTTGAAGCAGTAGACTGAGTAGGGAAGATTGCCCTCTTAATGTGGGTGGGGCCCATCTACTCAGTTGACGACCTGAATAAGACAAAAATACTGAGTAAGAGGAATTCTTTTTGCCTGACTGGTTGAGCCAAGACATTTATTTTCTCAAGCCTTTGAATTTGAACTAAAAAATAGGGTTTTCTTGGGTCTCATGCCTGTTGGCTCTCAGACCGAAACATACACCGGGGCTATTCTGCTTTTCAGGCTTTTAAACTGGGGGGAAAAAGTTTGTCTTTCAACAATTATTTCAAAATATTATTTTGTAGCAGGTATTGGGATTATCAAGTGGAATTAGACAAGACTTAAACTTTAGAGGTTCACATTTTTGAATCAGGGTGTCAGGTATAGAGATAATTATAAAACAATGAAATGGTCACAAGACTAGAGTCCAAAATAGGAAGTCTGGAGAATGCTGAACAAACCTGGGATGAAGGAGTATGTGTAGGTTCGAGTGGCATAGCTTTTTCCTGGAAAAAGCATATCTGAGTTCAATTTGAAAATTAAAGAAGGGAAAGGAAGGAGAGAAAGAAGAACTAATTCAGAGTGAGGGAGGGCAGGAGCAGAGTGGAGACTCAGGCATGAGTAGACGTTGTGAGGAATATCAAGTGTATCCTCTAGGTGGCAGCATCGAGATCAGAGCAGCACTGGCAATCCTGAGCTCAGTCTCATGTTTCCAGCAGGCTGCTGATCTGAAGAGGGAATGGGCTGTAAGGGAAGCTTTCACATTTTAGCCCAGGCTGGCTGCATGGCGACCGCACAGAGCTGTGTATAATAAAAGGAAATGCATACTCAGAGTCTAGATACATAAGGAAAAAAAAAACATTTAATTTAAAATACCATTCTCTTTCCCTTGCCCATTTGCAATTTCACTTTCCATTGTTTCTGTTACCCACAATCAACCGAAGACTGAAAATATTAAATAGAAACTGCCAGAAATAAAACAATTCGTAGGTTCTAAATCATGTCCCATTCTGTGTAGAGTGATAAAATCTCATGGCCTCTGGATTTCCCTGGCCCAACCTAGGACTTGAGTCAGTGAATCCATGCTGAAAAAGGTCCTGCCCATTCATTTCTAGTTTGGTTATCAGATCTACTGTACTGTCATGATCTCTTACTGTGCAAGTCACTCTTATTTTACTTGATAATGGCTCCAAAGTGCAAGAGTAGTGATGCTGGTGCTTCAAATTTTCCAAACAGAAGCAGAAAAATGCTTTTTATGTGTCATAAAGTCCATAGTAGCCTAATACTACTATGTCCTAAGGCCCGTCATTGACCTCTTCACAGAGGTATTTCATCTCGCAGCATCACAGGACTAAGGGTGAGTATAGTATCAAACAATCAGTATATTATTGTAATTCTTTCATTTTATTATTAGTCATTGTTGTTAATCTCTTGCTGTGCCTAATTTATAAATTAAACTTGTATGGTATGGGAAAAAGCATGGTATGTAATAGGTTTGTTACTATTTGAGGTTTCAGACATCTGCCTGCAGTCTTGGAACAAATCCCCTGTGGATAAGTGGGGAGAAGGGGGTCTACTATAGAACTTAGTCTTTTAAAAGAACCACATTCCAGGGGAAAAAGAGGGTGGAGACCATTGCATCCCAGTTCCCTGGCTCATCAAAACTGCAGGTTTTCTTTTACACAAGAGTGACTTCCCATTCCTGCTGGTCAGGAAAAGAGAAGAGAACTCAGGATACTAAGTGTAAGGAAGGTGGAAACTTGCAAAAGGCCAAGGGTGTGATCGTATACATTTAAAAAGGGCCTTGCAATCAGTAAGCAACTATCATTTTGGTGAAGCTTGGTGAATCTCATTGCTCCTCAGCTTTGTGTCTGTAAAAGGTGTGTGTGTGGGTGGGATCCTCATTGTTGTGGCCTGTTCTTATGGAGGGGGACCTTTTATTTGCTTCAGTAAGAAAGTAAAGAGAAGGAATCTAAGCATAGTGTAGTTGTAAGGGGTTAACCTCACAGTCATGTGTGATCTTTACAATCTTGAGTTCAGTAACATGTTAAAACCTGACTTAGGACTGTTCTAGCCTAGTATCACTCCTATAGAAAGAATCCCTGAGAGGAAGGAAGGTTTTCTTTTTTTTTTCTTATAATATTTTTATTTATTAATTTATTAATTTTTATTTTTTACATATATGTCCCTATCCCCCCATTACCCTCCACCCCAGGAAGGTTTTCCTGTTTGCCTTTTCTCTCCAGGACTTCATACAGGTGCTTGCTACCTAGTAGGGACATTAATTAAGTTATTTTTGTGAACAAATGAGGTAGAGGATTACCAATAGTCTTATCTTTATACTAACAAATGATAGTTTTATCCATTAACTAACTTCTATGAATCTTTTAATACACACACACACACACACACACACACACCTTTTACAGACACAAAGCTGAGGAGCAATGAGATTCAGTAAATAACTTCCCCAAGAACACATAGCTAGTTAATAAAGCAACACACAAGCCTTTCTTACTAGCTCATGATCGTGGACTACTGTACTGAGATATTTATTTGGCTTGCTCTATTATTCATTCTCTTTCTACCTATTTTATTTTAAAAATTATTTTTGAAAGCTACACAGAGGAAACAAGGCAGGTTTCTCTCCCCCCCCCCCCTTTTAAATTAAGCCCCAAGGTCCTTGTGCTTGTTAAGAAAGAATCTTAGGGTAGCAGTCTGCATTCCCATGGGAAGCCCAGATCTGCTTTAGAGATTTGTCTTATAATTTGGAGACCTAGTAGAAGCTGAAAGGGTAGTGAAAAGGGTACAATTAACTTCTTGACATGAAAAGAAAGACTGTTAAGAGGTCAACTCCTCAAAATCCCTGGATGCCAACTGTGGGGCAGAGCTAACAACTTCCAGAGGGAGTTGGGGCCGGCCTTTCCTCTCCAGATGGCTCCTTGCAGGATGGAGAGCCCAGCAGTGGGGGGTGTGGAAGTGGCTGTCCTGGAGGCAGGAACAGGCCACAACAATGAGGATCCCTTCTGATACCAACTGGGGCACACCAGACCTAGAAAAGAAGGTTCCAAACTACTGCCAGCTCACAGTGGGATGCTGTCTCTGACACGGCTCAGCTGGGCTCACACGGGCACTCACTCCTCTGATGTGAAGAATTGTAAATACAATAAGCACAGTCTTGCATATGTTTCATTCTTTGGCAAAAGTGTTTATTCTGATCCCTAGCATTCTAAGGTGTGTCAGGAGAGTCAAACACTCAAGGGGAATGCTTTTTTTTTTTTTTTTTTTTTTTTTACATTATAAGAGAAGCTCCAACACTCCGCACACAGGGTACTGTATTAGTGAACCGCCCAAAATAGAATTTAACCAATTTTGGCTGTTTTCCTATTATATATGTTATTTCCTCCACATTTTACCTAAGGGATCATGCTTATAAAGTCTGCAGTAACACTGTAGCCATCATTTTTTGAACTTCTCATACAAAGAAGGAAAAACAAATATAAAACCCACGAAGTTGATTTTGTTTCACAAGCTACAATCTTCTGTTATCTATCTTCCTTCTACACAGAAAACTTAAAAGAAACATATTACTTTTCAAGAGCACATACTTTATTTTTTCTAAGATTATAATTATGGTAATATTATGTTTTATTTTTTTTGTTGTTGATGTAGTACTAACCTCAAAGACCTCATACAATTGCTGAGACATAACATATTCAAAAGCCGCTATTTGACTTATTTCATTATTGCTAATTTGTCAAAATGCTGTAACATTATATTCTGTTAAGAGTTTTTAACACAAGTTATTTGCTCATTGAAATAAGTTGTCCTACTTTAGAGCTAAAGTCTTTCCTCAGGGAGGTTGAGTGACTTGCAGGTTGGCAGGTGTAGAGGGGACTCTCAGCTGGCCCCAGATGCTTAGTCTATTGCTTTAATCATTGTGTTATCTTGTTTCTCTGAGGGGGGAAATCTAGCCTCCTTACTAAGAACCCACATAAAGCCACTTTTATTTACGGCTGCTTCCTGTACAGCAAGCATGTCAAACCAGTGGCCCACGGGCCACATGCCTCGTTTATTGGTCCCTGTTAGCCTTTGAGTTTGACATGCTTGCTGTACATCGATTTAAAACAGGAGGAGAAGAGGAATGAAAGAATCTAGTGGAGGTGGGAGTAAATGAGCACCTGAGGGGGCTGGTCCTTGACAATTTCTTCTGCTTCTTGGGAATATCCCTCTGGTGGCTGCTGAGCAGCTGGAAGCACTGTTTCTCTCAGAGTTAGCTCATCTGGCTCCTCTAGAAGAAATGATAAGGGTCAGGAGAAAGGTCAAACTACCCACCTTCTAAATGAAGTGGGGATGTGACAAGATATTTTCATTCAGTCCTCTAGAATGTCCTCGTTGTAGCTAGAAATGATGTAGAAAACAATCCTGAATGAAAACCATGGTCTATTTGTATCTGTAAATTGTGAACATTTTTATTTATGTATTCTTATGAAACAGAAGAGAAAACATGAAAAATAAGTAAGTCCACATCAAATTTAAATAAGTTAAATAATTTTGGATTCTTAATAAGTAATTTAAGGAAGGCAAAGCTATTTGAAGTCAATATCAGTGACATTTTTGAAGTTGATTTCTATGTAACAATCATATCTCCCATGAATCTATCTGGATGTCATCTCAAAAAAGTGTACTAAAATGAAGGAGCCATGAATCTAATTGAGTTAATCAATTTTGTGTTTTTTTAATCAAATAAGCTTGTAAAAAACTTCAAAAGAGAAAATTAAAATGTTCTCTTTTAGAATGTTATCATTTAGTATCATATCTGTTACTAATCCACTTATTTGTAATTTGCTTCCTCCTTTGGCTTACCTTTCATATTTGTATATAAAGAATTTGCATTATGCCTTGTTGCTCATTTTTATGCCATAACGGCAAAATATTTGTCCACAAAATTATTTCAGCCTATCTTGAAGTTTTGTTTTTCTATTTAAACAAATGCCCCCTTTTTGAATGTTATAGGCATTATTCCAGAGGAAGATATTTTAGCATTAATAAAACGTTTCTTTAAGAAAGTATAATATGGCTGGGTTTGTATACAGTTAAATGAAAATGGCCTAGGGACTCCTGAATTTGCACTGAGAGCATTGTGGTATATTTACCACTACATACATACTATCATTAAAGAGGGGGACTTTTTAGAACCTCAGTGCCTACACCCAAGATGTGATTCTGGTTTCTAGGGGTGATCATTTGGTGGAAGACAGGTTCTCTGGCAGGTGGTCCTTTGCCAGTATTTCCTTCATGATGGCTCCCATGACAGCAAGGCTGCCCCTGCCCATAAGCCAATACTAGGAAAAATCCTTATTAGGCAAAGGAATGATTTTTTTTTTTTTGCCAGCTGAGGAAACTAATACTTTTTGTCCTTTATTCTCTTCTACTCATGATGGGCAAACATGTTAAAACACTGTGTGCAAAGGTCATGCAGCTCAGCTGTTGACCAGAGGCATACATTACATACTGGTCATAGGTTAAGTGACAGGGCATCTTTCTTGAGAAAGTAAAGGGAGAAAAAAAGCACCAGATGCTTCTAATCCTGCCTGTTCCTATTCTAGCGAACAGTCAAGTTTAATTCATTTCAGCTCCGGGCTTTACCTTTTCATGTTTTCTTCTGTTTTTCAGTGAGAGCTGGTGTGCAGACCAGCCATAGTGCTTTGCGCTTTTTTTTTTTTTTTTTTTTTTTTTTTTTTATCTGAACAAATGTCTCCATTCCCACCAAAGGGCTTGTGTATTTTTACCCTTTCTCTTTGGAATGATCTATCAAAACGCAGAAAGTCATGCTAATGTTTTATGGTCGGACCATCCCAGCTACTTCAGGAATGGAGGAATGGCGGTACCACTTCACTAATTCACGATGCATTTCCTCTCTACTTCTGTTGGAGTCTGTAGCGTTTCAACAATGAAAACCCACACAGCAGTAGTACTTCCGACAGCATAGCAGTCTCTAGAACTTTGTCCACTTTTAATCCTGTATTTTCCTCATTACATGAAGAAGTCAATCAACTTCCATTTTCCAGTGCTGGTAGGAACCATCAATCCCCCCCCCCCCCCCCCCCCCCCCCCCCCCCCCGCTCCACACACACACCGAGGACTGGTTTCCAGGTCATTTCACGGTTCAACTTTCACACTTGTTTTTACCTATCAGATTTATTGACCTTATTTATAATTAGTGACTTATTTTATATTAACTTGTTTATTAAGGATCCCACTCATAAATATCTTGTTTCTTCACCTTGATAAAAATGTGCTGGCTGGCAAGAGAGTGCACGCTTCCTCTCTGTCAGTTTACTATAATCGTGTAAAATCTGCACGTTAAGGACTCCAGTATTTAAGTTTTTAGATATCATCATGAACAAAATTTGCCTTTGTGATGGAGTGGAAAGAAGGAAGGGTTGGCAGCCCAGAGGACTTGAATTGTATCTCAATTTTGCCCCTGACCATTTTTGAAATGATAGTCAAGGATTTCATTCTTCATCTACAAGGCAAAAATTCCAATACTTGTCTGACATCACAGGATCTGTGAGGATAAAAGGAGATGCAATGTGTAAACATTTCATAAATAGAAGCTCTTTACCGGATCCTCGCAGACTGTAAATGACTCTCGAGCTCTCACACATTTTGATCTCCGCACCAACCTTCCCAGCCTTCGTGCTCTGAGTCAGCAGAAGTCTCGTGGCAGTGCCTTGTTAGAAGCAACTCAACCCCGTGACTCTGGAAGTGCTAACACACCTTCCAAGCAAGGACGCTCAAGCAGGGCAGGTGCAGTTCGGTGCAATCTTGTGTCAGAAAGTGTGAAAAGGATTATGTAAGAGAAAACCAAAGGCTGTCCTACACTGAGGCCTTGTCATCTTTTTCTAAACTTTCTCATTCTGATGCAGTAAAAAGCATATCATTTTTTTGAAGAACGTTAAACTTATAGATCTTTCAGTAAATATTTTTTAAAATTAAAAAGCATATACTTTTTATTTTACTTTATTCCCCCACCCCCCCATACTGATTTTTAGACAGAGTGAAAGGTAGGGAAGAGGGGCAGAGAGAAAGAGAAACATTGATGTGGGAGAGACACTTTGATTGGTTGCCTCCCATTTGTGCCCTGACTGGGGCTGGGAATCAAACCTGCAATCGAGGTCCATGCCCTTGACCAGGAATTGAATCCTTGACCCTCTGGTTCTTGGGCAGATGTGCTAACCACTAAGCAAAACAGGCCAGGCCTACATTTTTCTTTATAACTTTCCAGGGTAGATTCACTTCTATGCATAATTTAAAGCCTTGGGGTTTATAAAACAAAAATCTAACATTTTCCAGCAGGAGCATATTTTCCAAATCTATATTTGAAATTTTCCTTTACATATTGATTATTTTTATAGGTGACACTGTATATTCTTGATTATTTTATAATTTATTTAATTGATTTGAATCTAAATGGTTTGTATATGACAGTGTCAGAGATTTCCCAGCTTTATTTCTTACATTCTATTTTTCTCCTTTACCAAATGGGTTATTGGTTTGATGCAGAGGTAGTAAGTAGTGAAGATCTAACTTACATACGTCTCTTGCTTGTAGTCTGTTTACATTATAGTCATTTCTGGGCTTACCTGTCCTTTGATGCAAGAGACTCAATCATGTTTTCATAAACCTCATAATTACTTGAACATAATAGTTGCTCAATAAATACCCATGGAAGGAATGAATAACTAACTGTACTATGTACTGTCCTAAAAACTGATTTTTCTAACTGATTTTTATAATATTTTCCTTTTTTCTATTTACTGTGACATAACTTAAACAGTCCCAGCTCCTAGGCCTGCTCAGTGTGAATTCATGAGGCAAGTGAGTTCATGACTGTGGGTGTCAGTGTCCTCACCTGTAAAGTGAAGATGCTGATATAAGAAACTCCCAAGTTTCCATAAAGTGATCCCTTTGACTTTATCATTACTCACTCAATGCCATATGCCTGCTTTGTATGTTGTTATTCCTACCTGGAGTCTCTCATGTACATAAGCATGCTCACACAATCATGTGGAATTAATTATATTCTCACTCTACCTGTATCTAATTTCCCTATGATTTCCTTATACTTCCAAAGTAGAAATCAGGTGGAAGCAGAATGCATGTGTGTTTGTGTGTGTGAGCATATGTGTGCATATACAAATGGAAAAATGTTTCTAAAAATAGCACTCATTGTCTGTAGATGGACTGATTGTTCTTATGTACCTGAAGAAAAGGAAACCAGTTTATTGCACCAGCCAAGGATGATTTGCAGAGCTCTGGAGAACTCTCCAACCATCTTCAAGTTAGGATGTTGAGACATTTCAGAGCCACAGCATCTTGGAGAAGATAGTTGCAGAGAATAAGCAGGGAACCTATCTACAACTTGGGCAGAAGATATTCTTCAAAATCTGTGATGCCAACAACAAGGAAGTGACTCTTATTAGCTTAACCCAAAATAATGTCACTAAGCAGATGCAAGTGCCATAACGTTCAGTTGAACATTTCTATAATGGAATATACATGGTCATAGACAGAGTTTATTATTTCTGCTCATGGAGTCCATGGTGATGTCGCACAGCACCACCCTCCGCTCACAGTCTGATGGACGGGAAGCATCCCGGCAGCCGTCACAGGATGCTTAGCCTGCAGTGTGAGTGCCAAGGCTCCCGTGCCGCAGAGCTCCAGCTGTTCTCGCTCAATCTTGGTCTTGACTTCAGGAAGGACCACCCCTCATCTGCTGCTTGCAGGAAAAAAAAAGAACTGCTTACCATTGCTTAATGTAAAATAACCCATTTGATTTTCTACATTGTGATTTATTGAAGGAGCAAGCAAACAAGAGACTCTGCCTTTCCAGAGGGAAATAAAGTGAATAGAATTAGTAGTTGAGGTAACTATTATAATTTAAAAAAAAAAAAACCTAGATGAAGAATATTAATGGTCAGAGTTATAGAAAGTAGGTTATAAATATTAGGTACCGAGGACTGCTAAGAATGTAATTGCGACGTCTCCCTCTTGAAGGAGGCTGGGCACTGAGAAACGAGCGAGGCTTTTGGCAGGAAGTCGCTGGCTCAGTCACCGTGTGGTTTGGTCCCAGCTGCAGGTTGATTGATGGCACCGCATTGGAGAGCATCTTAGGGGAGCTGTTTACCCCCGTCTTCCATCTGGAGCTGCTGGGATATAGCTCACTGTGGTGATGGCTACTGAACGAGCTGCACTGGCAGGACCTCCGTGACAAGGAAGGATGGTGGCTGGGGAGCCAGGCCAGAATCAAAGGATGTCAGGGAAATGAATGGAGCCAAGCACAGAACAGCCAACTCTTCTCAGACTGGATGGGGTGGCAATGCAGAACAAAAGGTGGTGCGCAGCTTCTAGAATGACAAAACAGGGAAATGTTATGTTCCTTTGTTCTTTCACGTACAGAGGTTGCTTTCTAGAGATTTAGTTCAGATCAAGGAAACATGCTACTTATAATTGAAATATAATGACTTTGTTACATCTACCTATTATGTAAAATACATTTGACCACATTACATTATAATCTCTTTTAGGGAAGGCATCCAATATTTATTTGGGCACATCAACAACCAATATAGGAAGTGCATACGTGATCCACAGCTTCTCTACGAATCTGCAGTTATTATGTACTAGAGGCCCAGTGCACAAAATTTGTTCATGGGTACAGTCCCTATGCCTAGACTGCGATCAGGGCCATCTTCCCCAGTTGCCTGCAGCTAGTCTCGCTCTCTACCGCCACCCACCCACTGGTTCCCCATTTGCTGTATGGTGATCGGTGCCTGATGGCTGGTAGGGAAAGGACCAAGAGGTGGTCAGTGCGCCTCGTAGTAACTGTTCCAGTGGTTGTTCTGCCATTAGGGCCAATTTGCATATTACCCTTTTATTATATAGGATATAGGATTAGGAAAATGACAAGAGGCAAAAGATATCATCTACATTATCTCTATCTCTCTATCTCTATCTCTATCTCTCTATCTCTATCTCTCTATCTCTTTCTCTATCTCTTTCTCTTTCTCTTTCTCTTTCTCTTTCTCTTTCTCTTTCTCTTTCTCTTTCTCATCATCTATCTCTATCTCTCTATCTCTCTACCTCTACCTCTACCTGTATCCATATCCATATCCATATCCATATCCATATCCATATCCATATCCATATCCATATCCATACCCATACCCATACCCATACCCAGCGATCACCAACTGGTGGTCCATAGACCACTGGTGGTCTGTGATGTCTGAAAGGTTAGTGACTGATGGTTTAAGGAGACCATTGGAGGAGTGGTTGCCAACCGGTGGTCCATGGACAACTGGTGGTCCATGAGGTCTGAATGGTTGGCGACTGCTCTCTATCTCTCTCTATCTCTATCTATATCTCTATCTATCTATATTTGTATCTATATATATATCTACATATTAATATATAATAAAGCCCTAAGAGACTGGATGACTGACTAGTAGCTATGACATGCACTGACCACCAGGGGGCAGACACTCAATGCAGGAGCTAAACCCTGGTGGTCAGTGCATTCCCACAACAGGAGTGCTGTTCAATCATGACAGGCACCAGATGCTTGGCTCAATGCTGGCACACACACCTGTGGTGGTGCAAATCTCTCCTGTGGATACCCCCCTGTGCACCTCTACCCACCGATAAGCTGGCAGGTAAGGCTGGGCTGCAGCAGTGCAAAGGTCCACTGATCATCGCAGGCCATGCCAAGGGACACCGCCAGTGCATAAATCTGTACACTTGGCCTCTAGTTATCTATCTATATAAAAGCCTAAGCAACCGTTCAACTGTTCAACCATTGAACCAATAGCTATGATGCATACTGACCACCAGGGGGCAGATGCTCAATGCACAAGCATGGAAACATGGAACAGACTGATGAATCTTAGAGGGAAGAGGGGAGCGGGTGAGGGGGAAGAGATTAACCAAAGATCTTATATGCATACTAGTGGCCCGATGCACACACAGATTTGTGCACCAGTGGGGTCCTTCAGCCTGGCCTGCAGGGATTGGGCCGAAACTAGCAGTCCAATATCCCCCAAAAGGTCCCAGATTGTGAGAGGATGCAGGCCAGGCCTAGGGACCCCACCGGTGCACAAATCCATGCACTGGGCTTTTAGTATATATATATGTGTGTATGTATACATATATAGTTATATAATATATAAAATAATATATAATATATAAAGTTATATATAATATATATTTTTAGTTTTTCCTATTTTATGGGGCATAATGCAGAAAAGCGCTGCAAGTGATGAACACTTGTAAGCACACAATCTGCGAGCCACACATGTAGCCAGTGTAAGTCCTCAGTATTGCAGTGGTGGTGGGAGGCTACTGGAGAAAGGGGAGCATGTCTGGGAATGAAGCCAGCAAGAGAGTGTCTAAAATATCTCTGTGGAAGGGCGTTGTAAGCAGAGCTTGAAAGGGGGAGAGATGTTATTTTCTGTTTTGTATTTTGTTGCTTATGCATTATCAGTTTGGCATGCTAGTTTTGCACTGTGTTATTATAAATTCTTATTTTTTAAAACAATAAAATCCAGTACCTAAACTATGCTGACAGTTACAAAGCATGGCATATAACTATCACAGAGATGAAAAGAGAAAGCACAACTTTTAAGAAGATTGGCTACTTAGGCTAGGTCCTGACTTGGGTTGGAATAGGGGCAGTTTGGTTGGTGGAATAAACTCTGTGAGCCTTACTTGTAATTTGATAGATGAAATTATTGCAGTGATCAGGTCCAAATGATAGTTGAGGAAGGGGGAGTTACCTGTATGGCATTCCTGAGGATGGTTTAGGGGAAGGAGATAAAAGGAGGGAAAAATGAAGTAGCAAGAACTCAGCTAAAGTATTTACACACCTTGGTTCTAATGCAAGTGAGGAAAAGACCTGCCTGAGATAATATGTATGTACTAGAGGCTTGTTCCACGAAATTCATGCAAGGGCCTTTGCCCCATCCACTGCTGCCACAGCTGGGAGCCTCTGCCACTTCTGCCTCATCCCCTCCTGCTGCGGCTTTGTCCGAAAGGAAGGACATCGGTCTAATTAGCATATTATGCTTTTATTATTATAGATATTAGCACACCCTTTTTTAAAAGTCTTGTTCATTTTGCTATATGGAGTTTATAGATTGATTCTGTGATTCTCACTACCCAGGTTATGCCATGTATTATCACTTGCTCCCTATTTTTGCACAAAGTTAATTTAATACTGTAATTTTTTTGCAACAAAATGCATTTTAAAACTATGCTGATTAGGTAAAAAAGAAGGTGTTATTTTGCTAACACAATTGCACTGTGTATTCTTTTGCTTTATAGGCAATATTTTTAAGGCTTGCACTGATAGACACTAAGATTCTCATTAACCTAAGCAAGTGCAAACAAGGTTGAAATAATTAACACTTGAAAATCAGCAGAAGGTACCAACCTGGCACCCAATTTGTGTCCATTGCTTTGTATTTGCTTGCTCTTTCTTTAATCTCTCCACAGCAATGCCTGGATGTAGAAATTAAAGTTGATTAAATAACTTGCCTGAGGCTATATAGTTAATACAAGGACTAGCAGAGATTTGCACTCGGCTCTCCGTGGAAGCCCATCCTTTCCCCATTACTCAAATATGCTTGCGTTTTCCCTATGCTTGATTATCTAGAGCTTGAGTTTCTCAGTTCTTTGTCATTCTCCCAAATTCTTGTTAGCTACTTACCCCAGGGAAAATGAAAGAAGGTAGAATATAAAATGTATCAATCTTGTTACTTAGTATAGCTTTTGTAAAAAGTTTTGTTGCCAAAACCGTTTTGGCTCAGTGGATAGACGAGCATCCATCTGCGGACTAAAGGGTCCCAGGTTTGATTCTGGTCAAGGGCATGTAAATTGTTTGCGGGCACATCCCCAGTAGGAGATTGCAGGAGGCAGCTGGTTGATGTTTCTCTCTCATCAATGCTTCTAGCTCTCTATCCCTCTCCTTTCCTCTCTACAAAAAAATCAATAAATTATATTAAAAAAAAGTTTTGCTGATGAGGACACTGAAACAATTGCCTAAAATTAGAAGTGTGATTAAAAATTATAATTTTTATTTTAAAGATCTCTAGTATAGAGAATTGTGACTTAGAAGCAGGAGACACTATGTAAAACCCAAGCATTTAACATTAGCAGGTTAAGGAAGAGGTTATTTATTTATTTATTTATTTATTTATTTTTATTCTTCCTTAGGTTCTCATAAAGTGTGATTTGCACTATTTTATTAGCTAGAAACATTGCTAGGTATATTAAACATTTTAAAGCATTACAATGTTAGTTCACTACAATGTGTGTTTTTTAAAAAAAATTTTCTTTCTTTAGATGAGCTGCTGTTTCAATTTATTATTAACTTCTGAAATTTTGTGGAAAATTATTTTCTGAAAAAAATTCTGGAAGAGTTTTAAATTGGGGTCTATTTAGTATACGTGAGTCACATCTTATTGTGGTGGAACTGCACACCTCAAAATATGTCAATGTCATAAATCCCAGGACCTGTGAATGTCACTTTATTTGGAAACAGGGTTATTGCACATGGAATAAATTAAGATGAGGTCACACTGGATTAAGGTGGGTCCCAATCCAATGACTGCTGTCCCTAAAGAAAAGGGAAACTTCGACACAGACTCAAAGAGACACATGGGAGAATGCCATGTGAGGATAGAGGAAGAGATGAACATGATATGTCTACAAGCCAAGAAACACTAAGGATTTCTAGCAACTCCCAGAATCTAGGAGAGAAGCATGGAACAGATAGCACCCCGAGAGCCAACAGTAGCACCCACGCATGTTGACAACTTTTTTTTTTTTGGAGGGGGGAGGGTAGGAAGAAGACATTCTTCCAGCCTAGATCATTGCAAAGAAAATACAAATTACCTCAAAAGTTCCCAGGAATACAATTGAATTATTGTATTATTCTTAGTTCAGTGTATACCATTTTTCACAAGGCAGAAGCAGTGGTCTTTCTAAAAGTATTTGTCCTTCACAAAGCATAATATAGTGAGATAACTGGAAGATAGATGGATTTTCCTTTTGCTCATCTCAGAGCCTCCAAATTCAAACCTCAGCATTGTTAAGGCTGATCAGGTTTCTCTTGAACCTCATCTATACAAGTGGCGAGATTTCTTAGGGAAGAACAATCCAAGATCTCAAAATCTAGGCTGGCTGTTATACATTCAGTTTTCTCCTAGTTGATGGCATATCCAAGAACTAAACAAGGGAAGGAAAAGTCATTTTTTAAAAAAATTGAAGAATAATTGGCATATAATATTGTATTAGTTTCAAGTGTACAACATAATGAAACAATATTTGAATATATAATATTGCAAAGTAATCACCACAAGAAGTTTAGTTAACATCTATCAACATATATAATTATAGAATATTTCTTTCTTTTTAACATTGAATTTATTTCTTTCTTTTTAACATTGAATTTAGGTGACATTGGCTAATAAAATTATATAGGTCTCAGGTATACAATTCTATAAAGACATGATCTGTATATTGTATTGTATGTTCACTACCCCAAATTTTCTCCCATCATCATTTATCCCCCCTTCACTCTCTCATAACTCTCCCACTCTCCTTTTCCTCTGGTAATCACCATACGATTGTCTGTGTTTATGAGTTTGCCTTGTTTTGTCTTTTATTTATTTTTTTTTTTGCTTAATCCCTTCATATTTTTTACTCAGCTCTCCAACCCCCTCCCCTCTGAGAGCTATTAGTCTGTTCTTTGTATCTATGAGTCTGTTTCTATTTTGTTAGTTTATTTTGTTCATTAGATTCCACATAGAAGTGAGACCATTTGGTATTGGTCTTTCTCTGACTGGCTTATTTTACTTAGCATGATACTCTTCAGGTCCATCCATGCTGTTGCAAAAGGTAAGATTTTCTTTTTTATGGCCAAGTAGTATTCCATTGTATAAAAAAAAATAATGTACCATATCTTTTGCATCTACTCAATTACTGATGGGCATGTGGGCTGCTTCTAAATCTTAACTGTTGTAAATAGTGCTGCAATAAATATACAGGTACATGTATTCTTTTGAATTAGAGTCTTGGGTTTTTGGGATATGTTCCTAGAAGTAGAATTGTTGAGGCATAAGGCAGTTCTATTTTTAACTTTTTTGAAGTAACTCCATACTGCTTTCCATAGTGGCTGCGTCAATCTGCATTCCCACCAAAAGTTCACTAGGGTTCCCTTTTTGCCACATCCCTGCCAATACTTGTTGATTGTTGACTTATTGATGATAGTCATTAAACAGGTGTGAAGTGATAACTTATTGTGGTTTAAATTTGCATCTCTCTTATGATTAGTGACATTGATCATCTTTTCATATGTCTATTGGCTATCTGTATGTTCTCTTTGGAGAAGTATCTATTCAGATCCTTTGCCCATTTTTAATTGGATTATTTGTCTTTTTTATATTGAATTGTATGAATTCTTTATAAAATTTGGATATTAAACCTTTATCAGATGTATGATTGGCAAACATTTTCTCATTCAGTGGGTTGTCTTTTCTGTTTATTGATGGTTTTTCTTTGCTGCACAAAATCTTTTTAGTTTGATGTAGTCCCATTTGTTTATTTTGCTTGTTTCCCTTGCCTAATGAGACATATAGAATCAAAATAGGGTTACATGAAATGTTTGAGATTTTACTGCCTATGTTTTCTTCTAGGATTTTTATGGTCTTGAGTCTTACATTTAAGTCTTTAATCCATTCGAGTTTATTCTTGTTTATGGTATAAGAAGGTGGTCTAGTTTTGTTCATTTTTACACATATATGTCCAATATGCCAAACACTATTTATTGAATAGACTACCTCATGTTATGTTCTTGCCTTCTTTGTCAAATATTAATTGACCATAAAGGTGTGGGTTTATATATTGTCTTTCTATTCTGTTCCACTGATCTTGATTTCAGATTTCTAGCCCACAACTGTGAGACAATAAATTTCTTTTATTTTATGCTATGCAATTTGTGGTACTTTTTTTTCCTGAAACCCTTGGAAACAAATAAATTTGTAAAATATCAACAGCAAAAAGTGCATTTTTCATCTGTAATGACTATTTAATCTTTCCACTTTCAAATATTACCATATGGATATTGATAGGGTGGAGTGGACTAGTCCAGTGTTTTTCAACCTTTTTTGGGCAAAGGCACACTTGTTTCATGAAAAAAATCACGAGGCACACCACCATTAGAAAATGTTAAAAAATTTAACTCTGTGCCTATATTGACTATATATAAAGTAATTCTCTTGAATAGGAATCAAATAAATACAAAGAAAGTATTTTATAATTACTTTATTATGAAATATTAAGTAAACAAAATAGTGAAAAATTATAAAATTCTTGTCTTGTCCGCACCTACGGCACACCAGGCAACATCTAGTGTGCCTCGGAACAGCGGTTGAAAAACGCTGGACTAGTCTATAGTCCCATGAAGAAAGATTGGAGTTTGTAACTCTGGGGAGAAAGCTGAAGGAACAGCCACCAGGATTCCAGTGCTGTCACTCTCTGACACTGCAGATACCACCTTTCTTGGGTGGAGCACTCCTCTCCATATGGCATCAGCCTGAAGGAATGCAATAGCCTTGAACTTCTGGACTCCCAGTACATCCTGCTGAGCTTGCACCCTGCTGATGAGTCAGCTACCTGGGCTGGGGTGTAGAAGTCTGGGCAGACTCAGAGAGTGTCAAGTGACTGAACTGTGTCTCTAAGGCAGGGGCCATTCCTTCACTTTTTCCTGAACTTGACTAGTGCCTCCCCTCAAGGGAGGTCCACTAGCTTCCCTCTCTGGGCTCCTGATGGCTCAATCCTCCTGACTCCTATTAGCTCTGCCCTGATGAAGTTTGGGAAGAATCTGGGACAGACTGAGCTGTGTGGCTCTGAAACAGGGGCCACATCCCCACTTTCCCCTGAGCCAAATCTTGGTCTGTTTGAGCTTGATAAACTGTTGGCAACTCCCTGAGACCTCACCCATCCACAAAGGTGTGTGAGCACATAGCCCATGGCAGCTAGACTTAGCATATGTGGGGCATTTGCTGAGTGACCTCAGACACTGGCATTGAGTTTGAACCTATATTGACCAGGTGAACACCACCTTTCCCTACCTAGTGACTCACTGAGAACCTACCTAATGCAACTAGAGTACCACCTGAGGCTTTTTCAGTGACTGATGGAGGCAGGCAAAGGAAAAATATGGGGTGATTTGGAACTTTTGCTGACCTGCCCCTGGGCCCAGTGCTGGTAAAAGTAGGCCTGGTGTGCCGCTTGGCCCTTCCTGGCAAAGGCTGCCACAAACTGTGGATGGCTTTGTAGCACCAGACAGGTTGCCCAAGGCCAGTCACAGGAAGTGTCTGATATTGGTCTGTACCAGAGAATCTCCAAAAAGGCCCCAGAACCAACACTCCTAGTGGCCAGTTTAAAAAATAAATAGAAGGATATACTGGGTTAATGACTAGGTGAACACACAATACAATATATAGATGATGTATTATGGAATTGTACACGTGAAACCTATATAATTTCATTAACCAATGTAACCCAAGAAAATTCAGTTAAAAAATGAAATGGGGATAAAAGTACAAATAAGACTCAAGATAACTATTAAAAAAGAGAAAGCTACAAAAATAATTTAGAAAACTAAACACTAAGTGTGTATTATATACTAGATGCATTTGCATATGTGATCTTGTTAATTCTTCAGTAAATCTCATGGGATGTAAAGATCATGGACAATTTCCCCTATTTTTTCAGCCAAGAAAAACAGATCAGGGCTGTTTTATGACTTGGTGGAGGCCACACAGCTTGTCATTTGCAGGATCAGATCAGTCCACATCTGACTTGAGTGTTAACCAGTTGCCTCTTTTATGCTAGATTGCATTGAGATGACTTTCTCTCCACCAATCTAGAATATGAAATGACTTATGAAACACATCCAGACATAAATCACACTCAGTAAAAGGGATGCAGAAATGATTTCTTACTTGGAGAACAGAAGCTCGACTCTGAAGAGTCAGATAAAGTCTATGTGATTCAGACATCTATACATATCAAGTTGAACATTTGATAAAAGGATATTTTTTGAGTGATTGAACCTACATTCACTGAGGAGAAGTAGAAACAACCCACAGACATATAAAATGAACATACACCCAGTGGGTTTGACATCAATAGTTTTTATTCACGAAGGCATTGCTGGTAATGTTTTACTCACGGCTGAGATTTGTCTGCAGCTGGTCCTGTGGGAACCTCTACATTGAGCTCCAGTGATATTCTCCCTTGGCAGCATGGACCGTATTGCTTCAGAGCACTTTACTTAGTCTTAGTATTGACTTTGGCAATGGACCCAACAACAGAGGATTAAGTCCTGGGTTTTCACCAACTGACTCCCGCAATAATGAACTTATTCTCCATCATGTCCTAAATTGTGTAAGTTGATGTTCACAAATGCCCTTCTACCCTCTACCCAGGACAGAATGATTTACAGATCCTCTTCTCTTATCTTATCTGTGAATTCTTTTATTCCCTAACAAAAACAAAGTTCACCTGGGATTTTTGCCCTGGCAAAGATATATTGATATACCTTCCTTTCTTCTTTTTTCTCTCTTTCTCACAGAGCCTTTTTGACTTAGAAGTGCTTACAATAGACTTTTTCTGGCTGTGACCTTGACCCTGTCTTTACAGGAAGGCTATTTCTGGTTACCACAGTCTGACTGTGTTGCCAAAGCCACCTCTGGAGGCTCTGATTGGGTCATTGTACCTGAGGAGAGATTCCCCAGCCATTCTTGAGTCAGTTTGCTCTTTTATTATATTATATATAATTCTAAGTCCATTCTAGACACTCAATTTGTTTTTTATGCAGCCTTCAACTGAGAATATATTTGTCCTTAAAAATTTTTTTTCTCATGAAATGTGCAAAATTTCAAAATCCCATATATTACAGTTGAAGGTAAAATAAAAACTAAAAAGAAATATCTTTACCCAGCTCCTCTAAGTTATAGCATGGAGAGTACCCACTAGAGGGTGTCATTGAGCTGTTATGGTGTGATCTTTCCTGCTTCCATGGAAGGTTTATTGGCAGTCTTGCTGCTCTGTGATGGATAACCTGGATATGAGTATGCAAGGGAGGAAGCAGTGATGCTTCATGGATTCCTAAGGTCCTATATATGCAAATGGGAAATGGGAAAAAAGATTTTATGTTTATTTTAAAATTTGATGAACAAGCTCACAAGATACACTGTTTTTTTTTACAAATAAGCACACACAAGTACACACATACTCTCTAAAACAAAATTTCACAAAAACCTAATGATATTTGAATTTAGTAGAAATACTGTTTTTGTTTGTTTTTGTTTTTTTTCCTAGAGCTCAATGAATCTAAGTACTACTTTTGGCCACATAGATCAATACTTTTTTCCCTTTTTTAAAAAAAAATATATATTTTATTGATTTTTCACAGAGAGGAAGAGAGAGGGATAGAGAGTTAGAAACATCGATGAGAGAGAGACATCAATCAGCTGCCTCTTGCACACCCCCTGCTGGGGATGTGCCTGCAACCAAGGTACATGTCCTTGACCGGAATCGAACCCGGGATCTTTCAGTCTGCAGGCAGACGCTCTATCCATTGAGCCAAAACCGGTTTCCGCCTTTTTTTTTTTTCTTTTTTAAAATAGGAAGTTTCATGAGATGAAAAGTTTTCCCAAGCTTTACTGTGTGTTACTTCATATCACCTCTAATTATTAAGTTTGACTATAAAAATTTCATTCTAAATGAGCAACAATATAAAATTAGATTAACACCAATCAGACACCAATACCATACGAACATTATCATAGACTATTTAAATGTTCTCATTTAAGAGGCCAGTTTGCTATTCTTTTTTTAAACTTTGAGAGCTGTAAAACTTTATAATACTTCATTCAGTGTCAATACAGTTTTACAATTGCTAGCCTGAGCCCCTTTAGGCATTTTAGTGTGCTTTCTTTCATTAGATTTTCAAATAAAATGAAATAAGCAATGTTCTTAATGTTGAAAGACTATCATTAAAAATGATCTAGATTTTTTAAATCTTTGCTAATAGAGATTCTTTATCAATCACATTTTCTAGTGTCCCATGTCAGTTTCTTGGTTTGTGTTTTCAAAGAAACCAAATCAATACTACAGTCTTTCTGATTGTTTATTGCATATTTTGTTAAAAAAATCTTCACAAGTGTTGGTCTGACCTGCAATGTGGCCCTTTGGATCAAGCTGTATAGTTGAAGTCTTTGCTTGTTCCTGCTTTTACCATGTAGAGATACCTATTAAATACTAAGAGGACCTTAGAGAAAATTATGAAATTAACCTCCCACAGTTATCCTTTAGTTGATTTCAAGGGTTTGTATCCACCCTTAGCGTTCAAGGAAATCTTTTGGCAATTCCTTTTCCTTAAATCCTCCTATCACCACTCAGAGTTTAGTAATGATTTTAATTAATATTGTTGAACGTTACTTAAAATAATGCTCTGTCTTATCTAAGGTTTCAGTTATCTTTATATTGCTTAGTCTTCAATGTACAGTGGTTCTCAAATGTTTTGTTTTCAGTAACTCTTTTAAAAAAATCTTTACTGTTGAAAGTATTACAGATGTCCCCTTTTTAGCTCCCATGGCCCTCTTCAACCCTCTTCCATCCCCCTGTGCTCCAGGCCTTCAGAACCCTATTGTCTGTGTCTGTGGTTTATGCATATATTGCATACAAGTTCTTTGGTTGACCTCTTCCCATCCCTCCTCACCCCTGCCTTCCCTCTGCGATTCAATGTTTTCAGTAACTATACTCTTAAAAATTATTGAAAGCTTCAAGAGCATTTGTTTCATATCTGCTGATATTTATTGCATTAAATATAGAAATTGAGAAGGTTCTAGAACATATTTAAAATAACATCTATAAATTCATTACTTATTAACATAAGTAGTATATTTTTAAATAAAAATTAATTACATTTTTTCATAAAAGATGAGAAGAATGACATTGTTTTGCACTTGTAAAAACCCTTACGTCTGCCTTAACAGAAGACAGCTGGATCTCATCTGCCTCTGAATTCAGACTGTTGAGATAGTCTCTTATAGGTGAAGGATATGGAGATAATTTTGTCTCCATAAATGCAGGGTTGGGAAAGGGAGATGGACATATTTAAGAGCCTTTTCATATAACTTGCTAGAAGTGACCACCATACATTGGTTGAGTCTTCTTCAATACTGTATGAAATCTTAACCAAAGTTGTTTAAAAAGAGTAGTTGAGCACGGCTGGTGTGGCTCAGTGGTTGAGCCTTGACTTATGAGCCAGGCCAGGAGATCATGGTTTGATTCCTGGTCAGAGCACATACCCAGTTTCAGGCTCAATCCCCAGTGTGGAACATGCATGAAGCAGCCGATCAATGATTCTCTCTCATCATTGATGTTTCTAGCTCTTTTTCCCTCTCCCTTCCTCTCTGAAATAAATATCGAATAAAAAAAACATATATTTTTTTAAAAAGGAAATTGCAAAGTGAAACTGCAAATAACTTATCATGCTCTATTACATCAAAATCCATTGGTCATGATTTTGTGTGATATTGTACTATCATCTATCGGTCATTTGGAAAAGATTGATTCCTTGAGTTATGCACATTTCCCAAATGTTCACACATTTTGTTATACAATATTAAAAAATCATATTTGTTAACATAATCACTGATCTCATCAGAAAAATGTTTAAGTATTTGGAAGCTTCCAGGCTCATAGTAGTGAATGCAATTTTTATAAAGTTTGAATTTTTGTTTTATAAAAATTTGTTTTATAAAAATATCAAATTTTATCTTTGGCAACAAATAATTTCTCTTAAATTGACAGATTTACTTGATTTTTGAGAAAATGTCTACCAAATATCCACAACTGAATAAGCATACTTAATCTTTTGGTTTTTCTTCAAGAAAGAAAAAAGTGTTATTCTATAAAAAGGGAGCTATGTCAACTCACAACTCAATCACACATTTGTCCTTTAGGAAACAGCTGTTGTACTTCAATCAGAAATGTATATTGTATTTCTTACTTGTAACTCTAAATATTATACAGACTTATACTCAGGGGTTTAAATTTAACGAAATAATTTTTACTGCTTTCGCATTTTCACAAAAAACTAATATTTTAAATAAATTCAGGTGTGTGGTGGTAGAGCAAAATATGACTGCTACCACAGATTTGGTGCCACCACTTAACTGTGTACTAAGGTGCCAGTAGTTTTGCCCACCATTGCTTTTGCATGATCAGTGCAAATGCCAATACATTGAAAAAGGCAAATATGTTTGTATCTTAGAGCTATTATTTAAATAGTTTTGACCTTGTGAATTTCCTAAGAGTGTCTCAGAGAACACCCTCTGTCTGTAGACTCACTTTGAGAAGTTCTGTACTAATTCAAAACCCTTTCTTGAACTCTAGACCCAGGTATTCGGGGGTCTCCTAGGTATCCCTACAGGCTCTGTGAACTCAGGCCTGGGGTCGGGGGCAGGATGGGAGCGGGCTGGAAGAAGTTAAGGGGGAAAAAGGAGAACCTATGTAATACTTACAATAACAACGAAAAGAAAAAAAAAAAGACTTTTAATTGGATACTGGTCGTATTTCCTTCTTTTCTTCCAAGCTGTCTTTCTTTCATTTTCCATCTTAGATGTCTTTATTCTCCAATTCATTCACATCAGACACTTAGGAATCACTCTTGATTTTTATTTATTTTTAACCCCTTTTTGCCTAATTAGTCACTGAATTCAATATCTCAAATATACTTCCTATCCAACTTTGTCAAGATTGAGTTAGTTCAAGGTTTTAGTAACTCAGATGATTGCCTGGAATTTGTGATTCCTTCCCCTCCAAGTCTCTCTCTTCTATTCAACCTCCATAAGCCTTCAAGGAGTGCTTTTTAAAAAGCTAATCTAAACCATGCAGAAGGACCTTGGCTCTCTGCGTTAGAGTGTTTTTCATTGTAAAACATTGTAAAACAATTTTTAAATAAAGACATTTAATGTATTTGGCTGAGAAGATAGACAAATCACAGAGCTGGGAAAATTCTTAATAAATATTTATAAATTTTTGTTAATTCTTACTCTAGAATCCTCGCCATTATATTGTGTTAGGTGATATATTAGAGTTACAGTTTCTAACTTATTTTTCATTTAATTCCCAGGGTATAGCACAATGTCTAAAACATAGTTGATGCTTAATAATAATTACTGGTTGAATGATGGAAAGTTTAATCTGAGTTACCTACAAATATAGACATTATTAGTTTATTACAGTTTACGTTTTTTCAGTGTCTTAATTCTTAAAGATTCTACTAATTACTAGATGAAAATATACTATTGATAGTTTAACATATATTACCTAAAATGTATAAAAACACAAATCTGTGAACATGTTACCCTCAAATTGGCAAAATCCATGCCCATTTTTAATGACACGTTTCTTCTCAAGTTCACAAAGAGCAAAATTTTAACCTGCCTCTGAATGAGCATGACCAGGGGTTGGCAAAGTCCCTGAGACTCCTGAAATGATTAATAATATTTAGTGGTGTCACCTGTGCATTTTTTGGGTGGAAGGGGTAAAGAGGAGAGAAGCCACAGCTTTGGTCAGATTCTCAAAGGAGAACTGTGACCCAGACCATGAGGTGGCAAGCAGCATAGTACCAGAAGTTGTCAGGTCCTATGACAGACTAGTGGGGTGAAATTTGTAGCAGGGAACATTTTAGGAATATGTCAAATTATACAGTGCAGGAAATTGTCCTAGACTTAGGACCACACTTTGAAAAATAAATGACCTGAAGTCCATGACCTTGAACTCAAGTACCTGACCAATGAACCAGAGCCAGTACGTAGAATCATGAACTCACAGTCCCTGTTTTATTCATGCTTCTTCAGGGTGTCCCTTGGGTTTGTTGCCAACACTGTCACGATTATAACCTTGGGTTTCATTTCTTTGGTGTAAGTCTCCTGACTTTTTCTTTCATCCTTTGCATGTTCTCAATGTGATGCCTTTTATTTTTTATTTTTAGAACTGACATCAGAATAGATCTAAAAGCAGAACATTGTGGCTTCTCCTTTCTAAAAGCCTGAGCAGAGGGAAAAAAAAGACCTATTCTTTGACCTTAGGAAACATGTTTGCTACTAAAATTTTTTATTATCCTCCTTTTGAACTTTGAATTAGCTATGTGGATAGTTTAACTAAAGCTCAGTAACGAATTTACAGATGTACTTGGATGAAAGATAGGGTCTAAATGTGAGAACTTACCCAGATAGGACAGGAATATGGAGCCCAGAAACAGTGAGGTGAATGCCTGAACAACCCAGAGCAGGAGTTTTAACTAGCACATTTCCTTTGAAATTTCAAATGCATTGTTTGTAAGTATCTGGCTAGGTAGGATCTAGGGCAGTGGTTCTTAACCTTTTTTAATGCCACGACCTTTAATACAGTTCCTCATGCTGTGGTGACCCCCAACCATAAAATTATTTTCATTGCTACTTCATAACTGTAATTGTGTTACCGTTAATGAATTGTAATGTGAATATCTGTGTTTTAGGCTACTCTGCTAGCAGTTCTCAATCTGTGGGCCTCTGCTGTCGAGTCTAAAAACATTGGAAAACACAGATATTTATATTATGATTTATTAACAGTAGCAAAAAACAATTTTATGCTTGGGGTCACCACAGCATGAGGAACTGTATTAAAGGGTCACGGCGTTAGAAAGGTTGAGAACCACTGATCTAGGGTGACTATATGTCTCCATTTGCTTAAGACAATCCTTATTTATACCCATTGCCCTGGAATATTTTTGGTTCCATTTTCACCTTAAAAGTATTTCAGTTTGGCCCAGGCCAGTGTGGCTAAGTTGGCTGAGTGTCATTGCATGCACCAAAAGGTTACCAGTTCAATTCCTGGTCAGGGCAATTGCCTGGGTTGCAGGCTAGATCCTTAATAGGGGGTGTGCAGGAGGCAGCCAGTTAATGTTTTGCTCTCATAACTCTCTCTCTCTCTCTCTCTCTCTCTCTCTCTCTCTCTCTCTCTCCCTCTCTCTCTCTCTCTCTCTCTTTCTCTCTCTCTCTCTCTCTCCTCTCAAAATCAATAAAAAATCTTCAAGAACAGTATTTCAGTTTGGATTAGCAAATTACATGGACATGCTTTCTGCCACTAACAATATTATGAGTCCCCTGATGCTTCCAGAATTAGGCAAATATGCACTGACAATTAGAAGCAAAAGAGAAAGTGAGATATTGAGATGGGCAGGCATTGTGCTATTTTTGCAGACGCATAAACTATAGCCCAGGGAAAAGGCCACAGACTGTGTTGCCTTGAAGATGTAGCATTATAGCGGAGATACGAAGCATGACTGCATAGAATAACCTGACCTCATCACTCAGTGTGTTCTTGGTGGACAGCGTTTGGTTCAGCGGTCTGTGCGAAGGGATTATGATCAAGACCTTGTCAACAGAAAATGGAGAAATGCCTCCCTAGATACCGTGGCCAGCGTCCTTCCTGGGATGTGTTTCACTCCCACATGAGTGCACACCTGCTGCATGAACCTACAAGGACTGAATCTGGGAGGGGGTTTGGGGTCACAGGTGCCTCCTGGTGTCCCAGCCACCTGATTGATAAGAAAGGCGCGTAATCTGAATCCCTGATTACCCATCCTCCCCCACTGGCAGCTTTTGTAAATTAAAAGTAGAACCATTTATTAAAATGTATCCAAATGAAAGCATTTCCGAACACTTTGTAATAATGCACGCCTTGAAATAGGTTAGTAGCTTATGTGCAGTTTGGGGCCTTTCTGACTCTTTATTGTCAACATTCTCCCTCTTCTCCCTCTTCTGCCTTGTTTCCAAGAGAAACATGGAGTTTCTTTCTTTCTCCGTTGCTCACCTATTACCGCTGCCGAGGCCCAGGTTTGTGAATGCCATGGGTTCCACGCACGGTGATGATGCGTGTGCCTCAGCCACTCCTCACCCAGGAGGCAGACATGTGGGTGAGTGAGGAGGAGGTGGTTCCTCCTTTGCTAGTAACTCTTTCTTAGAGCCTCTTTACTATTTTTTTTCCCTCCTGTGAAACTAGGAACAAAATCAGTTCAGTTCATTTCAGTGGAACTCTACTTAAGTCTCAGAATTTTCACTATAAGTTCTCTTCCTTCCTTTTTTTTTTTTTTTCTTTTTCAAGAAAGAAATATCACCCAAGTTTTAGTGTGTTTTTGTTTGTTTCTTTTTTACTGTCATTAGAGTACATGTGCATTGAAGTTTAAGTTCTTTGCAATAAATCTTAGTCACAGACTCCTTTCAGAAACAAACCACTTTTTGACAAAGAGCTTTTGGTTGTAAGGATCGGATTTTTAAAAAGAGCTTTTAAAATGGCTTGATTTAAATATGGGCTTTGGACAGACTTGATGCTGTTTTATGATAAAACTAGAGGCCCGGCACATAGGTATAGTCAGTCCCTAGGCCTGGCCCGTGATCAGGATCATCTTTCTCAGCTGCCAGTAGCCAGACCTGCCCCCCACTTCTTCTACTACCCATCCCGGCTCCCCACTCGCCATTGGCTGATTGGTATCTGACAAACCGGGAGAAGGGACCCAGAGGTCGGCTATTCCCTTCCACTCCACCCCGCCACAGGTGGCCATCAGGCCATCGGAGCCTGCCGGCCAGGGAAAGAGACCAAGAGGTGATCAGTGTGCCTCACAGTGACTAGTCATTCTGCTGTGTTAGGGTCAATTTATATAGGATAGAGGCCTGGTGCATGGGTGGGGGCCGGCTGGCCTGCCCTGAAGGAGGCCCCAGATTGGGGTGGGGGGCCCCACTTGAGCTGGGGCCACTGGTTTTCAGGCCCGCTATGCCCCCAATCAGGGTGGGGTCCCCGCTGGGAAGGAGCCAGCCTGGGTGAGGGGCCATTGACAGTTTGCAGGCTGACCACACCCCCAATTGAGGTGGGGGTCTCCTCTGGGGGGCGGTGCCAGCCTGGGTGAGGGGCCGGTGACGGTTTGCAGGCTGGCCATGCCCCCGGCTTTGTCAGGAAGGATGTCCAGAAGACATCCAGTCTAATTAGCATATAACCCTTTTATTAGTATAGATGCTTTGTTTACTTTAGGTATTCTGTCCCTACTTCACATTCTAGCAAGAGCTAGGAATATATCCCCTTCTTTTCTTTTGCCCCACTCATTCATCCCAGTCCGTGTGTCATGGCTGTCAAACTTGTGCCTTAGCAATGCCCAGGTATACAAAAGTGTTTCGGGAATAGAGGGATGTTCAGGAAAAGAGGGGAGTATCACGTGACACCAACGTATGTGTGCTCTTTGGGCGAAAGGCTGGCTAGCGGGCATTGGGAAGACACTGCATAGTGTACTCAGCATATCTGCCCCTAGGAAGGTTACCTATAGGCTATTTCTTGGTTTTTCATATTCATGGTAGAGATTTCTGGGAAATGCGGTGCTTGCCCTGTGGCGTGAGAACAGGTGTGATTTCCTATGTGTGACTACCTCTGCATGTATCAGTGCGTGGCTGTGCGCATCTATCTGTAACACATGTCTGGCTGCGGGAGGCCCCACTCGAGCGGCGCCCCATCTGTCTGTGTGGGTTGACGCCTGCATGAGGGATGCGTCTGTCACTCCACGGGCGAGTGTGCAGGTAGGTGTCGACGAATATACTTCATGTCGGCAGTTCCTGTGTAAGACAAGGTGAGAATCAGTTTTCAGCATGACTGGTTTCGGGCCAGCCTAAGATGGGGACTGGCGTGAAGCCAAGATGACTATTTCCTTACCAAATTACATGTACCGATCTGCTGGCATAGAGGACTTACACTTTTAAAAAAAATTGCGAGAAAGTGAACTGTGAGCTGAGAGCGGGAATGGGAGCTGTGCTGAAAGGAACATACAAAGTAATTGAAGTGCCGGGGCCTCCAGGACCGTGGGTAATTGTAACTTCATTGCTTAACGCACGAGAGCTCTGCGTTAGACGGGGGCAGAATTATTCCTATTTATGTATTCACTTTTGTGTATACGGGGCAACGACACGCTAATGACCGCTCTTCAGATCACTTAGTGTTGCAATTACCATTCGCTCCGAAGTGTGTGCTTTTATTTTCAGCGCCTAGATCAGAGGAGAGCTTGTGTGTTATGCTTGGCTGATGGCTAAGAGCTCTCCCCCACTCTCTCCTTTGATAGCAGTGCTGCCCTCATTGTGTGCTTTTGTACTTGAATAAAGATACCGAATTGCTTCGAAGGGGAAGCAGGGAAGTTATTTGACGCCAGGGCTCGCAGGCCTCCTCCCTGGTGAAATCTCAGTGGCCACTTATGCTTAGAACTCCTTCGGGTCTCTGACAGATTGTATAATCACAACCGGGTCCCCAGAGGAGTGCTTCCCAGATTATCGCTGTTTTAAAGGCAGATCCGTGTCACACAGGAGCCAGAGTTAAAGTGACCTGAGTGGAAGCTGACAGGTCGTGAAGGTGAATTAGCCTCTGTGGTGTCAGTGGGTGCAAATCACCGCAGGAGGGCAGTGACCAAGAGATGGAAAGGTCTCTTCTGGGTTAGCTGCAGGGCAAATTAGGTGCCAGCGGCTGCAGAGACCGGCTCTCTTGGCCGCGTTAGAGGCCCGCTGAGATCAGTGTTAGTAGGATTGCAAAGATGAGCATTTTTGTCATGATGTGGAAACAATGGACACTTTTTAACCTCCTCTTTTTACAACATGCTGCAAAAGCACACAAGAGCTCGCCTGTCAGTGAAAGTTCTACTTTCCCAAGGACCTTTGCCTTCATTAAAAACCAAACGTTTCGCCTCTTCACTATTCTGTCTCTGTGTCTTTTCTTGCTTTTACCATCACCCTGTTCAGCAGCATGTAATTCAGATATGCCCTTGAAAGGCTGGCCTGAAAATATCTGGCTTTGGAAGATAGTTCCCACTCTTAGAATATTGGCTATGAGTTCCTCTAGGGAATAGTTTCGAATCATAAAGAGATGTAAGTGTGTTTAAAATTTGGCAAATCTACACTACGTTTTAAAATGCAGGTCAATTATTTTATTTTATTCAAGTAATATCTCATGGAATTATTCAAATAAAATAATAATTATGATGCCGCAAACATTTTCCCAATAAACCACAATATACAAAGTAAAATTTCTAATATTTGTCATATGATAAGATGCTATACTATCAGTTTGGAGTCCTGGGAGGTTTGTTGTTAGGGACAGCCCCGGCCAAGAGAGTAAACCATCTTACCTCTATTTTTCTGTGATTTACTGGTAGAGAGTGTCTTTTGCTTTTGCACCATCATGGCAGTGTCACAACTAGGAATCTGACAAGGATCGTAATAGGACAGGAGTAATTGATAGTATGAAACTGAGATTAATTCAATGACAGGTCCAACGAATAGACAATGCTCAGGCAAGAGGCATGCATCAACACATTCATGCACACTCATGCACATACATACGCACTCATGCACATACACACATCACACACTGAAACACATTCTTTCTTGGCAGTGGGGGCAATGGCCCTTTCTGCTACTTTTTGTCAATTCCATGAGTACATGCCTACTCCATGTCCTCATTCCATAACTTGTGTATTATTTTAAAAATAGTACTTTTATCTTGGAAGCTCATAAAATATTGGGTAAAATGGAATATATCCTCTAGCTCTCCCTCACTATCCCCTTTAGATAATAATGCTGCCCTCATTGCATGCTTTTGTATAGGGACACAGTTACAGAGATGCTTCTAAGAGAAAACATGTAAGCTATTTGACACAAAGACTTCCAATGCCTTATCCCTGGTGAAACTTAGTAAACTGAGAAGAGGTTGTTTTGTTTTGTTTTTTAAATTCTAATTCTTTGAAAATGTCTATCAGCAGTCACTTCTAATATCACTCAATTGAAGTATTCCCAGGAAAACATATTATTAAAAATTTCATTATAAAATAATAATTTTAATGAGAAAAAGGGGGAAAGGGCTAAGTGCTTTAGACCTACAATAATGAAGTTATTGTTTTCTTTCAGAAATTTCAATAATGAGGGGCCTTTAAATAGCTCTAAGTCTAAAGCTCTAAGAACAAGAGCAGGGAGTAAATCCAGCATTCAATCACATCTATTTTTGCTCAAGAGTAGCGAGGAACTTCTATTCACTCCAAGCACTTCTATAACTCATTGTTGTGAAGAACAAAACACAAATCACCTCAACTGCAGCAGCCCTGGTGCGGCAGAACTTTCTTCCCAGCACTGGCCCTCACCGAATTGCATTCTAACCTATTGTGGTGAGCATAATGCAAAGCATCCCTAACTAATCTTTTCTGTTATACCTAGCACCTGTTAGAAAATTTTAAGCAGACAGAGGCATGCCATTTAAACATAATTTCTTTTGGAATAGAGAAGCAAGCATTCATGATAGACAATCTGTGGTGAGTTGGTCACCCCAGGAGATACAGACCATTAGGACTTGGCAAAGACTATCAGAGGGATTTCCAACCTGGACTCAAGAAACTGCTCATTTGTGTGTCCTCAAAGAGGACACACCTCCATTTACCTAGATGCAGGAGAGGGAGAATAGCTCCCTTTGTATCTTCTGTTGAACGTCCCCAGCTCTGTTGGGTTTCTTCTGCACTCTTGTGTTTCAAGACCTGCTCTTCTTACTCATGTCTTCTCTGCTTTCAACTGTCCCTTTGGCAGGAGGGTGTGTGGGCTATTCTGAAGCTTGGTAAGAAGCAATCCCAGACCACAAAGAGCAAATGTGGGAGGATAGAAGCATTGGGAAGAAAAGGCAGGTAAAGAGAGCTCTGGAAAGAGGAACAGCTCAATAACTAGTCTTCATTTCCTTTATATATCGTGCTGAAGGTCTTTGGGAAAAATCTCATGCTCTATGCATCACTTTCTGCCTTTGGATGCCATTTCCTTTATGTGTGTTCAACAATTTCATCTTGATCTTCCTGTCTTCTTTGTGGCCGGAGGCGGCCTGGCCCCCTCTGTGCTGCTCAACACATGCTCTGTTGCTGTTGTCACTTACTTGTCATCTTTATGTGCAGTGCCATGGGCATTCACATCTTGTCAGCCATGTCACTAGTCTGGACTTATCAGCATTACAGTTGTTGCCTTCTTGATAGACACCTATGGAAATTGGTTAACATTTCACCTTTGCTTTAAACCATGTGAGAGAGTCAGCGTATGGATGAGGTAGAAAAAAAAATGAATTAAGAGATTAGGAAACAGGAAAAATGAACGTCACTAGAAATAACATTTTTGGATTAAAATGCTGAATTTGAAGATTATTGAAACCGAACTAGGTAAATGAAAAGTGATCCCAACATACTGAACCCAACTTAAGTCTCTGAAAAGTATTTAAATGTATTTCCATAAAACTACCATCTTGTATATTATACTTCATATAATCAAGTCATATGTTTGAATCAAAATGATGGGTTATCTCTGGATGGTAAAAGTCTGTGTGATTTTGTTGTTAATTTTAGAAATGTTTCCTTAAGTTCCAATTTTCCATTCCATGAGCATTAAAAGTATAATACTCCAGTATTATAAATAAATACATTTATGATTACAGAAAATTTAAGACATGGAGTTAATAAAGAGGAATATCTATAATGGACTGTTTTGTCACTTGCTTGTCATCTTCATGTTTTGTAGACCATATAACTCTCAGTGCCTCTGGTGGGGGTTGGAGGGCAAGGCATAACTCTAGCAATAAACTGTTGTGAGTGGCCTGAATCAATCTTTTTGCCAAAGGTGGTGCGATTATCCATCTCCCTAAGATTTATAGAAGAGTATCAATTTTCTAGTTACACAAGTTGCTATTTACTGGAGTGTTATCTCCTTCAGGCAAATAAGTATTTTATTTATCTTTATTTTCAAGACCTTCATTCAGTGTCTAAATATGCAGAACAATGTAGAAAAATAATTGTTGAATAATTAAGTGAATAAATTTAAAACACTGGAATTACATTTTAGAATTTTAGCAGTCTAAAGTACTTTAACAAAAACATCTGTATATTTGAATTGATATGATCACAGATTTTATAATTTATGCATTAAATTTATTACCACATGGATATAACATATTTATTTTTATATTCTGCTTTCTCTTCAGATTGCCAAAAACCTTCCCCTTTTACTATATATTTATTTCATGCATTTGTTTTTTTTTGCTTTTTTCTCTCCCACCCAAGTCAAATAGAAATAAAGTGAAAAAAAGTCAAGTCCCAAATAGGAAGGACATGTTTTTTGTGTGCCAGTTCTGTGGCCCATCTGCCTCAAATGTCATCTAGTAGGTACTCAATAAAAGTGTTGGATAAATGAGTGCAATGTATTTCTTTAAAATTATAAATGTTAGGGATGTTTATAGTTAGGATATATAGAATTATTCAATAAAGACAATAAAAATCACTCACAATATAATTACCCAGAGATAATCACTGTTAAATATTTAGTGTATTTTCTTCCCAGTTTTTCTATGCATGTAATACAAACATGAGGTTTTAATTATAAAAATAAAGTATTATATGTACACATATATAATTATACTAGAGGCTTGGTGCATAAAATTCATGCACAGGAGGGTGGGTCCCTCAGCATGGCCTGCACCCTCTCCAATCCAGGACCCCTTGGGGGATGTCCGACTGCTGGTTTAGGCCCAATCCCTGCTCAATCCCTCTCACAGTCTGGGACTGCTGGCTCCTAACTGTTTGTCTGCCTGCTTGATCTCCTCTAACCACATTTGCCTGCCTGCCTGATCGCCACTAACCATCACTGCCTACCCTAACTGCCTCTACCTACTGGCATGATCACCCCCTAACTGATCTCCTACCAGCCTGATTGCTCCCAAACTCCTCCTCTTCCAGCCTGATCATCCCTAACCTCATATGCCTTGGCCTCTGCCTCTTGTCCAGAAGGACCTCGGGAAGGCCATTTGGTCTCATTAGCATATTACTCTTTTATTAGTATAGATAATCTGATTTTTCACATTTTTGATGTGAGATGGGCATCATTAGTTAAAACATCCGCATAATATTTCACTACAAATTTTTTCAAAGTTTGCAACATAGTCTTGCATTTTGTGGAAAAGGCAGAAGCTGTGAAATCAGCCCAGGTTGAATTCTGGCTCTTGTATTTACTAGCTGTGTAATTCTGAGGATGTGACCATTTCTGTGTTGTTGAGGCAGTGTCAGAGGAGAGAGGAGAAGAAAGGAGCTAGAGAAACAAGAAATAGGGAAAAGGAGACAGAGTTCTGAAGGAAGAGAGAAGGAGATAGGCAGGCCGGTGACAGGACCAGCTGGATTCCAATGTCCACCAGACTTGTCAGTGCAGTGTCTTCTTCCTGGGTTTTGTTGCCAAAGGTACCAAGCACCATCAGGGGAATAGACACACTTTATCTCCATCTCACAACTTTTCCTGCCCTCAGCTCTCAGGACCAATATCAAACGCATCACAGATTCAGTTCTAAATGCAATCATTTTTCTTCAGGGAACTGTGTATTCAGAGAATCCTGGCATTGGAACCTCAGGCTGAGTTTACGAGGTGTCAGTATAAGGAAAGACTGATCTACACCACCCCCTCCTAAGAATTGCCATTTAGTTTTGCTTTTCTGCCTGACTTATCCGTAGTTTAAAAGAAGCCCATCATTATAAGTTATTTCATTTATCAAGGGGCTTAATCACTTCCCACATGTCTTTTTTTAAACACCTTTATCATTAAGACCACATACAATTTCAGTGAACTAGTAAGCCACACCTTCAGAGATAAACAAATGTCCTAGTAAGCATAGTTCGTAGTGGTGACTTCTCATGACCAAGGGCTGCATGCTTGCAGCCTTCTGGTGTTCCCTGGACAAGTATGTTAAGAGAACTCAGTCAGTCAGTATCTTCCTCTACAAAAGCATTTGAATAAATCAATCTGCAGTGTTTAAAGTGGGAGAGAGAAAGAATCTAGTACATTGTATTAGACATGCTTGGAAATTAGCATCTTTCCAAACCTAATTGTTTTTATGACTTGGGACCTAGACATGGTGGCCAGTATTACTTTTCAGGAATGGATTTGAATTCCATAAAATTGAAACAAATATTTATTTAACTAAAAAAGAAGATAGTTCTTAAGACTAGTGAGAAAAAGCATTAGGTGAATGGATTTTAAAAATTGCATAATTTAATTATGTTAAAATAGGATGATGATGGGACAAAGATTTTAATTC
This sequence comes from Pipistrellus hanaki, assembly GCF_964339955.1. Taxonomy (NCBI): domain Eukaryota; kingdom Metazoa; phylum Chordata; class Mammalia; order Chiroptera; family Vespertilionidae; genus Pipistrellus; species Pipistrellus hanaki. The sequence goes on along the minus strand of NC_140509.1, from coordinate 59,102,248 downwards.
ATAGCAATATGTTTGTATTTTTTGATCCTGGTTTCAGAATGATTAAGATAAAGTTTGCTAACATTCAGATACAACCAAAGCCACCTGAATTTGCCATTACAAAAAAAAAAAAAAAAAAAAAAAAAAAAAAAAAAAAAAAAGATGCTACATAAGAGAAAACAGCCTGAGTGGAGGTCATTATGTCCCTTATTTCAGAACAGGAGGTGACACAGATACTCAGTGGAAGTCAAGATAACCAGTTCCCTTGCAAAGGAAATGCCGAATTGTTCCATGCCATTTCTAAATTACCCTTCAGTCTGATTGCTTCTTGCTGGATTATTCATGCACCATCAAACATATAGCACAGAACTGCCGCACTAAGTCAGATATATTACATCCTGTTGCCAGCTGATTGAAAGGTTTGATGTGCTTTCCACAATGGCACTGGGAAAGGTGAAGCCACTTCCATCATCTTTGTCTAGTCTCTCATGCCTTCCATTCATAGAGCTATTCAAACCCTTTTAGCAATTACTTCAATCACGTCCTGTACAAAGTCATGTATATTTATTATTCTCAGTGCACAGTAGCACTCTGTACTTCAGTTTATTGTAATTCTATCATATCATATGGGCTAGGCATTGTGCTAGAAATGGGAGGTGCAAAATGTAGATGCTCTGTATTTTGGTTCATTCTGGCAAGGGAGACAGACAAATTAAGTCTGTTATAGTGGGATGAGGGCAGTGATAATAGTGGCTAAGTTTGTAAGTGCTTGATGTCACAAAGTAGGTAGGTGACAGAGCCAAGAATCAGAACCATTATGCTTGGCACTGAAGTCATTCTCTTAATTACTGTTATAGTCAAGGGGAGCAGGTACCAAGACTGTGTGTGTGTGTGTGTGTGTATATATATGTTTGTGTGTGTGTGTGTGTGTGTGTGTGTGTGTATGGGAGTACATGGAAACACAGAGGAGTGGTATCAACCAAACCTGTTGAGTCTGGGAAGGCTTTCCTGTGTGGCATCCTACACCTGGCCCTTAGGCTAATCAGGAATTGGCCACCTGAAGGCTGGAGAAGGGCTTTCTATGCAGACGAAAGAGCTCAAGAAAAGCTATTAAAATGAAAACATATGGCAGGCCTGGGGCAGAGTACCAGGAATGATTTCATAAATTAGAAACCTAACTTTCAATAGCTCTGATTTCTGCCAAAAAGAAGCACTCTCATAGGTTGAGGGGATTCATTGATAGTTTTAAAGCAAGGGGCCAATGCTTTTAGGTGCCCATTTTATTAATTGCAGTGAGGAAGAGGTACAAGATGGGTTTGAGGTAAAATTGAGGCAAGGGAACCAGTTGGGCGATTCCTGTCATAGCCTAGAGATGATTTGTGCTTAATCTAGATATGAGAGGTAAGGAGGGCATTGGGGGATATTTAAAAGGCAGAATTGATAAACTTAATAAAGGGTTAGGATAATATGATAGTGTCAGACAGGCTAGGCACTAAAATTGATCTGTTACATATTAGTTAAGGGACCTTGGACAAATATCTCAACTTCTTTGAGATTCTGTTTCCTCTCTTGTCCAGTAGGGGATAATAGCAGAACTTACCTCATTGGGTTTCTATGAGGATTAATATTAATGTGTGGAAAGTATTTAGAACTGTATCTGCCATGTATTACTGCTCCTGATTGGATGTGAATGACAGGGAGGTACTTATTAGTGTATTGGTGGATGGTAGTATTGAAATAGAAAACACAAAAGAAGGAACTGACTTGGGAGTAAAAGTTATGATTTTAGTTGTATATTTTTTGGGCTTGATGTGTTTGAGTTGATTTCTCAGGTAAAGATGTTTAGTAGACAGTTGCATTTAGTGGAAGAGACTTGAAAAGGAGATGTAGATCTGGGGGTTGTCAGTATTTCTAGGTGAGTGCCATTGGGAGCTGCAGATATCTATGAGATTGTTCACAGAGAGCACTGAAGTGAGAGAGAGGAGAATGAAGAGCGAGGCCCAGGCAAATCAACAATGAGGAGGAAGACCTGATAAAAGGACTGGGGAAGGGCCCAGAGGGATTGGTGTCTGCCTATGTGCAACCACGGACATGTGATGAGTATTAGATCAGACTTCCCTCTGGAAGGCTTGAAAAGCAAAGGTGAGCAAATAGGCATTCTTGTGACTCTCTGAGCAGAAGTGGCTGATCGGACAGGAAGGTTCCATTTCTGGGAAAGCTCTACTGACATGAAGGTGAGCAAAATTTCCACTTTTTCATCTACCCCATGATTCAGTCTCACTGTTCTCTTCCCCATGCTTTGCCTCACTGCTCTCCTACTTTCACCACGCTCTTGAGAGTGGCAATCAGTACTAACACAGCTGTTTAGATGCTAGGAACCACAGCTTTAAGGAAAGGACGATATTTTCTGATTATTTGCAACACTTAAAACTTTGTTGACCTCTTTTATTGCAAAGGCACATTGTTCTGATTTTGTAAGATTGTAGCTTTCTGCAATGACTTATGGCTCCTTTACTGGGTCGTAAAAAAGCTCTCAAGTCTTTATTTTATGTGCTCTTTGCAGCCATGGACAGAAACCACAAACAACAAATGTCCTCTACTTCCTCTTTGGACAAACTCTTCTATGCCCTAACTTTCTCTCTCTCCAGAGCTTTTCTCCATATAGTTTAGGATTATAAACTTTCCTGCCTATTTAGAAAGTTAGAGCAGTGATCAGTTTATCTCCTCTTTATTTCACACTAGACGCCTGGTACACAGAATTCATGCATGGAGGGGGGGGATCCTTTAGCCCAGCCCACACCCTTTCCAATCCAGGACCCCTCAGGAGATGTCTGACTCCTGGATCAGGCCTAAAATGGCAGTCGGACATCCCTCTTGCAATACGTAAATGCTGGCTCCTACCTGCTCACCTGCTTGCCTGCCTGATCACCCATAACTGCTCTCCCCTGTTGGCCTATTCACTCCTAACTACTCTCCACTGCTGGCTTGATCACCCCTAACGGCCTCCACCTCAGCCCCCACCAACATGGCTTTGTCTGGAAGGACAGCCAGAAGGATGTCTGGTCTAATTGGCATATTACCCTTTTATTAGTATAGATGACAGTTTAAGTACATGAATGAACAATTGAAAAGTGACTTGGCCACGCACTCCATGGTGCAAATTATAAATACAATCTATTGTGGGACAGGACACATGCCTGTCAGCATACACCTTTTTTGTATAGAATTAGAGTCCATTGTATTACTTGTATCACTAAACTGAATTTTTTTACTTCAACCTCAAAAATGTTTTAGTTAGTATCCAGTAGTTTCATTCTAAGCTATGAGAGCTGTCTGCAATCTTAGTGAAAAGAGAGCACTGTAATATAAAGTAGATGTCACCTATGAGGATAAACTGTTCTTCTTTTGCTTTGTGTTTTATTTTTAAGAATTTTAAATATTTTAATTTATTGATTTTAGAGAGAGAGCTTTCTGGCCCCAGCCGGATTAAAAATATTGGGATGGGGGAGTTATTTTTGAGGCAAAAATAAACCACAAAAAAGAAAGTACCTGGGAATAGCTACAGCACCAGTCTTAGAAAAAGGATTATTTTTGCAGTATGTAAACAGTTTTCTTTTATGAGAACTATTGACTCTGTGTAGTTTTCTACAGACTATGTATGTTTTCTTTAAAAAATATATATATATATATATATATATATATATTATTGATTTCAGAGAGGAAGGAAGAGGGAGAGAGAGATGAAAACATTAATGATGAGAGAGAATTATTGATCTGCCTCCTGCAAGCCCCCTACTGGGCATCAAGCCTGCAACCCAGGGATATACCCTGACCAGTAATTGAACCTTGACCTCATGTTTTATAGGTTGATGCTCAATTGCTGAGCCACACTGCCTGGGTGTTAAAAATATGTATATTTTTAATCTCTGATAGAAGCTTTGAAACATAAGATTGGCACATGCTCCTTCTTGTTTCCCATCACTGGGCAAACTAACACAAATACTGCTTGGCATCTTTGAGACACTAGCATGCATATTTACACAGTAATTATTAAAAATTTGGTTCTTGTGGTTCTACAATGATGGGTTCGTGTTTCTTCATAAGTAAAGATATTAGCCTGTAGCAAAAGAACAAGGACTGAATAATTTTAAAAGTAGCTTTAATTTGCAAAATGTTGAAGGTATCTATAAATGCAGATTCCTGGATGTTGTGGAAAACTTAGCATCTCAGATATTTATTTTTTTACTTTATTTCTGTTTAAATGTTTACTTCTACTCAAATATGCTGCTTATTGCTTAGTAACAGTATCAGTACTGCCATGTTTCTACTATAACTGAATAAACAGGCCAAGCTGTAAATAAGTTACTCATAGGATCCTTCAGCTTCAGCTATGACTTGACTAAGATGCTGAAATGCTGTGAAAGCTAGGCAAACAGAAGGCGTGGCTGTGTTAACAGTATTCAGAGGCACTGTCAATTGTAAACATGAACTTAAACATGTCATGCAAGTCTCATTAACAATAATTGTGGACTGATATCTCTTCCAGGTTTCATCCAGAAAGTACAGAATTATTAACTGTGAAACATTTATTTTTTAAATTAAAAAAAATCTTTATTGTTGAAAGTATTACATTTGTCCCCCTTTCTGTCCCCCCATTGACCTCTTCTAGCCCAACTCTCAATTGCTTACTCAAACTATTGATGAAAGGTTGTTCTTATTTGAACATTTCTTTTAGTATGAGTCACCTGTCAGTTTTACTATCTGAAGTTCATTTTAAATGATTATTTCAAAAATATTTTGTTGATTAAGACCACTTTACTCATGGCTACACACTATCCTATCTAATAAAAGGGTGATATGCAAATTAACTATCACTCCATCACAAAGATGGTGGCACCCATAGCCACAAGATGGTGGCACCCAGTCCCCTTAGCCTCGCTGGAGTCCCAGTCCTAGGGGGGCTGCCACTGAGAGTCGGTAGTGTGAGCAGCTGGGGTGGGACACTTGCTTCATCGCCACATATTATAAAAAGTTACTCAGAAAAAAACAAACATTCAGAAGATGTAAAAATCTTTTTAATAGACTTCTTCTTTTGGATAGGTAAGCATTTAGAAGACTTTCCAGGCTCTCCTTCACTGGTACTGGCTCATTAAGCATCACTGATGAGTGGGGTGGGAATCCCGCTCCAGGGTCCAGTCCCATCAGCTGTCACAGGTTCAAGAGAATAGGCCAGCAAACACCCTCAAGGAACCATCTAAAATGCAGTTATTGATTCAGCAGGTGGCTCATCTTTCTACAGTTCAATACCTTTAACTAGTATTCCAGCCCAATAATTTTAGGTAACACTTTTTTTTTTTCCTTCAGGGTACCAAGACAACCTGTTTCTATTATAATTTAATATGGCTCTGGTGGTAAATCCTGAAACAATGAGGAAATTATACTCTAATAGTTTTGGTATATGCTTGGCATGCTTGCTTGTTTGCTTGTTTTTCTCTTTTTTTGTTCCCCCATGGTATGGCTATGACTGATATGATTGTTTCCCTTTTGTTGAGTTGACCATTTGATGGAATTCTTTCTCCATTTTGAACATTGATTGCATTGTGATCTGTAACAGAAAAAGAATACTAGAAAGAATGGAAACTTGAGTTTACCTAGTCTGAAAGTCCACTCCCTAAGCAAGAAACCCCTCTATAATTTTTTATTTTTATTATAATTGACATACAGTATTACATTGGCTTCAGGTGTATAACATAGTGATTCAAAATTATATACCTTACAAAGTAATCACTACAACAAGTCTAGTAACTATCTGTTACTGTACATTCTTACTGTGATGCTATTGACTTTATTCCCTATGCTGTACATTACGCCCCCATGACTTATTTTATAACTGGAAGTTTGTACTGCTAAGCCCCTTCTTCTTTCAACCTCTCCCCCTACTCCTTTCTACTTGATAATCATCAATTTGTTCTCTGAATCTAAGAGTTCCTCAAAAATATTTTTTAAAATGTTCTCTGGGGTCTCTTGAACACTTTCAGCCTGGTGATTCTAATTTCTTCAGGGGGCAGCCAATTTTGTATTTATACGTTCTTTCCTTTTATGAGCAAAAGTCTCTCTCCTGTGTCTTTCCGCTGCCCCTCCTGTACCTCCCCTTATGCAGAATAAGCTTGTTTCATCTCCCATGCAATAGCTATTTCAGAGGTTTGAAGTTAGTTCTATGTGGGCTCTTTTCCAGTTATAGGCATTAATAATTCTTTCAGTCATTTTTACCACATAGTTTTCAATATCTAAGAATCCAGGCTATATGTTCATAAGGTAGCTCTCATACTCAGTCTCTTCCATCTATAGTTTTAGGACACCCTGATGCTTAGTAAAGTTCTCATGGACAGTCTCTTTGAAATTCATTTGATCATCTAGCACAGACTGTATCTTTTATATGTTAGCAAGTTTAAAATAAATGCCCTTCTTGAAGGAAAGGATTAAAGGAGTATTACTAAAGTTAACTTAGAACTGTTAACTTTCTAAATTAATTCATTGCCTGAAACAATCAGTTTTTACATCTTCTCAGATGTATCCTCAGTCTACTCACAGGCTTGGAAGTTACCTAGTCCAGGTCTGCTGTTGCTGGGGCCTGGTGTTCTCTTTTAAATGGAGGGTAATTCAATCCCTTTGGGATTAAGAATATCCTTCTCTTTATTCTTACTTTATTCGATATGATAAAGTTCAAATTGTATTGAAGTTGTTTGGATTCTGTGTCTCTTTATTAGACTATTATAATTTAAAAATATATATTTTATTGATTTTGTACAGAGTGGAAGGGAGAGAGATAGAGAGCTAGAAACATTGATGAGAGAGAGTCATCGATCAGCTGCCTCCTGCACACCCCCTTCCAGGGATATGCCCCCAACCAAGGTACATGCCCCCGACCGGAATTGAACCTGGGTCCCTTCAGTCCCCAAGTCGACACTCTATCCATTGAGCCAAACCGGTCTCGGCTAGACTATTATAATTTTTATACCTTGAAGTGATTTATTTACATTATCATGTTGAACTCTTCTATTTATTTTTTCTTTACTGATGTGGAATCCGAAGCACATACATGATTAGATTAATGTCCTAAGGTCAAATAGCTATTAAGGATGACAAAGATAGGCGACTGAGGATTTTTATCTTGGCATTTCCAGCACAACATTGTGTTGTCTCTCAATATATGTTTTTTTTTCCTTCTCATATACCAAACTCTCAATAAATGTTTAAAACTAAATTAAATTAAATTTTTACTTATACTTATTCACATACCACTACAAGTTCATAGTTTTCTAAGGTTTGTAATGGAAAAGTAGTTCTCTCATCCATCCTTCACTACCCCTAATTATGTGTTTGAGGGGCAGTTTTCAATATTTTTGTCTGCTGTTTCTGGAATTTATTCCCCCTTCCCCCCAAAAAAACAAACAAAACAAAACAAAAAAAAGCTCAGTTTATATACCTAAAACTTTTCTTTGACTTCTTACTGTGGAAGGAAAGGATTTAGTTTATTTCATCTCTCCCCCAACATACATGTATTCACTTCTCCTCTCTCATCCTCCTAGTATTACAACTTTTATTTTATTTTTTTAATTCTCACTCAAGCATATGTTTATCAGTTTGAGAGAGAGAGAGAGAGAGAGAGAGAGAGAGAGAGAGAGAGAGAGAGAGAGAGAGAGAGGAAGAGAGAGAGAAAGAGACATCAATGTGAGAGAGACACATTGATTGGTTGCCTCCCAGGAGAGCCCCTGTCTGGCTGGGGATCAAACCTGTAACCCAGGTATGTGCCTTGACCAGGAATTGAACCTGGGACCCTTCAGTGAGTGTGCAGAGGCTCTAACCACTTAGACTCACTGGGCAGGATGATTTAAGTATTTTAAAGGGGTCTTTTGGCAAATAAGTTCTTGCTGCCTCCTTCCCTGTGCTCTTCCAGACCAGGTAAGAGCCAATTCTACCAATGAGTTTCTTCCTAACTTCCTTCCTTCCTTCCTTCCTTCCTTCCTTCCTTCCTTCCTTCCTTCCTTCCTTCCTTCCTTCCTTCCTCCTTCCTTCCTCCTTCCTTCCTTCCTTCCTTCCTTCCTTCCTTCCTTCCTTCCTTCCTTCCTTCCTTCCTTTCTTTCTTTCTTTCTTTCTTTCTTTCTTTCTTTCTTTCTTTTTTTTAAAATATATTTTTATTGATTTTTTTACAGAGAGGAAAGGAGAGAGATAGAGAGCTAGAAATGTCGATGAGAGAGAGTCATCGATCAGCTGCCTCTTGCACACCCCTTACCGGGGATGTGCCCGCAACCAAGGTACATGCCCTTGACCGGAATCGAATCCGGGACCTTTCAGTCTGCAGGCCGACGCTCTACCGCTGAGCCAAACCGGTTTCGGCATCTACCAACGAGTTTCATTAGAACTGATAGTATTCTATTTTATTATTTTCTTATTGAAAAGTATTTGTACCTTAGCTGGTTTGGCTCAATGGATAGAGTGTCAGCTTGTTGACTGAAAGGCCCAGGTTCAATTCTGGTCAGGGGCACAAGCCCGGGTTGTGGGCTCAATTCCCAGTGTGGGGCCTGCAGGAGGCAGCCGATCAATGATTCTCTCATTGATGTTTCTTTCTCTCCCTCTCCCTTCCTTTCTGAAATAAAAAAGGAGACCTATAGGTACAAGTGGTCCTTAATTAAACAGATTTTGTAAGCATAGAAGCCTAGGCAATTCTTCCGTGTACCTGGTATCCTGGCACTCTGTCTGTAGAGGTCTGTTTCTATTGCTCAAGTCTGGGCCATACAGCCTGCCTGGAACTTTGGCTGAGTCAGAAATCACTTATTTTTTTCTGAGAGCATTTAAAACTGCATGGGCAAAAGGGTTTATATTTAGACTTGTAAAAAAAAAAAAAGTGTGGTGGCTGCACTGGTAGAGATGTGGGTGATTCATGTGCATGAAAATATCACAATTCCTAGGTGCAGACGAGACTCCTGGGAACTCTCAGAGACCCCTGGGAACTTATACCAAGAAAGGTAATATGTGATTGAAAAAATACCATGAAAGAAAACAAGTGTGCGGCTAGTATATGTTGTATCTTACCAAGAAATGATGCTGCAGCTAAAGCGAAGCAATTATAATGGCATTGCTCACTTAGGGTGATGCTGTTGAAAATCGCACATAAAGAATATGCTTGCATTCACGCTGCATAAACAGAACGTTCCCTACAACATCATATATTCACATGTAGACAAAGTTCTTTTTCTGATGGCCTTCGCTATTCTAGAATTTTCCTGTATTTTCCCCCCTTTAATCTTCAATAGGTTTTGACATTCTGCCTCTCAGGGACAACTCTGGGTAGCCATCAAGCAGACAAACGCTTTCAACGATAACCAAATCTAAATAGAGACAGAAACAAACCCTTCAATATCCTGATGGATTAATGCTTCTTGGAGGCAGCTTCCTTCAATAATTGATTATTTGCTGTGGTTTGGCCATATGTGTTGGGGACAGCATGTCTGTTGCCATAACAAACTAATTGAGCAATTCAATTGACATGGCTTGTGGTCCCTGCCCTGTGAGGAGCTTGAGTCGTGACTGCCCATCCCAACTGTGCTCTTAAAACAATGTGCTGAGAGACTTGAGGCTTTTCCCAGTCCCTTCACCTGTGACCCACTTTATGGATTTCAGACTTCTGTGAATCCGATCCCAGAAGGGACAGCTCACTTCAGTACCCCGTCCTGTAGGCAAAGGGAGTAGACCATCCATTACCATCTCCCTCTCATTCTTAGGTTAATGACTACATTAAATATTAAACGAGTTTCCGTCTCCAGAGTGCCCCGTAAGTGATTTTACATTAGCTCATCCACTTCTGGCACTGTCCTTTCTTTGATTTCTGATAAAGCATGTTGCTCTGTGTAACATAACTCAGAGGAAATCATGATGGATTTGACAACTGTTAATGTGATGCTTAATATTAACCTTCATCGTTAGGTATGGAGGAGGATGGTGAGGGAGGAGGAGAGGGAAAGAAAGGAATCAGAGAGAGAAATGTGTCTTCAGCTTTTCAAAGGTGACAGGGACATATGAGCTCATTAACATACTATAAAAATGAACACCGCCCTTCTCTTCTTTGAGAGAGATCACAATCTCTAATTGCTCAGGTACAGATCGTAACTCCTTCCTACCACACATTTGTGGAGCTGAGTGAAGAGGGTAAAGGTAATTTAGGGTCATAAATATCTTGGGAATGAAATCTATGCAGTTTGCTGCAGCTTTTCTAAAAAGGGTTAGAGTTTCACCTTCAGCTACTTTATGATTAAGGAGAAGCTGTGATGTGGTGAAGGCTTCAAGGAGAGCAGAATTGACATAATCACTACCCACAAGATTATCATCAGAGCAGGCAGGCAGGCAAGATACCTAGAAAGCAGAAGGTGGAAGTGGGAAGTCAGGGAGGGCAGTTACTTATGGGACTCTGAGATGAGAGTCTGAGACAGCCCTTAGCAGATGTTTCCAGAAGGTTCAACCAATTAAAGAAAGATTTGCCTGAGGCTTTTCCTTTTAAGGCAAAGCTTATTCTTAAAAAGAAAAAAAGAAAGAAAAATCAACCTAATTTTTTGCCTGTTAAAGAGTATAATTGTCCATGCCTTTTTTGGCTATTCTTCTAGAAAAGGGATTAGATTTATATAGTTTTTCATCCCCACTCAGTTAGAGGAGAAAATAGCAACTCTGATTGGAGTTAGGCAGGAATAAGATCATGGAAGAGGAAATCCCTGGGTAATTGCAGAAGTTGGTGATTTTTGGTGCTCAGTCTGCAACTTGGGGTCCATTCTCACTCCAAGGTGTCCGAGGAGAGCAGCAATGATTTGACTCCATTTGGAACAGTCCATCGACACCTCAGAGACACTCATACATATTTTAACAAGATTAGGAGGATGGAGCATGGGTCTAGCAACATTTCCTCTTCCCTTCCTTTATTAGGTCTTGCATATTGAATGAACAAATCCTGTATGGAAACTTTTATTGCACTTATTTAAATTTTGGACCCTAATGGGCCAATATGTTACTTACATGTTGGCGATATATAATTAAATAAAGTTTATGACAGGAAGGGAGCTTTGAAGCAACTCAACTTCCTCATTTGACCCATGAAGAAATCATGATCTTAACCAAGAAAGTGGTTATCTAAGGCCTCACCGCTGGTGGTGTACATACAGTACAGGGGGTCCAGCCACAGTTCCCTGTCTGTAACATCACCCTGGAGGTGAAAATAGAAGATTGAATACACAATAAAGAAAAGAAAATGTGGTAGAGAGCCAACTTGCCATTTTCCCATTTGTGGAGGAAAAAGTCACAAATATTCTAGAAGAACACATAGGCTCAGACCAGATTCCTTTTTCTGTTTTAAGTATTTTATTAAAAAAAAAAAATCTATCAGTGGCTGCACAGACTGGCTGGGAAATCATGTGGTAAGATTTTTTTTTTTTTTTTTAATATCTAACACAAAGTTTCTTAGCTGAAATTCACTGCCTTTTGATACATGTCGCTCTTTTCTCAGTCTGCCTATCAATGAAACCAAGAAGTCTGAAGTGAGACTAGTTTATGCAAATTGATTCACATGAAATGTATATTGCCACCGACAACTCTGGGCAAGCTCTCCATTATGTCATCTCCATAAATAGTTGTAGGTCCTAAGCAGTCTCTCTGTGACCTGTGGCTCAGAAGTTACAGCAAGTGTCTATCAGTGTGAAAGAGTTTTGTGTCATTGGAACAGGACCTGAGAACTCATTTTTGTGGGAATTTGTGGGAAGTCTGTCTTATGCATTATAGGATGTTTAGCATCATTCCTGTCTTCTAGTCACTAGATCCAGTAGTACCTTCCGACCCAAATTGTAATAATAAAAAATGTCTCCAGCCATTGTTCCATTGACGGAGGCAGGCTATCTCCCAGTTCAGAACCACTGCATTAGATGACACAGTCCCTTCAGGATCCACCCACCTGATCCATCTGTTTCAAACCACTGAAGCTTGCCTTTGTTTCTTTAACACAGGAGATACCACCACAGTGTACAGATGTGCGTGCATGTGTGTATGAAGGGAGGCAAGCTAGTTAGGCACTTTGTAAACCAATTAAATGAAAGGAAGAGAGGGAAGAGCTAGAGGAGATCACTGGATGGATCAATCAGGGATTAACTAGGAAAACCAACCACAGAGGACTAAATGCAGGGAATTGGTTATGTTGCTGATGTGTTGAGCTGAGAGTTATATATGAAATTTCAAGGAAACCCATAAATGAGCAACAGTAACCATCACCCCAGGTTGGCGAGGCAAAGGGAAAAGAGTACTGTTATCTATTACTCAAGGATCAGGGTAACCTTCAACCCCATCCCCCCACAAACAAAGCTGGGACCAGCATGAGCCTCTCTGGTGGGAACTGAGACCATGAAAAGATGGGAAGCTGCCCTAGGCAGAGGGAGGAGGAAAATACCCTGGTTTCTCTTTTGCTCTTCCCTCATACTTCAGTCTCTTGTCAGCACCTCTCCATTTCAAGAGCTGGTTTTCTACTTGCCACACCCCACATTATGTAGAGTATAGGGGGAAAGTTTGAAAAGAAATCTAAGAGCAAGTTGGCCCAGGGCTGACACAAATAACTACTGGTATGTTCTAACCTTTCAGATCACCATACTGAATATTCTGTTCCTGGAGAATTCAAACTGGAGCCATAAACTTACCTTGCTTTATGTCCAAAATGTGACACATTTTCTACTTCTTCAGTGATGCCATCTTGCCCTCCCAAAGCTAATGAGGCACAAATACAAGTGCCAACTAGGCGAAGGTGCTTGTCTAAGGGCAAACCCAAGAGATTTTGTATTGATATTGATTTCAGATTTTAAAAATCTCTCCAGTAGTGGGTAGCTTACTTTTATGGAGTGTCTACCATGGCCAGACTCTATGTTAATTACATGCACAATTTAATTGTAACTTTCCCAAAAGTTTTATCATACAGGCACTATTATTATCTGATAAAAACAAACAAACAAACAAACAAACCATACAAAGTAGAGAGAATTTAAACAAGTTGCCCAAGATTATATAACTATTAAGATCACATCAGGATTATGACTGGAATGCAGGCTTATAATATTGCATATCTCAAAAGTTTTGGTGACTGTGTTTATATTGCCACATTGTAGGAACACATTGGTGATAACCAACATTTGTCAAGAAGCTACAGTATGCCTAGCTGTGTTTTGAATGCTTTTATACTTTTTTCTTATTAGCTAATTAAAATCACACAATAGCCCATTTTAGAGATGAGGAAACTCTGGCACAGAGAGGTTAAGTAACTACTATGTTTCCCCAAAAATAAGACATTCTCCGAAAATAAGACCTAGCACATGGAAAGATAAGACATCCCCTGAAAATAAGACCTAGTGCAACTTTGGGAGAAAAAATTAATATAAGACACTGTCTTATTTTCGGGGAAACAGTAGTCCCAAATCACAGAACTATTAAGTGGTAGAGTTGGGTTTTGGACAAAGCAGTGTTGGCTTCAGACAGGTGCTTTTAGCCACTAATGTTATATATGGTACTGTGCGTATGTGATTTATTTATTCATGGTCTCATTTCAACCAGTCCCATTTAATGCTGGGCATTTCCTAGGCCTTGGAGCTATAAAGATGAATGTACACAAGTGAGGAACTCATCACTTAGTGGACCTTATCGTTGAGTAGAATGCTCGCAGACGTGTAAACAAATGACGCTGAGTTCATGTGACAGGTGCCGTAGAGAACTTCACCCTAGGAGAGATGGAGGAATAGAAAAAGATTAATTTTCTCTATGTGGAATGGAAATCGGTTGCTCTGTAAATGAGAGTTTCATAGAGAGCAGACTCATAGGATATAATTGCACTGCAAAAGTTGTGCAAGTTGTGCAAAAGAAGTGACAGGATAGCAAGTGCAACTATCAATAGAAGACTATTCATTTATCTAGAGCATGGGGTCAAGGCATGGATCTGGGAGGTCAGAAAAGCAGAGATCTGATTGACAGAGGTCTTACATGGCTTGGGAAGGTGCCCAGAGGCTTGCCCTTTGTAGTGCCTTTAAAATTTCTTAGGGCACATGCTGCATTTATTTTATATTTCCATCTTCTACCAGTTATAAGATTACATTTTCGGGTGCCTTTGGGTGCACTGCAAATTGTTGGCGAGAATGAAATCTTTCTGTGACTACTTCTCTGTAGCTGCTTGGTTGAGTGACACTCACAAAAATTCAGAGCTCGGTCCAGCAGGCTTTTAGGAGGCTCTGTGACCTGAATTTGGAACAGACCTTGACCTAAGGCAGTAAAGCTCCTATGGAGAGATTGCAGTGAGAGAGCTGCTGAAAGGTCACTAAAGCCTCACTCTCCGCCTCATGGTGGTCCAGCAATCCCCCAAATAGCTTTTTTTTTGGTTTTTAGCTTCACATGGAGTGTTCAAACCCAACAGACAAAGTGGGAACTTACAGTGTGTGATTGAAATGCATCATTGGATCTTTAGCCTACAGATGTAACAGTGTTATTCTTAGGATGTGCATAACATGGGAAAGTAAATAAACTCTCCCATCCTAGATGATGCCATGCTGAGCTCAGTATTTGAGGGGAAACTGCCCTGGCAGCTTGGCCTCTGTCTTGTCCACTGGGCACTAGTGTGATTTCTCCAGTGTCCAAAGCCTTGCCAGACTGTGGATCTATGGGAGAGACAAGGAGGTCTCATCTGCTTCATTGTGATTTCAACAAGATGCCAGTGGCTTACTTAAAAAAAAAAAAAAAATATATATATATATATATATATATATATATATATATATATATATATATTTATATTTATATTCGTATTTGTATTCATATTCATATTCATATTTATTATTTATATTTATATTTTATTTCAGAGGAGAAGGGAGAGGGAGAGAGATAGAAACATCAACGATGAGAGAGAATCATTGATGGGCTGCTTCCTGCATGCCTCACATTGGGGATCAAGTCCATGACCTGGGCATGTGCCCTGACCAGGAATCGAACCGTGACCTCCTGATTCATAGGTTGATGCTCAACCACTGAGCAATACTGGCCAGGCCTATTGGCTTACTTTTGATAAGTAGAGCAATCTAATGAACACTCTTACTTTATCCCCAAACTGTAATTCATTTGTTTCTTGGTAACTGATAATAATATAGTGAATTAGAGAGAATTGCTAATATTATAACTTAATGGAAAGACACCAGCAGAAGTCAGTAGGACGTGGATTTGAGTGTGAGCTCTCTCTCTCTCTCTTTTTAAAAAAATATATTTTATTGATTTTACACAGACAGGAATTGAGAGGGATAGAGAGTTAGAAACGTCAATGAGAGAGATACATCGACCAGCTGCCTCTTGCACACCCCCTACTGGGGATGTGCGTGCAACCAGGGTACGTGCCCTTGACCGGAATCGAACCCGAGACCACCTTTCAGTCCGTAGACCGACACTCTATCCACTGAGCCAAACCAGTTTCGGCGAGTGTGAGCTCTCTTGCTTCGCTGTTGTACAGCCACTGGGGAACGACTTAAGTTTCAGTTACCTCATATGTAAAATGCCTCCTTTTGCATGTAGTTCATGTGAGGAACAGGTGAATTTATGCATATTACAGTGATTTGTGAACTGTGAAATACTATGTAATTTAACATATTCCTGTTAATAAATTGACAAGGTCGATAACCTGTTAGCCTCATTTAAAAAAATAAATGTTTTCTAAGAGCTCCCCGTTTTTTCCTCACTTTGTAAACATGGCCCAGAGTTAGAAAATCACAGAAAAAAAAATTGTAAGGAACCACCAGGATCTCATCCTGGCAGACACATGACATGCATCTGCATCTGAAAAGGGGGGATAATAATACCTACAGCAGAGGGCAGTTTTCAAGAGTATGTGAGTTAATTCTCACAAAGCACTTAGCATGAAACATGAAACAGAGTATTCAATTAGTGTTAGCACCTGTTTTTAATATCATTATTGCAATACCTACAATCTGCGGGCCCTTGTGGGGACTGTTTAATTTCATTCTGGGCACAGTGGGGAACCATTGCGGGACCTCAAGCCACTTTTGAGTCATTAGTTGATATTCAAAAATTACCTTCATTTTGCACAACTCAAAGTAATGTCTGAGCACAGTGTCTCAAATAGCTGCTCTGCTTTGTTTTCTGTAGAAAATAATGTGACCTTGCATCATCTAGTATAAAAAGTAACTTTAACCAAGATGATGAATATAGTACGTACTGAGTGGAAGCTGACAACGTAAATGAGTCTTATTAGGAACGATTACAATGTGTTCACAAATTTTTGGATGAATAACCCTCTGCTAACTTATTGGAGCATGTTTAGGTTTTATTGCACAATTATACATATTTAACACAGGAAAATTTCTAAAGGGAAAGAAATATAATATTTCCTACTACCTCACTACACAGAGGTAATTACTGTTACGACTGAGGCATAAGTTTTCCTTTGGTTCTGATTTTCAAAACTGCACTAACTTAAATTTGGCCTATGTCTTTAACATTGAACTCTGAGAAGATAAAACACCAGTCAGGAGAACTTACCTTGAATTTAAAAGAAATACAATTAAAAATTTTAAATCCTAATCCCATCTAGAATCCTGTTTATAGTCCTGTTTAAATATATTACTTAGATGAGAAGTATAGAAAATCTTTTGTGGATTGCTTTCCCAAACTGGAATAACTAAATTTATTTATATTTTACCCTCTTTGTACCACAAGCAATACATAAAAATACGTCACTTCTGTATGTAGCTTGTAATTAAATTATCCTGAAATGTCCAAAGGGAGAGCATTCAAAGAATGATTTAAAAGAGGAGAATGCCTGAATCAAATATAATTTATAAATGATTCACAGAACATGTCTTGTGAATTCTTGAATGTCACTCTGAATATATTTTGTTTCCATCTTCTATGTTGGTTTTACCCCTATACTCCCAAAAATCTCTGGTAATTAGTAGTGACACATTATCATAAATTACTATTTACTCTTTGTTTGCTACAGTAGACACTGGAAGAAAATGAACTAGGTAGAATATTATAATGTAATGGTTGAAAAACATATTTTAGAAGTGAGGATACACAACTTGTTCAAGGGCAGCCACAGATGGTTTCGTACTTACTTTAATTTGTAGATACATGAACAGGCTAAAATGTCACAATGCTATGCTGTCGAGATAAATTAATCATGCCATTCTCTTCTCTAAACTGTTAAAACTACCCAGGAGTAAATCAAACTTACTTTAATCAAAGCACCTGGATATGAACAATTATTACACTATTATCATAAAAATGAAGATTATATTTATAGCTGAATTCTGTTAAAAGTTAGAGAAGTGTTACACAACTAATAAATGGAAGTAATTTCCATTACCTTATTTAAGACTATTTCTTCAATTGAATTTAATCATCGGAAGCTATAAGTAGGGTTTCTTTTCTTCCACTTATCCTTTGCATATGACCATGGAATCATAAAGATGGGGAACATTAACAACCTGTCATCCCAGTTTAACTTTTATCAAGGGGTGATAGAGGATGACACATGGAAACTTGTACTTAAACGGTCCACAGTAGTGCACTAGCTTGCTCAGCTTGTCATGTCAAAGAAAAATTGCACCAGACAAGTTAAACAGGCAAGGAAGACTTTATTCAAGACGACTGCAATAGGGGTCAAGGCTATTGAGATAGGGGAGAGAAACTGAACTCAATTTCACTGAAACAAAAGGCAGGGAGTTTATAAGCACTGGTCAAGCTAATGGAAAAGTACTGGAGTATGTAAGGGACAAGTTTCCAATGTGATCAGACCAGACCATCTCTGTTTGCTAATTGGCACTTATCTAAGTTAGACTCTTCTCTTCCCACAGAGATGAAGGTGATAGAGGTACTTACTATCTTTCCTGATTACATTTAAAAGAGATTGCTTCCAGCAAGAGAATGAAGAAGATTTCATCTCAAAGGGGCAGAGAAAGAATTTACAATTCAAGTTTTCCAAAGTAAATGATCTAAGGAAAGGGAGGTCAAGGGTCTATAGTCAGAAAGAAACCTGTATAAATGTAGTTAAGCTGAGGGGAATGTTAAGGTTGTCTTAGTCAGTCACCAGAGTAGATGTTGAAGAAAGCTTCCCTGTGGTGAAGAATATATCTTTCCATCTTCCTAGATATTTTTATTGATTAATTGATTGCTTTGAGGGAAAGAAATGGAGGGAAGGGAAGAAGGAGGGAGGGAGGATAGTGGGAAGAAGGGAGGCAGGAAAGAGGGAGGGAAGATAGTGGGAGGGAGGGAGAGGAAGTGAGAAAGATTGATTTTTTTATTCCACTATTTATGCATTTATTGATTGCCTCCTATAT